>NC_083894.1:6376363-6680000 GCF_032452875.1 Bos javanicus
CTGCGGAGACGGTGCCCACGCTCCTGGAAGGAGATCTGTCCGCTGGAGGCTGGAGGTCCAAGCATTGCCCCTGGGCAGGTGTCTCCCTGGATACACGGGCGGCCACTCTCGGTCCACGTCCAGCTGTGCTGGGTGGAGGAGGGAGATTCAGGAAGGCCCCAAGATCTGCTGTCAGAGTGCTCTGCTGAGGGGTCTGGACGGGGCTGAGTCTAGGTTTCTTTGGGGGGTTCACACATGTCAGGCTGGGGGTCTGCCCACATCTCTTGCCTGGAGCCTCGATGCGGCCCTTGGAGGCTGGAGCCAAATTCCTGCCGATGAGAGGCACTGTGGGGAGGCTGGATTTCACATCATCTCTCCTCGTTGGTGACCCTCTTGATGATTTGGGATCCTGGAAGGATTTCCTCTTGGATGTGTGGATAAGCAGGGGCATGTTTGGGTGCTGTAAGAGAAGACCACACAGAGAGGCCAGGGGTGAGAATCTCCTTCCCTCCAGAAAAAAAACACCTCACAGGAATTAATTTTATATGATAAGGTCCTCAACTTCAGGGTGATCATGTGACCTTGATACATTTATACATCCAATGGCAAATGGAAATGTTCTAACAATGTCTCTTGTTAAGTAAGGGGAAGCAAGCTTTTGGTAGACCTTCTTCTCGGGACTGTACACAGATTGGGGTTTTGCATGCGCCATGATGGCAAAATGAGTTTATCTGTGCAGTTTTGGAGGATGAATCACAATTCACAGATTTCTGTTCTAACTTAAAGGATTCGACTATGGAAGCTGCTGATAAAATCACTTCCATGTCCCTGCCAGCTTCTCGCCAGACATGTGAGTAAGAATGCAAAATCAAAGGCACCGCGAAAAATGGCATCTGAAAAATAAATGATGACTTTGGTCAGGAAAGAACATGACCGGTTTCCTCCCACAGACAGGACTGAGGCCAGTGGATTAGAGGGGGCCCAGCAGAGACTGACCCTCAGGCAGAGGCCGGGCTCCGGCTCCTCCTTCCAGCTCTGCGGCTGCCGACTGCGGGGCCTCCTGGGAAATCGCTGCAGGAGCTTCCTCTGCTGCTCCTCTTTCCTGCAACACAAACATGTCAAGTGTCAGAAACCCAGTATCCTTGTCACAGTTGGGATCAATGGTGCTGTGGCCCAGCCCCTTTCCTAGTTTGGGAGTGACATCAGACCTGAACCCCTCTGCCTTTGTGCAGACCCCCCGTGTCCTTCCCAACTCCAGAGACCCCTCCAGGGTCTCCCAGGAAGTCCTGTCTCTTCATCTCTATGGCTTTGGGTCCGGTCAGGTGCAAAGTTATGTGTGTTCCCCACTCTCCTTCGTGACTTCAGAGTCTAGTGTGAGCCCCCAAGTGTGGCCCCTGAGCACGTGGCTCCTGTCTCTGTCTGCCCAGTTTCCCTGTCCTTTCTAGAGATGACTCAGCACAGTGTCGACAAGGAGAGGAACCGTCTCCAGATTGCAGCCCAGACCTTGGGTCCCACCTCCCTGCCACTCACCTCTGCCTTTCCTCCTCCTCTCTCTCAGCCGTGTTAGGGGTCCCTGGGGTCGGTGGGTCCTGCAGCTTCCACGCCAGGTTCTCCTTACCGAATCTGGACCCCAAGGGCAGGGGGACCAGCGCCCCTTGCCAGCACTTCATGGGGCACCTGAGGCTCCTTGCTGTGTGCCCAAAGGCTCCACAGTCCTTACACTTCACCTGTGCGTGGAGGAGAACCAGGTCAGTGAGTCAGCAGAAGCCACAGGCACGAGTCCAAAGGGAGTGCAAAGATGGATGGAGAGCATTGCATGCTGGTTCTGGAGAAAGGACGCAGTCCCTTAGGTGCCAGGATAGTTACAATATTGTGGTTCCCAAAGCCCTCATCAGGAGCATCAGAGGAGGAGGGGCTGGCGGTCTAAGTTGAACAGTAAGAGCCCCATTGAAAGATCTGGATGAAGCCAGGGCAGACATAACCCTGAGGAGCCCAGATGGTCCCTCCCAGGCTCTGAGTGGCCAGATTTGCTGGGGAGGGAGGTCGAGGCAGCTATCTTTGGATGCGAATGCACTAGTGAGTTATGGACCCAGAATATTCCAGGTCTAAACCCTGTCTCCGCAGTCCATGCCACCCACAGATTACCTGCGGGTCCAAGCCTCCACACACCATAGAGTCTTTGTCCTGTGGTGGGGGAGCCGTCTGCCTCCCAGGTCCCGGGTTTTGCTTCCTCACTTTCTGGTCTTGAAAGAGTTGGCAGGCTGTCAGCCATCCGTAATGACCAGCCATCTTCCACACCTACTGGAGGTTCTCCTCAATCTTAATTTTTGGATTTTCTCTGTGAAAAGAAAGAAAAAACTGTCAAATTGATGCAGAGACACAGAGACATCCCTGCCCTATCACCCCTAAATGGGGATCATGACATCGTGACCAGGTTTCTGACCCTAAATGGGGATCATGACATCGCGACCAGGTTTCTGACAATTTGACTTCTCCTACCCAGATCTTTCTCTTCACAGAAAGTGGAGATGAACTGAAGAGCCTCTTGATGAAAGTGAAAGAAGAGAGTGACAAAGTTGGCTTAAAACTCGACATTCAGAAAAGTAAGATCACGGTAAGTGGATAGGGAAACAGTGACAGACTTTATTTTTGGGGGCTCCAAAATCACTGCAGATGGTGACTGCAGCCATGAAATGAAAATACACTTGTTCCTTGGAAGAAAAGCTATGACCGATTTAGACAGCATATTGAAAAGCAGAGACATTCCTTTGCTGACAAAGGTCCATCAAGTCAAGGCTATGGTTTTTCCAGTCGTCATGTATGGATGTGAGAGTTGGACTGTAAACAAAGGCAAATACCAAAGGATTGATGCTTTTGAACTGTGGTTGGAGAAGACTCTTGAGAGTCCTTTGGACTGCAAGGAGATCCAACCAGTTCATCCTAAAGGAAGTCAGTCCTGAATATTCATTGGAAGGACTGATGCTGAAGCTGAAACTCCCATACTTTGGACACTGATACGAAGAACTGACTCACTTGAAAAGACCCTGATGCTGGGAAAGATTGAAGCCGGGAGGAGAAGGGGATAACAGAGGATGAGATGGTTGGATGGCATCACCAACTCGATGGAAATGAGTTTGAGTAAGCTCCCGGAGTTGGTGATGGACAGGGAAGCCTGATGTGCTTCAGTCCATGGGGTTGCAAAGAGTCAGACATGACTAAGCGACTAAACTGAACTGAGGGAGGAAACTTCGGTGGAGAAGCCAGGATAGTCACAGTGGTCAAATGTGTAGTGGCAGTGAGAGAGGAAAATCTGGGTGGTGAGCATGAATAAGGTTCAAAAGCTGAAATGTGATAATGTACAAAAGGGCAGAGTCGCTGCAGTCAGCATGACGCGAGGTAGCCAGCAGGAGCTTGCCCGCCAGAAGAATCAGAAAAGGCAGCTCAGTTAAGGGAAAGCATTGAGCCACTGGGGCGATTGTCCCCCAAGCAGAGGGACATGCAGATCACGCAACAGAAGCTGAGAAAGGCAAAAGGGAAGGGGGAAGCCAAGTAGCTGTGGGGCTTCGTGTGCAACCCTCTAGCCCTTGGCCTGTGTCCCTGAAGCCAGTGCCCCAATGCTGGGGTTTCCTGCTGCAGGGGTCCCGGGCCCCAGGACCCATGGCGTTCCCTTTGCCCTGAGTCTGCAGCGGGTCCCTTTTGTGCTTCCTTCCCCTCACGTAGCCTCTCTCCCTTTCGGCCACTCTCAGAGGGTGAGGGGGTTATCCTTTCCCAGTCTTTTCTATTCCTGTGGAGTTCACCCCAAAGTTTTAAAATTAGCTTTGTAATTGCAAACAAAACAAAACAAAACAAAAACAAAACAAACTACAAATGAAACATCTAATATTAACATCAATGTTTACTCAATTTAAAAAATGAAATCATAAAGTTCAAGACACCTTACCCTGTTGCCAGGCCATACCACTACATAAGTTTACTATGGACTTTTTTTCTGAACGATATGCTGAACACCAGCTTTAAAAAGCAAACCAATCTAAAATCCAGCTGTGTTCCTCCTCTCTGTAGGAGATGATCAGAGAGGTGGGGGAGGCTTGCCCTCACTGAGGGAGATGCAGGTTTGATGGTGGCTGAGGACCAGTCAAGAAGGAAGGTCCCTTTCCCAGCTGACCTGAGGCTGCTCCAAGGTTGCATGAGCTTGTCTAGAGTTTCTTAGCCAAGTGACATCATCTATTCCCTTTGGTCTAACCACATCTGAAGACATGTGAAGAGAAAGAAATAATTCACAATTTCCCTCATGTGTGGAACACAAAAGACAAAAAGAAAATGAGGAAAAAGAATTTTAAAGAAGACAACGTGGACATGATAGCAAATACAAAGATACACAGACCTGAGTAAAGGAAATCAGAAGAGGAACCTCAAAGAAAATGGGGCAGCAAATAGTAACAGAGGAAAACTGCAGTTTTTGCTGCTGAGAAGGTGTGTGATTCACAGAAGCTGAAATGTATGGTGATGCACCTAAAACTTCACTAAAATTATATTAGGATAATACCAAAACTTAAAACAAGTAAAATAAAATTCAAAAGAAATTACAGAATCGATCCCAGGCTGTCCCGTTTCCCTGAGGGACAGGCCAAACACCAAATTTAAACCACACAACCTGAAATTCAGCTGTGAGCCTCTAGTCTGTCAGCAGATGCTCAGAATCATGAGTGCTGGACACTCCAGCTGAGGAGATGCAGCTTTCAGGGTGGCTGAGGAGGGTCAGAGGGGAAATTTCCCTTTCCCACTGACTTTATACTCCCTTAAGGTCACATGACCTTGATGAGGTTTTCTTTCCTTTTTTTTTTTTTTTGATGAGATTTTCTTAACCAATCAATGTTATGTAGGCTACAGTCCAGGGGGGTCACAAGGAGTCAGACACAACTGAGCGACTGAACAGCAAAACTCACCCTGTATCTTGTCTTGTGTCTTGAAGACCCATTTAGAAAAGAGAAATACCTTGTGAATTCACTTCTATGTGGAACACTAAACACAAATTTCAAAAGCAAATAAGTCAAAAAAAAAAAAAAAAGAAAGGAAAGCAAATGACAAAAAAGCAAACATTCTCACAGCGCAGAGCAGGGCATGTCAGAGGATAGTGGTAAGGGGACAGCTGATGAGTGAAACGGGTCCACAGGATGGTTACAAAACTCCCAAGTTGTTGGTGCTCACCAATTGTCTGATCGACTGGAATTGAAATATATTTTTTGTACACATAACGTTTAATCTAACAAATTCGCTGAAGCAGTTCAGTTCAGTCGCTCATGTGTGTGCGACTCTTTGCGACCCCATGAATCACAGCACAGGGCAGGCCTCTATGTCCATCACCAACTCTGGGAGTTCACTCAAGCTCAAGTGCATCGAGTCGGTATTGCAATCCAGCCATCTCATCCTCTGTCGTCCCCTTCTCCTCCTACCCCCAATCCCTCCCAGCATCAGGGTCTTTTCCAATGAGTCAACTCTTCGCATGAGGTGGCCAAAGGATTGGAGTTTCAGCTTCAGCATCAGTCCTTTCAATGAACACCCAGGACTGATCTCCTTTAGGATGGACTGGTTGGATCTCCTTGCAGTCCGAGGGACTCTCAAGTGTCTTCTCCAACACCACAGTTCAAAAGCATCAATTCTTCGATGCTCAGCTTTCTTCACAGTCCAATTCTCACATCCAGACATGACCACTGGAAAAACCATAGCCTTGACTAGACGGACCTTTGTTGGCCAAGTAATATCTCTGCTTTTCACTATGCTATCTAGGTTGATCCTAAGTTTCCTTCCAAGGAGCAAGCATCTTTTAATTTCATGGCTGCAATCACCATCTGCAGTGATTTGGGAGCCCCCAGAAATAAAGTCTGCCACTGTGTCCACTGTTTCCCCATCTATTTGCCATGAAGGGATTGGACCAGATGCCATGATCTTCATTTTCTGAATTTTGAGCTTTAAGCCAACTTTTTCACTCTCCTGTTTCACTATATCAAGTGGCTTTTTAGTTCCTCTTCACTTTCTGCCATAAGGGTGGTGTCATCTGCATATCTGAGGTTATGGATATTTCTCCCAGCAGTCTTGACTCCAGCTTGTGCTTCTTCCAGCCCAGCGTTTCTCATGATGTACTCTGCATATAAGTTAAATAAACAGGGTGACAATATACAGTCTTGATGAACTCCTTTTCCTATTTGGAACCAGTCTGTTGTTCCATATTCAGTTCTAACTGTTGCTTCCTGACCTGCATATAGGTTTCTCAAGAGGCAGGTCAGGTGGTCTGGTATTCCCATCTCTTTCAGAATTTTCCACAGTTTAATGTGATCCACACAGTCAAAGGCTTTGGCATAGTCAATATAGCAGAAATAGATGTTTTTCTGGAACTCTATTGCTATTTCGATGTTGGCAGTTTGATCTCTGGTTCCTCTGCCTTTTCTAAAACTGGCTTGAACATCAGGAAGTTCACGGTTCATGTATTGCTGAAGCCTGGCTTGGAGAATTTTGAGCATTACTTTCCTGGCGTGTGAGATGAGTGCAATTGTGTGTTCGTTTGAGTATTCTTTGGCATTGCCTTTCTTTGGGATTGGAATGAAAACTGACCTTTTCCAGTCCTGTGGTCACTGCTAAGTTTTCCAAATTTGCTGGCATATTGAGTGCAGCACTTTCACAGCATCATCTTTCAGGATTTGAAATAGCTCCACTGGAATTCCATCACTTCCACTAGCTTTGTTGGTAGTGATGCTTTCTAAGGCTCACTTGACTTTACATTCCAGGATGTCTGGCTCTAGGTGAGTGATCACACCATCAGTGGCCGAGAAGAGCTACCCCACATCCAAGGAGTGGCGGCTGCATGGGCGCAGGAGGGCTGAGAGGAGCTACTCCACCTTCAAGGTCAGGAGCGGCGGCCATGAGGAGATAGCCCTCGTCCAAGGTAAGGAGCAGCGGCTGCGCTTTCTGGAGCTGCCGTGAAGACATACCCCACGTCTAGGGTAAGAGAAACCCAAGGAAGATGGCAGGTGTTGCGAGAGGGCATCAGAGGGCAGACACACAGAAACCACAATCACAGAAAACTAGCCAATCTGATCACACGGACCACACCTTGTCTAAGTCAATGAAACAAAGCCATGCCGTGTGGGGCTGCCCAAGACGGGAGGGTCATGGTGGAGAGGTCTGACAGAATGTGGTCCACTGGAGAAGGGAATGGCAAACCACTTCAGTATTCTTGCCTTGAGAACCCTGTGAAGAATATGAAAAAGCAAAATGATAGGATACTGAAAGGGGAACTCCCCGGGTCGGTAGGTGCCCAATATGCTACTGGAGATCCATGGAGAAATAACTCCAGAAAGAATGAAGGGATGGAGCCAAAGCAAAAATAATACCCAGCTGTGGATGTGACTGGTGATAGAAGCACGGTCTGATGCTATAAGAGCAGTTTTGCATAGGAACCTGGAACGTCAGGTCTATGAATCAAGGCAAATAGGAAGTGGTCCAACAGGAGATGGCAAGAGTGAACATTGACATTCTAGCAATCAGCGAACTCAAATGCACTGGAATGGGTGAATTTAACTCAGATGACCATTTTATGTACTCCTCTGGGCAGGAATCCCTTAGAAGAAATGGAGTAGCCATCATGGTCAACAAAAGAGTCCGAAATGCAGTACTCAGATGCAATCTCAAAAACCACAGAATGATCTGTATTCGTTTCCAAGGCAAACCATTCAATATCACGGTAATCCAAGCCTATGCCCCAACCAGTAACGCTGACGAAGCTGAAGTTGAATGGTTCTATGAAGACCTACAAGACCTTTTAGAACTAGCACCCAAAAAACATGTCCTTTTCATTATAGGGGACAGGAATGCAAAAGCACGGAGTCAAGAAACATCTGGAGTAACAGGCAAATGTGGCCTTGGAGTACGGAATGAAGCAGGGCAAAGGCTGATAGAGTTTTGCCAAGAGAATGCACTGGTCATAGCAAACACTCTCTTCCAACAGCACAGGAGAAGACTCTACACATGGACATCACCAGATGGTCAACACCAAAATCAGACTGATTATATTATTGTCAGCCAAAGATGGAGACACTCTTTACAGTCAGCAAAAACAAGACTGGGAGCTGACTGTGGCTCCGATCATGAACTCCTTCTTGCCAAATTCAGACTTAAATTGAAGAAAGTAGGGAAAACCACTAGACCATTCAGGTATGACCTCAATCAAATCCCTTATGATTATACAGTGGGAGGGAGAAATAGATTTAAGGGACTAGATCTGATAGGCAGAGTGCCTGAGGAACTATGGATGGACGTTCGTGACACTGTACAGGAGACAGGGATGAAAACCATCCCCATAGAAAAGAAATGCAAAAAAGCAAAATGGCTGTCGGAGAAGGCCTTACAAATAGCTGTGAGAAGAAGAGTAGCCAAAAGCAAAGGAGAAAAGGAAAGATATAAGCATCTGAATGCAGAGTTCCAGAGAATAGCAAGAAAAGACAAGAAAGCCTTCCTCAGCGATCAATGCAAAGAAAGAGAGGAAAACAACAGAATGGGAAAGACTAGAGATCTCTTCAAGAAAATCACCCTACAAAAATCATGAAATGTGAACATTAAAGTATCCATACCCCATCGCCTAGACCACATCGGTACCTCTTTTGTCTACTGTCCTATTTCTCCGATGGACACACATCACCAAACTTAAATCGGCCTCAATGCCAGCTGCATACCTCTTACCTGTCAGTAAATGCTCAGAATGTCGGTGCTGTACACTCTGTGCACCTTTGAAGATGGCTAAGGAGGGTCAGAGGGGTCATTTCCCTTTCCTGCTACCTTTGCGTCTGCTCCCACATCACCTGACCTTGATGAGGTTGTATTAATCCAATCAAGGTTAAGTATCACCTTTGATCTAACAACATCTTGCAGACACTTTCAGAAAAGAGAAATACCTTATAAATTCATTCATATATGGAACACTAAATGCAAAGAAAAAGAGGGAAGAAGTACAAAAGATTATTAAGAGAGAGCAAATGACACAAGAATAAACACACATTCACAGAACAGAGCAGCTGGTGTCCGAGGGTGGCAGTAAAAGAGGCCCACAGGGCGGTAAAAGAAAAACCCAGTTTTTCCTTTTTATAGAAATAAAGCATGTACTACTGTAACCCAAAGATACCCTAGAAAAAGAAATACTTAAAAATTACATTATCCATGCCTCAGTGCATCCCTTGTGACTCAGCGTGTAAAGAATCTGCCTGCCATGCGGGAGACCTGGGTTCGATCCCTGGGTTGGGAAAATTCCCTGGAGAAGAGAAAGGCTACCCACTCCCGTATTCTTGCCTGGAGAATTCCACGAACTATACAGCCCATGGGATCGCAAAGAGTCAGGCAGCACTGAACGACTTTCACAGTGCATAAAGCCACCTGTGTACATATTTTATCTATGTCTTGTTTCTCTGGGGGATACACTGAACACCAAATAAAAACAAACAACCTGAAGTCTAGCTGGGTACCTCCAATCTGTGAGTAGATACTCAGAATGGTGGGCGCTGGACTCCATCCACTGGAGGAGATGCAGCCTCGGAGGTGGCTGAGGGTCCCTGGTGGAATTTCCCTTTCTTAGCTGAGTCGTTACTGCTCCCAGGTCATGTGACCTTGTTAAGATTTTCCTGACCAATCCAAGTCATATATCAGCCTGTTCCTTCCATGTCTGAAGACAGATTAAGAGAAGAGAAACACCTATTGACTCTACTCATGTGTGAAGCAGGAAGAAACCAAGAAACAGAAAGAAAACAAGTGAAAAAAAATCAAGGAACAAAACAAATGACACAAGAACACATACCAGATACTCGGAACTGAGTGGTGGATGCAGCGGGGAATTGGCAGGTGGGAGGGCCCAAGGGTAACACAGTCACGGAGAGTAAAGGAGGGAAGATAACGTGTTGGTGCCGAGCAGGTGCACGGTATGCAGGAGCTGAAATATATTGCTGTAAACCTAAAACTCTAATATTATAACAGAATACCTCAGAAAAATAAAAATGAAAATGAAAAAAAATTAAAGAATCTTCACCCCATTGTCTAAAGCCACATCACTACATATTTTGACTGCTGTTCCATTTCTCTGGGGGTTTAGCTGAACACCACATATATTTCAAAGCAACCTGAAATCCAGGTGCACTCCTCCTATCTGTCAGTAGAATCTCAGAAAAATGGGTGCTGGACAAACTTACTGGATGATATGAAGCTACTCAGGAGGCCAAGGATGTGTGCATGCGGAAAGTTGTCTTTGCAAACTGACCTACATGCTACTCCAAGGTCACATGACCTTGTTGAGCCATTTGTACCCAAGGAATGAAATGCATGACAATAGACAGACAAGACAATTGGTTGCCCCTTACCCTTGCTCAGTTTTACCACCTGACTGTCCCCAGAATTCCTCGTGGAGATTTTGAAAGCTAATGATGGAGTCTCCCTGGTAGTTCAGAGGACAGGACTCCACCTGCCAATGCTGGAGACATGGGTTCGATCCCTGGTGTGGGGAGATCACACATGCTACAGAGCAACTAAGCCCATGTGCCACTATTGAGCCTGCGTTCTAGCGCCCGGGAGACACAACTACTGAGTCCATGCACCACAGAGCCTGTGCCCTGCAGCAAGAGAAGTGATTGCAAGGAGAAGCCTGCACAGTGCAACCAGAGAGTAGCCCTGGCTCGCTGCAACTAGAGAAAAAGCCCTCATAGCAAAAATACCCAGCATAGCTAAAATTAAATAAATAACTAAGAAAAAAAGAAAAGTAGTGAGGTATCAGTACCATCCTTGTGTGTGTTTCTGTGATGGACTTGGGCCTTCTTGGGGAATTGTGCTGCTTTGGCAGGAACACACCTCATCCGAGTGGATATCCAGGAAGACTCTCCCTGGAAGTCCTACAGACAAGAGAGGAGATTTGCTTTGTGATGACATTCATTTCTTTCTTTGGAAAAGGACATTGCACTAATTCTTTTAAAAACCTGCTTGTGTGATGGCTGATAGTTTTAGGTATTTTATATTCTTGCAGATTTATCCCATGAGCTTATGTGAGGGTAACACGACTGGGTTTCTGTTGAGACTGCTGTGTGCATAATTCAGGAATCAGCTGAGTAAGATAAAGAGTACAATCATGGAAGGAACTCTTCATCCACTTGGCTCAGTTCAGAGATTTGGGGACAAAATAACAAAGATTTCTGAGGTCTGGGAGGGCAGAGATCACATGTCTGCCTCTTGAGCCCTAGGTGGTTTCCATCCGCTGACATAGGTTGAAGGGCCTCAAATAATATAAGACCAGATGTCTCTGAGACTCCTCCCAAGTCCTTGCTTGAGCAGGTCATGACATTCTGGGAAACCTTGCCAGTGGAGCTGAAGATCAGAGCTGTGTCACCCCAGGGCCTGAAGGGGTAGATAGGGTGGGGAGGTGTTGAAATGAGTGGAGCTGAGATGTGTGTAAAGAGCAGTGGAGAAAGGGGGACTCAGAGAATGGGGCTGAGTCTCTGCCCACTTTCTCAGAGTGCAGACCTGCGTCCTTGTGTTTACAGGGGCCCAAAGAAACCAGACTTCCCAGGTGGCACAATTGATAAAAACCCACGTGCCAGTTCAGGAGACATAAACAGACATGAATTTGATCCCTGAGTTGGGAAGATCCCCTGGCGGAGGGCATGGGAACCCACTCCAGTATTCTTGCCTAGAGAATCCTATGGACAGAAGAGCCTGGCAGGCTGTGGTTCATGGGATCAAAAAGAGCTGGACACGACTGAAGCGACTAGCATGAACACAGGCAAAGCAACCAGACAGCAACACTGAGCTCCTTTAGCCACAAACGATCGTTTGAATATTTACAATATTTATTGTACACACAAATTTTAACTTCTTACAGAACTTTACATCCACGTCGCCAGGTCTCTTCATTCTCCATTTCATGCCACGTTTTAATGAATAGGTCTTTCCCCAAATCACAATCTACTCACGTGTTTGCTGTTGTTGTTGTTCAACTGCTAGGTTGTGACTAACTCTGCAACCCCATGGACTGTACCCCCAGGCTCTTTTTTCCATGGGGTTCTCTAGGCAAGAATGCTGGAGTGGGTTGCCATTTCCTTCTCCAGGGAATCTCCTGGACCCAGGGATCAAACCCACGTCTCCTGCATTGCAGGTGGATTTTTTACCACTGAGCCACCAGGGAGACAGGATTGTATGTTACAGCAGTTTTTAGGGGCTTGCACAAAGGATCTTTTAGGGGTTTGCCCTGCTACACAAAGAACCTGCCTGTAATGCAGGAGACCTGGGTTCAATCCCAGGGTTAGGAAGATCCTCTGAAGAAGGGAATGGCAACCCACTCCACTATTCTTGGCCTGCAGAATTCCATGGACAGAGGCACCTGGTGGGCTACAGTCCGTGGGGTCATAAAGAGTCTGACATGACTGAGTGACTAACACTACACTTCCTACACAGGATTTTTTTCTTCTGATACGAAATCTAGCTGTAACTCCACTGTGATTTTAGGATTTCTGCATCCTCAGTGCAATAAGTTTGTGCTGACTGAGAAATAAGTGATCACCGAAAACTTCCCTTCCTTCATGACACTGATGGTATGTTGTATAGTCTGAGTACATGTGGACCAGAGGGGTTGCTCTATGGAGAGAGAATTTCTTAGAACCTTCTGTGAATCATTTCTCTAGAATAAATTGTTCAGAAGTATGCTTTGGTGCTGCTCAACAGACTTTAGTATTTCTCAAAGGTCTTCATCTTTGTTCTTGTTTTAGTGCTTATTTTTTTCACGGAATTTCTTGTGCACATCAAGCCTGGGGCTTGGCCAAATGTTTGTTGACAGTTATCAAAGTCCTAGTGGTTCTCCACATGGAGTTGGCTCACGTTGAACAATAATTATGAAAGAAAAACTGGGCATTCTTATCCTCTGCTCACATCCTCTAGGGTCTTTAGAAGTTGGGAGTTGTTGCTGAAAACACCCATATTGTATTTAGAGGGAGTTCTGCTAAGTTACCTGAGGTCGGGCCAGTGACTAAAGGCTTTGCCACAGAGATAGTGCACATGTGGATCCATGTCCACAGGTGATTCCTGTCTGGACTGGGGAGTGTGATGCCTGAAGGAGCCTCCATACTGATTACAGTTACTTTAGTGAGTGTGAATTTGGTGAGTTTAAATGCTAACGCTATGGCTGCTGTTCCTCCCACATTCCTCATGTGTGGAATGTGGAAGGAACAGCATGTCACCTCAGGTGAGAAAGTCTACTGAGGGCCTTCCTGCCTTTCTCTCTGGTGCTGGGTTTCCTCGTGTTGTCTAAGAGAAGAGCAGTGACTAAAGCACTTCCACAGAGCTGACACTCATAGGGTTGCTCACCCGTGTGTGTTCTCTCATGCCTTCTCAGGTTTGCATATTGAATGAAGGTGCTCCCACACCGCTGACATGTATAGGGTTTCTCTCCTGTGTGGGTTCTTTTGTGCCAAGTCAATCCAGAACTCTGACTGAAGGCCTTCCCACACACAAGACACACGTGAGGTTTCTCTCCAGAGTGGATTCTCTTGTGCTGACTAAGGCCAGAGCTTTGGCTAAAGACTCCCACACTGACAACATTCATAGCGCTTCTCTTTGGGATGGAGTTTCTCGTGTTTTCTAAGGTAAGAGATTTGATGAAAACTTTTCTCACACAGACGATATTTATAGAGCTTCTCTCCTGTGTGTTTTCTCATGTTCCAGGTATGAACTTTGAAGAGCTTCCCACACACGTGACATTCGAATCGTGTCTCTTCCGTGTGGACCCGGTTGTGGTTTCTCAGAAAATAGCCATTTCCACAGAGACTGCATTTGTTTGGTTTCTCTCCAGTGTGAATCATCCTGTGTCATCTGAGGTTAAAGTAATTATTAAAGACTTTTCTACATAGAGGACATTCACATGATTTTCCTCTAGTGTGAATAGGACCCTGTGCATTAAGAAATGATCCTTGACTACATGATTTTCCACACTGTTTGCTGACATGTTTCCTTCTTAAGTGAATTGATGAATGTTGAAGTAAAGATCTAGAAGCTAATTCATCTCTCAAATTAGTGCATCCAGCAGGATCCCCTTGCTGGTGAGAAACCTGTTTTGGGAAAGGAGATATGAGGCTGTTACTGGTTTGCCCATGTCCAGGCAGACACTTATTCTTCTACATGTTCACCCTAGAGCATCAGCCAGTAATAGTCTCCTGGTAAAATGTCTCCCGTGTTGGTTGCAAACATGTTGTGATACTCCCCTTCAGGCACAAACATTCTCTTTTATAGTTTCCAAACCCCAGATATCAGATAATTTTGAAAACTTCAGTGTGTTCTATAGACTAGGAGATGAACAATGTTTGTGATATTGACTTTTATCCTTACATTAGTTTTAAGCTCATATTCACTTAACCAATTTCAGACTATTCAAAAATTTGCTCTGAAAGCTTTATCTCAACTTACACACAGGCAACTGTGCTCAATTACCAACTTATCACACTGCTGGGTCTTTCATTTGGATGACTGAGTTTCCCACCCCTGAAACTTACTACTGACATAGTAGAGGATATGTGCTTTCTGTAGACACTTTGCATGAATATCATTTCTTGTTGTTTAAGGGATCGTTCACTGCCTAAAGAAGGGAAAAAAAATATAGATTTTAGAATGGCATTAGGGAAATAAAATGTAGACAACCACCAAGGTCATGTGAGTATGTTTCAAATATTGGCACTCAGTTGGAGAAACTCTGTATAGCAAGGAAATATTCAATGTAGTATTTGAAATATTTTAAAAGTCATTGTCTATTAGCAAAGAAAAACAGGATTAAAATATAACAATGTAATGTGGTCAGGAGACATTGGGTCAGAAAATGGTGGGAAAAAACATGAAATGGCAGGATCAGGACAAGAATTACTATGTGAAAATTTAGGTGCGATAACTCCACAAGAAACCTTTCCTTAAATACGAGAAAATGGCAGGAAGTAATATGAATTGTGATGATAGGGGCCCAGAAGGATGACAACACGAGGAATATGCCCCAATGTCCTCACTTCCACTTTGGAATATATCCCTGCCTTCATCAGACTTTCATCTGGTGTCGCCAAGGACTTAACACACCAGCTGAAACTGTTTTGCCCTGAAGCCCAGGCCCCTGACGCTCACCTGGACTCTGACCTTGGAGGCCTCCTGCTGCTTCAGTCCGCAGCTCTGTTCCTTGTTCCAGCTATGAAATCACATCTGATATGCTAATTTCATAGCCTGTTTGATTAAAAAACAAATAAACGTGGATTTTGAGTGTGGGCTAATTACCATTTGCTGTGCTCAAGTCATGGGTAAGGTAGTGAAGAAAATAAAGAGATAATTGAAGGTCAGTGCAGGTAACATCTTCACCGGACAGAACAGTGAAGGTCCTTCAGCAGACCAGGAGGAAACCCAGAGCAGCAGCAAGAACAGTGAGGCTGTCTAGGGGCTGATGCCCATGCACCAGTTCAGAGAGAGGCTACAGAATCCTCAGTCTTTTCCAAATGGGAAAGATCAAAAGACTCTACAGTGGGCTGAATATTCCTGTCAAACAGGATCCAGTAGTGATTCACCTTACAGGAAGAATCGAAATTATGTCATATACAGGACTCTGGTGTTAAGTCTTCATGAAGTGATTCGAACAGAAGAATTATTATTTTAAATATTTGATCCTTTTATTTATGCATTAAAATGTCCATTGAATCCCCAGTCCTGTTCTGAACGTTGAGACTAAGTACCAATAAAGATATGAAACCTGGCCAAGATAACCTTTCAGTGTGGTAATGAAAAGTGCCATAAAAAGGAATGTCTTCCTTTAAGTAATTATGAGGACTATCAGAGAATCAGGAAGCAGCTGGAGTGGGACACAGGGAAGCTGTTCTAAATGCTTGTTCAGTGAGTGAATGAACAGAATGGACACAGGTGCAGGCACATCCCTGTTGACAGACTCACCTACAGAGACCAGGTGGGAGACAGTTTCCAGCATCACGTTTCTAAACAGGTTTTTCTGGGACTTGTCTAACAGGCTCCACTCTTCCTGGGTGAAGTCGACGGCTACATCTTCAAATGTCACCGATTCCTAAAACATCAGGGATATTCTGGTTTAGACAGAACAACCCTACCGCTGTCCAGAGTGGGCGGCTGAGCTGAGGAAGGATGGGGACTGGGTGCAGCTTCAGGAGGAAGCATCACTACTCACCAGGGGCTCCATCCTTGAGCTCAGTCACTGGGAGTCTTTCTCGGGATCTCACTCATAGCCGATCAAGCACTAGGCAGGCCAAGCTGAGGATGGAGAAGCCACGAGACCCCAGTCCTGTGCTTCCAGACCCACCTGAATTCAAACCCCCAATTTTCACCTGGGTGTAGCCCCAGCCCAGCACTCAGAAACCGGTGGGGCATCCAGGGAATACTATGCAGCTTCTTCTCTCCCAGATCCCATGTGAAGAGCTAGAGCTGCGGTTGCTAACACAGAAAGTCAGAGTCTGCAAATAAGAACGTGCTAAGCATTGACTTTGTGTTCATCAGCCCGTGGCACCCAGAATCGCTCAGTGTCCTCCCGGGTTCCCACCATGGGGAACCCTGACTCTCGCCAGAGTGGATGGTGGTTTACAGATGTAGGTAAACACTCTGGAAACCCCCAGATCATCTCCTGCCTTATGCGCCCACAGTGCTTCTCCAACAGCCCTGGCAGTCCTCTGGAAACACACTGCCTTCCAGCTCCCCTCAGCCCTGACATTAGTTCTGTCCCACAGGCACATGAATATCAGTCATCTAAGAACCTATTTTAGATGGAGTTGAATTGAGAACTTATTCCATTTGGAGAAACCGTGGCACCTGTCTGGCCAGCCTCGTCCTCCGAACCAGAAGGTAGCCGGCATCCAGGAGTCACAGTGTTGCTGTCATAGACTGTTGCTCTTCTCTAGATCAACGATGTTCAAAAATATGGAAAAACTGAGGTTTAGGAAGAAATTGCTTCATTTGCCAATTTACAAATGACACCCAGAGATTCCAAAAACTTTAATATGACAGAGCTACACTAGAGGAAGGAGCAGCTGTCATTTAATTTTGCTCAGTCAGTGTCCTGTGATCAAATTCCTTTAGGGTAACAAAGGTCTCCCTGGTTTTACCTGTAATATGACCTCTAACATTAGCAATCAGAAGAAGCTCCGTGTAATCTCTTTTCATGTTTATCACCCAGTTTGGGAGGAACCTCTCCATATATCCACAGTCGATCCCTTCATCACATCCCCTCTGTCTTGAAACAGAAATCTCCCTAAAGATATTTGCTCTCAGGCTCCTGCTCTCCAGTCCTCCATTCACAATCAAAGTGAAAGCCTAGGGGTCATTTCCTATCATAAATGAATTCCTGGATCCATGCCTCTGCTAACTGTGGAGAGGAATCAAGTGTCTAGGACAAAGCACAAACCCCAAAATCCACTCAAGAAAGTGATTGAATCACTGACTGGATTATCCATGGATGGACTGTCCGTGCGTGCTTGCTAAGTCACTTTAGTCGTGTCCAACTCGCAACCTCATGGATCATGAAGGGCTGTCCAGGAAAACCAATCAAGATTTGCCTTTCATTTTGACTTAAAGACAATTTCAGAATGAAGTGACATGTTCATCTTCACTCTTAGAATTTTCCTTCTACTGATAAGAGGAACAGGCAAATTCCTATGATATCGAAGGAAACCCCAGTCATATGCAAAAGGGCAGTCACACCAGTGGACACATTTCAAGAGACCTTCCAACAAATAATTATGTTGAAATAATTATTTCAACATAAAAATCTATCTCAAGTCACATAAGAAATGAAGAAAATCGCTTGATGAAACCCATAGAAGGACAGTAATTCAGAGAGGCAGAAAATGAAGTATTTAGAAACAAATTAGTAAAAACATCAGATGGAGATCAACAGCCAGTAGAACTTTCCAAGATGAAGGGCATGCTCTATACCAGGGTTGTATGATACAGAAACTGCTGTGCCACACGTGTATCATGACAAGAGACTTGAAATCTGGATGGCACTACCAATGATGTGAAAGTTAGCTATTCAGTTGCATGAATTTAAATATTCCAGCCACATGGGGCTGTATTAGAGAGCACACGGCTAGGATCTTCGGTTAGGCAGATGAAATAATTAAATAGATTTAAGACAGCAATGTTGGAGCTGAAAAAAAGGGATGTGAACAGTCAAAGGTTGGAAATGAGAGTGGCAAAGAAAATGTTGACACAGTATGAGTCAGAGACCATAAGAGGCTGCTTTGACACCAGTGTCTAGAGACAGATAAGACACAACATTAAGGGAAAGAAACACACTCCTATCTCAGTTTGGAGGACTCACCAAAACCCCAAATTGCAGGAGCCAGTGAAGCCAAGTAGAATCTGAGGACTCCACAGCAAGCAGCTGATTTCTTTCAAGGTCCCAAGCAGTCCAGCTTCTTCTTCTCTGAACAAATACATCCCTCTGCCTGTATGACTTCCTTTTATACCTGAATAACAGCCTATAATCCAATCTAGGCAATGGTTCACCTTATTGGGAACCCTCTTCAATTTGATTAGGTTTTCCAAACTAATAGGAAAGTATAACCCTCAGGCATGTTGAAGAGCAAGGATGTAATGACATTGTCCAGGGACAGTGAGACGATCCATCATTTCCTTCTTCATCCATAAATATTTTGAGTGCATTTTCTGCACCAGGAACCAACTATGTCTTCAAAACAAGCAGGGCATCAGACACACTGGGATTCTGGGGAAATGAAGCTGGGATTCTCTGGGAGAAATTAAAAATAAAATGCAAGATGAAGGACTATGAACACTTGAAAGATAAATAATGAGGTGACCATATAATACCTACTCCTGGACTGCAGAGCATGACTCATTAAAGCACTGGCCACACAGGGCCTTCAAGAACATGTTAAAAATTTATTAACTGTGCACAGAAAACCAGAAGACAATTTTATACTCTATTTGTTGGTTAGTGGGGAAATCAACAAAAAATTTTCCTACATAGTAAACTATTATAATTTATTTTACTTCCATGCCATGCACAGTTGATTTCCATACTGGAGTAGAAATATTACCAGTGTGGCAATGGTTCTTTAAGCTAAAGAACCATTTAGCTTATCCATGGTTCCCAAATGGATAAAATTAAACCAGAGGACATAGTAGGTATTTCATTTTATCTGAGGACATTTTGCTTATACCCCATATAATGCCTTGGAATCCTATTATTTCATGCATTTCAATTCCATCTCCCATGTTCATTAAAGAAATTTCATCTGAAGCTAGTATATTAAGGTAAATCCACTATGTTTTAATTTTTTTTTAAAGAATATTTTAAACTTTCCCCATTACCACTCAATCTCCAAGGGCTCATCTTTTTCCCTTACGGTTCATCAGATTTTGTGTAGACCATTTCCTAAATGAAACATCATTTTGGGAGTGGACACTTTCCACCGCAAGATTTAAAGAACTCTTGTAGGATTATTCATTATTTATGATATCAACCACATAAAAAGAAAGGAGTTGCCTTTCATCTCACTCGGGAATTCATTTCTCTACCTGTGTTTTCCCCTATTCTCTCCTGGCATCAGAATGTATGTTATAATTTAAAATGCATGCACTGTATTTTATTTTCATCTAGTTTTTAAACATAGTTGATGTAAAGTATGATATTCGTTTCAGATGTAGCATGGTGATGCCCCACTAAAGTTACTGTAAAATATCACCTGTATTCCCTGAGTTTTGTAATATATACTGGCAGCTCATTTATTTTATACAAGGGAGCTTGTTCCTCTTAATTTCCAACCCCTAACTTGCGCCTCCCAGCTCCCCTTCCCCAGTGGTAACCACTGCTTTGTGGTTTATATCTGTATGTTTCTGTTTTATTTTATTTCAGATTACACACATAAATGATAACACAAGTGTTTGTCTTTCTCTGAGCTATTTCACTTGGCATAATATAGAGTGCAATATTACTCAGCCATAAAAATGAAAGCAGTTTGCCATTTGCAGCAACAAGCGTGGACTGGAGGGTGTTATCGGTTCATCTGTGGATGGACACTTAGGCGCTTCTGTATCTGGGGTCTCGTACACAATACTAATGTGAACACGAGAGGTGCATGTATCTATTAGAATTCATGTTTTCCTTTTCTCAGATTTTACCCAGGAGAGGAATTTTGGATGATACAGTAGTTCTGCTTAGTAGTCTGAAGAACCTCCATACTGTTCTCCACAGTGGCTACACCAATTTGCATTCCCACCAACAGTGTAGGAGGGTGCCCTTCTCTCGATATTCTAGCTGACACCTGCTAGCCGTAGAATTCTGATGATAACCGGGACAGGTGTGAGATGACATCTCATTGTGGATTGGACTTCCATTTCTTTGATTAACATTGTTGAGCATCTTTTCATGTGCCTGTGGCCAAGTGTATTTCTTCTTTATAAAAATGTCTGTTCAGACCTCTGCTCAATTGTTATTTGGCTTGTTTGTTTGTTTTGTTTTGTTTTGATATTGAGTTGTATGAGTTGCAAACCAGCCATATACACTTTAAACCACTCCTTCTCTCTGAACTCTCCTTTTTGCATTTAAATATGTTATGGCATCACCCAACCTGAAATTTTAAATGAAACAAAAAAATATAAGCAAACAATTTGGATTCCTTTTATTTCTAATGGTTTCCCTCTCATACCCTCTTTAATCCAGGTTGAGGGTAGAGCTTATTAGCATTTCTTCCCACCTCAAACAATCTTGTGTTTTTCCTCATTAATTCATAGACATGATTCTTGCCAGCAAAGCTCACATCCGATCAAAATTCAAGTCTCATGAGATGCCATCAGTCTTCATGTTATTTCTATCCTGAGCAGAAGTTGATTCCTTCTGTTGTGAGCCCCATTTTCCCTGGAATCTTATCACTTTCATCACAGTTTTGGATACCAGAGGGCAGAGGAGATGAAGTTTCCTGTGCTGAGTATTTATTCGGGAGTGATCTCAAGATAACCATGTTGGGAAAGGATGAGGAGGAGGAAATCCATGCAGTCAGGAAGCCCAGCTTCACCTCAGCCCGACAGCAAGCGCTGGCCAAGCACACAGTGACCACTGCGCCTACATGGCCCTGCGTGTGTGTCCTTAGTTGGACCAGAGTGTCCAGGGCTGGACGTCCATCCCTGTGGTCAGCCCCAGGAGGGAGGATGTCACCTTGAGACAGGCACCTCTTTGCTGATGCATCCCCCCCCCTGCAGTCCTCATCACCCTGCAGCTCAGAGAGCTGTGAGGACAACATCCTCCATTCTCTGTGGCCAGAGTGGGCAGTTTCAACGTCAGACCCTCACAGGCTCAGTCAGGGCAGATGGCCGGAATTCAGCCACGATTAGGGGGGCAGGGGGAAACAAAACTGGGAACTGCACGTCCCAGGAGGTGGCCGCCCTGCAGCCAGCTGTCCTCACTCTGGAGAGCTGGTGGTGTCCTGTGGGGGTCCCGGACCAGGCCTCTGTGCCCAGAAGCCCCTCCTTCCATGGCTGGCAATAGGGTTAGCACCCCCATGCCCTCCTGTGGACGTGGATTCCTTTCTCTTCCTGCTCCTAGGCTTTGCCCCAGAACATATTTCCCTGTTAAATCTAGACCTCTGCTGCCTCGAGGACTGATATCACGACCTTATCACGGACTCGGGAAGCCTGTCCCTTCATCCCTTTTGCTCTAGGTTTATCACCATCATTGATATAATAAGCACATCTCCCTCCACACATTTATCATCGTCCTCATTGTTATTTTGTTAATCTGCATTATTCCCATTACTGTCTATTATAGTCCATTGTGGCTGTTAATATACAACACTGAGGGAACACGCTCTTTGGGGAAGTGTTTCCAGGAGCTTCCTGAAATACTCCAAACTGGCCTCCAGGAGCAGAATCAACACTCGATTCTACTAACAGATAATCAAGGTATGAAACAGATAACTAACAGGGATGCAATGCACAGCATGGGGAATATAGCCAATATTTTATAATTATTTTATATGGAGTATGATCCATTATGGACCTCTAGAGTCCCTTGAATAGCAAGGAAATCAAACCAGTCAAATTGAAGGGAAATCACCCTGAATACTTGTTGGAAGGACTGATGCTGAAGTTGCAACTCCAGTATTCTGGTCATCTGATTCGAACAGCTGACTCATTGGAAAAGTCCCTGGTGCTGGGAAAGATTGAAGACAGAAGGAGAAGAGGGTGTCAGAAGATGGGATGGCTGGATGGCATCACCAATGCAACGGACCTGAACTTGAGCAAACTTCGAGAGATGGTGAGGGACAGAGATGGTGAGGGACAGAGAGGCCTGGTGTGCTGCAGTCTATGGGGTCACAAAGAGTCGGACATGACTGCGCAACTGAACAACATCATGATCCATTATCATCATCCAAATATCAAAGTACTAAATTGCACACCTGAAAGTAATATCCTGTAAGTCAATTGTAATTCTACTTTTTAAAAAATTAATAAAAAATAAGAGGTTTAAAAACAAACCAAAAAAACACAAAAAATGAATGAACTTTATAAACTGGATTGTGTCCCTTCCCCCAAATTCATATGTTGAATCCCTCACCTTGAAGAGACCAGAATGCGACATCCCTTATGGGGGATCTAGTGGTTAAGACTTCACTTTCCCAGGCAGAGACAGCAGGTTTGATCCTTGGTCAGGGAACTAAGATCTCACATGCTGCAGGGTGTGGCCAAAAATTAAAAATAAATAAATAAAGATTGAAGAGACCAGAATGGGGCTGTCTATGGGGAAGGGGCAGATAAAACACTGATTAGGTTAAAGTCATCCCCTGAAGGTGGGTCCCTCATCCCAGCAGACTGGTGCCCTTAGAAGAAAAGCAGGAGACCCCAGTGCCTGAGGAGGGGCAGGCAGAGAAGGACGCAGTAGGTGAGTGGTGTCCACACTCTAAGGATGGCGGCCTCAGGAGTAAACAAACCCACCTACACCTTCATCTAGAAACTTCCTGCCTCCAGGACCGAGCCTCTGGCAGCAGTTGGAAACTTTTTCATGCTACCTGCTAAGTCGCTTCAGTCACGTCCGACTCTTTTGGACCCCATGGACTGTAGCCTGCCAGGCTCCTCTGTCCATGGGGATTCTCCAGGCAAGAACACTGGAGTGGGCTGCCGTACCCTCCTCCACGGGATCTTCTGAACCCAAGGATCAAACTAGAGCGTGCACCTCTAAATTCAGCCTGGGGGAAGGTGCAGTTTCACATCAAACCCCTCAGGATATATTTCCCATTTCTCTGACCCAGAACGATCTGGTTCTCACTGGCCTCTCCTTCCCAGAACTCGTGTCCCAGGACGCACAGGTACAGGGACAGAGGAGACTGCCCCATGTTTGTCATGGTCTTCGAGCTGACAGTCGGGTTTTCCCACAGTCAAGTAGCCAAACAGACCTATTAGCTCCAAAGAGCTGGAGGAAGGTGAGCTCTGTATTACATTCATCGTTAAACAGCCTCCAGGAATACCAGCAACTGTATTTTTTCCCCTTTGACCCTGTGTAAACGAAAGGTCTGTTTCTTGGGTGGGTAATTATGGTAGCACAAGTTTTAAAGTGAAGTGAAAAGTGATCTCAGTCCAGGCTCACAGAGGAGGATTATACTGTCAAGGGCAGAGCAAGGTCACCAAAGGCAAGGGCACGATTTTTACGTTCTTTGCAATTTCGCGTTTCATATAATAAGGTCGCAGGCTTGCTGTATGGAATGACAGTCATCCTCACACCTGGGGTTTCTGCCCTGAAGTCTCTACTCCAGCAAGAATGGGGCCACTTTTCCCCACTAAGAGGAGCAGCTCAAAACTGCTGCATCAGGCAAAGTGCCCAAGACACTTCCTTTGGGCAGGTCTGTGGGGCCTCACCCGGCTCGGGTCAGGCGTCTCCACATGCGAGGAAGCAGGTGCCCTGGGTCCAGAGAAAAGCGGCTCACCTCTGTGAGGATGCAGGGTCAGTGCAGGAGGGAGAGGTCTGGGTATGTCTGCGTTCATGCCTCTGGCTCTCTGGAATCTGCTAGAAAGTCTCTTAGTGAGCATGTAGATTTGTAGATAAGTTTCCTCTAAGCAGCAAAGCATCAACTGATGTGTGGACCACAGCGGGGCATGTCTGAGGGTGGGCTAGGTCGGGCCCCGGGCCTGCCCTGGATCTCTGTGCTCCGAGGCTTCCCCTCCCACGTTGGGTGAAAGTATCTGGACACTAGTGTGGTTTGGAAATTAAACCAGAAAAAGTGAGGGGTGAAAATCCTTTGCAAAGTCCTTCTATAGGATTAAAAAAAAAAGACTCAAATAACAGACCTAGGCTGCTGCAGGCCCCTAGATCCAGTTTAACAGGTTTTTCAACTCGCTCTACAGACTGCAGACAGCAGAGTCCAGAAAATGGACAGAAGTGTCTGTCAACCTCTTGTTTTAAGAGTCTGCAGGTGGCCGTGATCAAGGCCTCACACAGAACCAGCCTGCAGTCCGACTGAAGAGGTCAGTGCCTAGTGTCCCCTGGGCCAGTGTAGACAGCCAGTGACACACACTCAGCATGGGGAAAGAAGTCTGGGATTGGGAGGGGAAATCACAAACACACACACGCACATATTCACACACACACAGCCCTGCACACAGAGACATCTGTGCATGTATACCCACACTCACACACATACCTGTGCACACATGTGTGTATGTACACATATTCACACACACACACCTGTAGCACACAGAAACCCGTGCCTGTATACCCACATGCACATACACACACACATGTGCGCACACACACATGCACACACCCTGAACTTACATTTTTCTGTTGACTAGTAGCAGGGCTGAGACATCTCTTGTGGGAATCTGTTTCCACTCAGCTGGATTAGGGTTAGATAGTCTACTTTCTGGGCCACCGCTCAACCCAGGGAGCTTTCAGGACTCAGCCTTTAGATTCAGTTGAGTTTGCCTGTCTCAGTTGTGCAGGCAAGGGGGGTCCTTCCCAGGGCCTGTGTTTGCGGGGACGGGGGATAGGGTCTCCTCTCTGGCCAGACCCGTGTCCCTTCTTCCCTGTTAATCATTCTCTGGGTCCTGGTGACCCCAGAGTTACTGATCACCAAGAAGAAAGCACACTGTCTCCGTGAAGGACTGCAGGGGTGATTTGTGGTCAGGAGGGTATGACGAAAGGGAGGGGGTGCCAGCCAAGACACCCGCACTCCTGTCCTGGCCCATTCAGAGGGACTTTCAGGAGTCCTAGGACTCTGTCCCACCTGGCTCTCCGGGTTGCTGTGGATGTGCCTTTGTTCGGGTAGAGGGAAAGGACAGGACATAGTTTATTCAGCTAGTTTATTTGGCAGTTTAATTTATAAAAGTAAGTATTAGTCACCTGTCACAGGAGCCTCTGTCTGTGCTCTTCCCAGAGCGCAGGAATATTTGGGGCACTGGGTTTCCTCCAGGGAACGTGACTCACCTCCAGCTGGGGTGGGACTCAGCTTCCTGCCAACATCAATGCTGGGACGCAGCTCTAAGAAAACCATGGGCTCCAACTGCCTAAGGCTGCGAACCTCAGGCCCTGTTGCTTCTCCTACAGCATCTCACCCCTTCTCCCTGTGACTGGCTGCCAAGGGCCAGCGGGAGAGGGGCTTCCCACACCCCCACCCAGGATACCGCATTTCTGCTGGTCTGTCTAATCTCTGCACTCAGCTCCGTCCAGAGAGGCAGGCGGTCCCGCCCGGAGCAGCCCCAGCTCTCGGCCCTTGTTCCCGGGGACCAGTCCCTGCGGGGCCACCATGAGGGGAGGCTCGGATCTCCTCTTGTTCAACAGAAACGCGGCCCACGACCACACCCCCGGAGGCTGGAGCAGAACAGACCCGGCGAGACCTCCCTGACGGCGGAACCGCGGTCCAGACAGGTCTGTGGCCTTCAGACCTGACATCTGGGAAGCCATCAAGTCCCTCAGTCGTCTGAAATACGTTTCCTCGAGGTCCTGAACTACAAGAGATGTTGGCAATTTGGAAAACGGAGACTCGAACAGTCAGAGCGCTGGCTTTGAGCTACTGAGAAGGTCCTGCGCCAGAAGGTGCCGGCGGCCCTGGAGCCCGCCCTGCCGTGCGCGCCACGAGGCGGCGCCGGAGAAGGGACCGGGCGGTCCACCTTTCCGGCGTCAGGCGGGACCGGACTCCTCTTGAACGCGAGTCTGCAAAGAGCCTGGACAAACGGACTGTTAACGGAGAGACGCAGGTGCTCACTGACACGGCTGAGTGAGCGCCAGGCGGAACTTGAGCCCTTTGAAAAGTGCGAAAGGCGGGCGCTGTACACCGGGGGCCGGGCGGGGTGCGCGCGGAGACGGAAGCCCCGGGCGCGGGGCCCACACACCGCGGGGCTGGATGGACGCCCCGGGCGCGGAGCCGACACACCCCGCTCTTCCCGGCAGCCCTCAGCTCCCCTCGTCCTTTTCTTGGTACAGTGGAGCCTGGCTGTTCACTGGGAAGAGCAGAGAGCAGGAGAGGACTCGGAGACTCACACCCAAATCCACAGGGACGACTTGGTTCCGGGGAGCAGGCTCCGCGAGCAGACCTGCGCTCCGCTCCTGTGAGACGGGCGCGCCCGGACCTGCTCCCGGACCGACCTGGGGGGCCTGGGGCTCGGGGCGTCCTCCTCACACGACGGCTCCGGAGGGACAGGGCTGGGGGGCGGAGGTGACCCTGCGGCTGAAGGGGCTTGTAAAGTCCTCCGTGGCTGCTTTCCTTTCTTATGGCGAATGCCCAGTCGTGATGTTACTGAAAGACAAAAGAATAACCTTTGTAGCATCACTAAACTCATGACTTTTCTCTTTCTCTCCCTCCTCGCTACTCCTTTCTTTCCTTTTCTTCTTCTAAAACTCTCAGATCTGACTAATGTCAAATACACACAAACGTATAATGAATCATCATATTCCTGTTTCCTCGCTTCTTGGTATTTCTCAATATTTTGCAAATCGTTTTTCAGCTCTGTACTTTTCATGTCTTTATTTCTCTCTTCCTTTTCTTTTTTTTGACTGAAATGGGAAGTGTGTACTCTTTAATTTTTATTTATGTATTCATTTATTTTTTAATTGGACTGTAGTGGCTTTACAACGTTGTGTTAGTCTCTACTGTACAGCAAAGTGAATCAGCTGCATGAATGCATGTATCCCTTCTTTCCTGGATTTCCTTCCTACTGAGGTCACCACAGAGCATTTTCCCTTTCTTTTTCTTTTTGCTAGACTGTTTTGAAGCAAATCCGGGGTACCCTGTCATTTCACTGCTCAGCCCTTCAGTGAGCTTCTTTAGCTGATGAGGCCCTTTCTCTTCCAGCATAACTGCCACATTGCTGGTACCTTAATCAAGTCTATAAGAAGCCTCTGACATTACCCAGTCCATATTCAAACTTATCTGGCTCTCTCAAAAATGTTTTCTTGTAACTGGTCTCTTTGATACAGAATCCAAACAAGGCCCACCCATTGGTGGTTTTGCCTCTTTTCTCTCTAATCCTTTCTCCGCAGGCCATTGTTTTTATATAAAAAAAAAATAGTTTGTTTTTCCTGTGTAGCATCTCCTGTTCTGACTTTGACTTATTGCTTCCTTGAGTGGTTGTTTCACTTGTTTCTCTAACTTTTGCATTTCCTGTAAATTGTTAGTTAGATGTAGAAACTCCATTAGTTTCATGTTCAACTGCTTGTGAACCCTGAGGGAACTCGGGAAGGAAAAAAGACATACCCACTATCTAGTAATGGCACCCCACTCCAGGACTCTTGCCTGGAGAATCCCATGGACGGAGGAGCCTGCTAGGCTGCAGTCCATGGGGCCGCTAAGATTTGGACAGGACTGAGCGACTTCACTTTCACTTTTCACTTTCATGCATTGGAGAAGGAAATGGCAACCCACTCCAGTATTCTTGCCTAGAGAATCCCAAGGATGCTGTCCTTGGGGTCGCACAGGGTCGGAAACGACTGAAGCGACTTAGCAGCAGCAGCAGCAGCAGTAGCCATCAAACTGCAGCCACCCCTGATGGTGCAGCTTGAGGAAACTCAGGATGAAAAAACAGAGGATCCTGGCCCCAGAGAGCCAAGGAATGATTTCAGTGATCCCAAACTCTTGCATCTTCCCATACCTAGAAAAGTGCTAAATTCCTTAACTGGGGATATCTGTTTTTCTTTTATTAACAGTAACCTTTTGTTCTGACTATGTGTTGTTATTGCAAAAATTCCTATATATCTTGGCAAAATGCTGGGTTCACCATTTCCTTTTCTAAACAGTTTTATCCGAGAGGCTCTACCCTAAAACTGCTGGCCAAATAAATGTAACTCTCAACTTGTAGGTTGTGCATTTTTTTTCAGTGGACATGCTTTTGGCCAGAATATTTCTTGGGTGGTGGTGTGCGCTTCTCTGAATCACAGTAGGAGGTCCATGAACTTACAGTCTTGTAAGCTTACAGTGAGAACAAGGTTGATCACTGAGTTTAGTTGCTCTAAGCCTTAATTTTCTATCATCAAATTCCCTGCCAGGCTTTCCAGTGGATGTTTTAAAGCCATCCATTGACATTGTTTTAGTTCTATGATTTCATTCAGGGGTGCAAAATGGTGATTTTCCAATTCTATTATCCATTCTTCATTTATTAGCTGGAATTTTCTATGAATATTTCACTCATATAATGGTTGTTTTTTTGATTACAGCCATGAAATTAAAAGATGGTTACTCCTTGGAAGGAAAGCTATGACCAACCTAGACAGCATATTAAGAAGCAGAGACATTACTTTGTCAACAAAGGTCTGTCTAGTCAAGGCTATGGTTTTCCCAGTGGTCATGTATGGATGTGAGAGTTTGACTCTAAAGAGGGCTGGGCACAGAAGAATTGATGCTTTAGAACTCTGGTGTTGGAGGACTCTTGACAGTCCCTTGGACTGCAAGGAGATCCAACCAGGCCATCCTAAGGGAAATCAGTCCTGGGTGTTCATTGGAAGGACTGATGTTAAAGTTGAAACTTCAGTATTTTGGCCACCTGATGCGAAGAGCTGACTTATTTGAAAAGACCCTGATGTTGGGAAAGATTGCCGGCAGGAGGAGAAGGGGACGACAGAGGATGAGATGGTTGGATGACATCACTGACTCAATGGACATAAGTTTGGGTAAACTCTGGGAGTTGGTGATGGACAGGGAGGCCTGGCATGCTGTGGTTCATGGGGTTGCACAGAGTCGGACACGACTGAGTGACTGAACTGAACTGAATGGTTGTTTACCCTAAAATACAGTTTCTACAAGAAGGGCAGAATAAATGCTTAATCTTTTCTCTTATATACCAGTTTCCAGAGTGATAAGTTGGCCCCTTAACAAACTCCAAGTGTAAATAATATTGTTTTTTAAGTATCAGTATGACCTCATGGTTTTTTCTGTTTGGTGTTTAAGATATACTTTACTGTTATATTTTTGTGTATTTAATGTGTTTATATATTTTATATATTTAATCATTTGTAGTCATAATTCTCTGCCAGGATGTAAAATGCTCCATCCTAGCCTAGGGAGTTCCCCTCAGATTGGAGCCAGTGTTCTCTGCACATTCACCAGCCTCTGGTAGCTTCTCTACTCTCTAGCACGAGATACCCCAGACTCATCTTGTCCATCTCATGCTCCGTACTTGGAACCTACTTTTTCTGTAAGACATCCTGGTTCTTTCTAGTGGGAAAGGTAATGAATGGCCCATGGCTTGTGTGCTAGGGGTGCTCATTGCTACTTCACTGTCTCTGCATTTGTAGGGGTAGGGCTGAGAAATATACACTTGTTAAGAGGGGAAAAGTCCAGATTTTAAACTAATATATCCAATTCAAATTTAAGGCTATAGGATTTTAATATAACCTTTTAATTTTATATGAATCTTCTCTTACATCAAAAATCTTGGTTCTGATGATGTTTTTCATCCTCCTTCCAACCTGACTTTCATCTTGAGAAGCTTCAGATGGACACACAGGCAAGATTAGTACAGTGCGTATCCATACACCCTCCCTCTGGATCCACTAGTTGTAATCGCTTTGCAAGTTTAATTTGATTTGAGTGATTAGAGAGGATGTTGCCAGCTTTGTGACATTTCAGTTCAGTTCAGTTCAGTTGCTCAGTTGTGTCCGACTCTTTGCAACCCCATGAATCCTAGCAGGCCAGGCCTCCCTGTCCATCACCAACTCCCAGAGTTCACTCAGACTCACGTCCATCGAGTCAGTGATGCCATTTCAGCCAGCCCTAAATACTTCAGCTCGTACCTCCTAGGAACAGGCCATTCTCCGGCAAAATGTCAGTGCTGAAGATTGACACACAGATGCCACACAGATGCAAATCTCGTAGATACTGCTCTAAGGAGGGGCACTGATGATGGTGTGTTTAGATGACTGTGGCTTTTCCATTGGACAACAGTCATGTCTGGCTTCTTCAAAATATATGTTCTGCATACAAACTCTGCATACATTTTACACAAATATACATGTATTTTGTGAAAACGAAATTCTTCAAAGTATTTATAACTGGAAGCCACTGCCTTCCACTGGTCCTTCTCTGAATGACATGCTTACCCTCTTATTTTCACTTATCAACTTTAAACACCATCTGTTGTCTCATAAACCACAAGGACTTAGTTGATACTACTCACTCCCCTAACCACTGGACCACCAGGGAATTCCCCCACGTTTTTACATTGCTTGATTTTTATGTGTGCTTGTGATTGATCAAAGTGGAATGTGGACTTACTCTTGCCAGATGAAGTAGAGGACAGTGTGTGTGTGTATCATCAGGAGTTGTAAGAAATTTATTGGAGTAAAGGGAAGGCAACCCTCTCTCTCCCAGCAGTGGGTGTCTACAGGCCTTGTGGTGCAGAGATGACAAAAGGCAGGGGCAGTGGTCCTGGAGATGCTTCTGTGAGTGATGTGTAAGTAGATCATGTGACTGTGCCGGAGTTCGAAATGGTCCTCCAGGAACCAGCTATTAGGCCTCCTTACTCAGGATAGTTTTATGGTCTTAATGAAAGTTCTCAAATGCTAACGTTAACCAACCCACAGCCCACTGTCCCAGCCCAGGGAGGAGCGGGGGCAGCATTTCTGGGCTCAGCAGATGGACAGGCTGCTGAGATCACTGGGTCTGGGATGAGCTTCTGCTACGAATGAGGGGGCCTGAGGCTCTGTCATTTATCACGTCCTCTCGGTCTCACCGGACCCCCTGCATCGCTCACCTGTAGATCTGGTGATGGATCAGAGTGGAGGTGGCAAGGCTCATGGCCTTGTCAGCATCCCCCAGTCCCATACTTGGTGGGCTAGGCGGCCTGGCCTGTCTGCGCTTTCAAACTTCAAACTTTCTTAATCCCTTCCAAAAGGAGACACAAGACTCATTCTGGTCTCAAGGACGTCTGCCTCACAAAATCCTTTTATTAAAACAATGGTTACAAATACTCCACGTGGCTCCTGAGTGCCCTCTGCCGTCGCTCCCAGCTCAGAGTCAACGGATGCAGCACTTGGCTTTGCCCCTGTAGCAGGTGCCTTCGACCCTGTTGTAGAGGGGGCAGGGCGATAGGTTGCAGGTCCCCCCTTTCCTGGCACATATGTAGCTGTCAGACCGCTGGCCGAGAGCCGTAAGCTGGCCGGCACCTGAGAGGAGGGAAAAGCAACCATGTCAGACTCCTGGCTTGCGACCACAGGGATTTCAGGATAAAGCAGGACAGACAGCCCTTTGCAAAGCACGTCACAGGGGTTTCCCTTGTAAGAGCTTCACCCCAAGATGACCTGTGGAGCTGCTCGTGAAACATGGCATCTGAAGAGCCCCCTCAATGCTGGTGGGTTATGGTGTCTCCACCCTTAGTGAGCCCTCATTTTTTGGCATTATCTTTGAAGATTCAGCACATTATAAGGCCAAAAAGGAATAGCAACATATCTCATCAGAGTGCTTTGGTTACGTTCCTTATCTAGAATGAGTCTGTGTGATTTTTAGCAAAGCACTCAAACATTCTGAACCCCAGTTCTCAAATTTAAAATTAAGGACACTAGATTATGTGATCTCAATCATTTTCAAGATTCTGAGGCTGGTCATCTTTCTTTCGGTCGGGAAACAGCACTTTTATGGTTACTTTTTTTTTAATTTAAACTTTTTATTTTATATTGGAGTATAGCTGATTAACAATGTTGTGATAATTTCAGGCGGACAGCAAAGGGACACACCGATGCATATACATGTATCCATTATCCCCCAAATGCTCCTCCCATCCAGGCTGGCGTGTAACATTGGGCAGAGTTCCATGTGCTATACAATACGTCCTTGTTGGAGGTATAGTACTTATATATACCATTTTATATAAACCATTTTATATATAGCAGTGTGTACATGTCCATCCCATTATGGCTGCATTTAATTCTCCAAGAAATGTATCACTTTTTCCTAACTAACTGACAGAGGAATTGAGATTAAATGTTCTCATTATCTAATCAGTCAATAGTTATATTATGTTAAAGATGCAGGAAAATATTGGAAAAAATTCAACATTGATTCATGATTGAAAAAAAGAAAGAAAGAACTCCTACCAAATAAGGAACTGGAGGAAACTTCCTTAACCTGATAAAGAGTACTTACAGAAGCCTACAGCACACTGTACACTTAATGGTCAAGCGCTGAAACATTCCATGAGATGGCAATCAGACGAGCGTAACTGCTAGTCATTATCATTCCACATTGTACTTGAGGCACTAGTTAGGGGAATAAGATAAGAAAGAAAGAAACAAAAGGTAGAAGCGTTGGAAAGGAAGAAATAAAACTGTCTCTATTTACAGATATTATGATTATATGTAGGCAGTCTAAAAGGAATTAACAGGAAAGCTTAGCAAATTTGCTGTCCATGAGATCATATACAAAAAGAAAAAAAAGAATTTTACTTCTGCAATCAACAGGAAAAAAAGAAAGAAATAAAAACACCTTATAGAAGAGCATAAAACATGCCTTGTTACAAATCTAAAATATAATGTGCAATATCTCTATCTGTAAAGAATACAGTATTTTTTTTTTTTGAAATTTAAAGATGCCCTAAATAAATAGAAATGCTATGCTTAAGCATTGGAGGTTAATTATTTTTAAAATGTTAATTTTCCCCCAATTAAACTGCAGTGCTAGCCCCAAAACCATGAAAATCCCAGGAGATTCTTGCAATGAAACTTCACGAGCTGATTCTAAAATTTTTGTGGCAATTCAAAGGACCAAGAATAGCTAAGGCAGTCTTAGCAAAGAAGGCAGGAGAACTTGCTTTACTGGATTTTGAGACTAATTATAGAGCGCAATGGCAACCCACTCCAGTACTCTTGCCTGGAAAATCCCATGGACAGAGGAGCCTGGTTAGGCTGCAGTCCATGGGGTCACTAAGAGTCGGGCACGACTGAACAACTTCACTTTCACCTTTCACTTTCATGCATTGGAGAAGGAAATGGCAACCCACTCCAGTATTCTTGCCTGGAGAATCCCAGGGATGGGGGAGCCTGGTGGGCTGCCGTCTATGGGGTTGTGCAGAGTCGGACACAACTGAAGTGACTTAGCAGCAGCATAGAGCCACTGTAATTAGACCAGATGGTGAGGATACAAACATACCAATGGAACAGGGCAGACGAATATACAAACAGAATAGCAGAAGATGCCCAAGGAGATCCATGCAGATACTGAAAGTTGAACAACAGTGGCTCAGCATAACAGTGGAGGAAAATGGCCTCCTCCATGCTTGGTTCTGGAACAATTAAATATTCATAATGGAAAAAATAAACCCTTTACCCTTAGTCACACCATACGTGCCCATTAAAAATCACTGCCAGATGATTATCAACCTAGATGTAAAAGGAAAATCAATAAGCCCTCAGAAGACAACACTGAACACTCTTCATGCCTTTGGGCTAGAAAAAGATTTCTTAAGGCATCAAAGTACTAACGCTAAAGGTAAAAATATGACACACTTAACCACCTTAAAATAATGTGGAAAATTCAGAGAGTGAAAAACTAAGGCACAAGGTGAGGGAAGATATTTGTCATGCTTACAGTTGACAGGGCTGCTATGTAGAATATATAAAAAACTACTCCAGATTACACGGCCTCTCCTCCGTCCAGCCTCCACACCCAGGAGACCAAGCACTTAAAGGAGCCATGTCTGGGGCACCCCTGGCCGTCCAGTGGTTAAGAATCTGCCTTGCAATGCAAGAGACATGGGTTTGATCCCTGGTCCAGGAAGATCCCACATGCCTCAGAGCAACTGAGCCCCACGTGCCACACTACTGAGCCTGTGCTCTACAGCGTGGGATCTGCAACTACTGAAGCCCATGTTCCGGAAAGCCCATGCTCATCCCCAAGAGAAGGCACTAGAACAAGAAGCCTGTACACGCAACAAAGAGCAGCCCCCGCTGCATAGCTAGAGAAGGTCCTCACATCAATGAAGACCCAGCACAGCCAAAATGAAGAAATAGATCCTTACAAAGAAGAAGAAGCCATGTTTGATTCTGTGACTCTGGTTTGAAAGCCTCTGGGGCCCACCTGAACACAGATGGGGTCTCCTGCTGCCTCAGGCCTGATTGACCTGTGCTTCCCTACATCCCTGGCTCCTCTCCTGAAACCTCACCCAGGTCCCAGCATGCTTTGTGCCTTGACAGCCCTGCAGTGTTGGAGCTGATGGCCTGGGTTTGACAGAGTTGCTGCTCTGTCTGTTACCAATCATGTGACTTTAGCCAAGTTATTAAGCCACAGAATGGGGGTAATGTGTCTTCCTCCCCGTAGCTGAGCTGGGAGGACTAAAGTAAGAGTTCGAGCTCTGTTTTTGTTTTTTTTTTTTTTTAATTTATCTGGATGTCTGGGCTTTCAAGGGGATCCCCTGGTTTCTCAGTGGTAAAGAGTCTGCCTGCAATGCAGGAGACCAGGGTTCAGTCCCTGGGTGGGGGAAGATCCCCTGGAGAAGGAAATGGCGCCCTACTCCAGTATTCTTGCCTGGGAAATCCTATGGATGGAGGAGCCTGGCAGGCTACAGTCCGTGGGGTCACAAAGAGTCAGACACGACTGAGCGGCTCGCCTACCTCCTGGGCTCTCATACCAGCTCTCCTTCCATGTGGTTTGTCCTTGCCCTCTCTCGTTTTGACAGAGGCAGAGTGAAGAGACAAAATAGGTGATGAAATAGTTAACCCCACTAGGGGATTGAAAGCAGAAAAATATGGGAGACCCCTGTAAGTTAGTGATCACTCGAGAGAGCAGGTTTGCTTAACCTCAAAACCAAGCACATTGCTTAGCAACCAAACCGTGCAGCAGAGGCACGAGGCATGGCTCAAAACAGTAAAACAACGGTGGCATGAGACCCACGTCTGCCCAGTGAGCTCAGTGAGTCAATGACCCCCAGGACATGCTCTCTGCACACATAGTAGAACTAATTTGTAGACCTAGCTTGACCAGGAAGGGACGAGAAAACGCCCCTGCTCAATTTGGAGGAGGAGCAATGTTGGAAGCATGATGTCCACTTAAGAAAGTCAAAGAAGATCTTCTCCCCCTCCCCACTTTTCCATTGCTTATAAAAGAAGGCTGTAAGTTTTTGGGGTGCAGCACCCCATTGCCTGCCCACTTTTAAACCTCATAAATATTGTATTCTAATAAATCACTTCTATCACTTTGCCTGTCATTGAATTCTTTTCTGGGCTAAGAAATAAAGAACTTTGGTACCAGAGCTCTTCAGAAACACCCCCGGGCAAAAATGACTCTGAACAGTTTCACTTTCACTGGTTTAGTTAAGTTCGGGCTGAAAATCCAGATTCCCACCTTGGCCAGGCAGATAACACAGCTCTGTGAAATGGGCTGAGGTGAGGCAGTAGGGACTGGTGGGGTCTGCGGTGTCCTCAGGAGTGCATCCTGTGTGGAGGCAAAGCCACTCTTTAGCCGCAGCTCACTGCTGCCATGCAGGAATCTGCCACATCTGTTGTGTCTTTAGGAGAAGATAACATGTACACAGTGCTATATTTGATGTGGATAACCAAAGGCTTCCCTGGTGGCTCAGCACGTAAAGGATCTGCCTGCAATACAGGAGACACAGGAAACTTGGGTTCAACCCCTGGGTCAAGAAGATCTCCTGAGGAGGGCATGGCAACCCACTCTAGTGTTCTTGCCTGGAGAGTCCCATGGACAGAGGAGCCTGGCGAGCTACACTCCATGGCGTCACAGAGACAGACTTTGACTGAAGCCACGGAGAACGCAACCAAAAGGACCTACCGAATAGCACAGGGAACTCTGCTCAGTATTATGTAACAACCTAAACTGGAAAAGATTTTGAAAAAAGAGTAGATAAATGTATACATACAACTGAATTATGTTGCTGTGCACTTGAACATAACACATTTTTAATCAAGTATACTCCAATATAAAATTAAAAGTTAAATAAAATTTTAAAACTTTTTTAAGAAAAGAAGATAAAAATCTGATTTTTTTGTGTGACATATCCTGACTTTTAATTGGGAGAGAGTTAAAAGAAATATTATTTTGAAAATTCCATGAACTCAAAAATGACTTTCATCATTCCCTCACTTCTCAGCATCCTCAACAAAGCCTTCCTGGCTCCTCGAGGCCCCGTCAGCTCTCATCGTCACGTGTTCCCCTAGCACTGTGCCCTTAACAGCATTTTACAGCACAACTGTCACTAGCTAAGGAATTCTGTAACCGGTTTGCTTGTGCTCTGCTTCTCAAATGTGCGGCCATGGATTCCGGGGCTGTTCCTCGACGTGTCCCCTCATCCCAGGGCAATGCCTGCCTGCAGCAGCTCTTTGCCGGATACTCCTTGAACAGTGAGGACACAGCCTCAGCCTTTCTCAGCACCTCTGCTGGGCTCCCGTCCAGCTTCTGCAGGGACCTGGGTGGCCTTGCCACTGTGACATTATTCCATGTTCACACAAAGACCACCTGTGTAAGCTAACAGTGGGCGACACGGGCCTTTTTCTCTGACCGGGAGGAAGACTGCTCAAGAGAACACCAAGTCTTAGGATCTCCTGCAGTGACTACAAAGCGCTGGTTCCCCGGGGCCTCACGGGCCTCGATTCCCCACCTGTGAAACGACCCGGTCTGAGGGCTCTTCCAGAAAAGGAGTGAACCGACCCTGTAGGGGTTCAGGGTGGCTGAGTAGTGCGGCCTCCCTCCCTGCACTAGCCCCAGGCCTCTGGCATTGGGGCAGCCTGCTGGCAGGGCGGGTATTGCAGGGGCGGCTGCAGCAGCTGCAACAACCAGCACACAGCAACGAACATGCAACCACAAGGAGGGGAAACACCCCAGCTGGCAGCTGAGCACGGGGCACCTCAACCCTGGGACACAGGTTGGGGACCCTGGTGTGTTCTGATGCAGAAAACACCTGGGGTCTTCCTCCCCTCCAGACGTTTCAACATCCCCCAGAAAACGTGGTGTCGAGCTTGCCCTTCCCTGCAACCCCTTTCCTGGTGTGAGCATTTCAGGTCTCAGAGGGGGTGCTCCACCTGCAGGGACCCCGCCGCTCAGGGTCCCCCAGCTCCAGCCCAGAGGTGGGGAGGACCCCACTCCGCCCCTTCTAGAAGAGGAGTTGGGCTCGGGGAGCAGTCCTGAGGGTTCCCATCCTGAGGCCCTCTTTGCTGCTGCTTCTGTGCGACAGGGCTTGCCTGTCGTCCAAGGGCAGTATCTAAGCCAGTCCAGTTTATGCTGGGCGCTCCATCATATCAGCTGCCATTTCTGGAAGGAGTGATTAGTAAGTTCAGTTCCTCCTGTGAGTCCCTGGGAACACTCTTTTTTGAGGCTTTGGATGAGATGCTTGAGATCCTACTTAGATGTCACAGACTGGAAACAACTCTTCAAGTTAATATCGTGGCTTTCAAACATTTTGAGTGTGAACTGAGCTGCGGTAAGAGACTTTGCACGGCTGCTCATGAACACACATGCTGTGAGATGAGTGTGATAACAGCAGGACACTGCATGGATTTCTCTGAGTCTCTTAAGGGTCCCGACTGGAAACATTAAAGTCTGCGTTGGAATACTTCGGAACCCAGCTGTCTGAGGGGAGCCCTGAGGAACCCCTGGAGTAAGTGAGGCCCAACTAACTGCACAACGATGTGCTGGCCTGGAGGAAAGCACAGCAGGGCTTGCAGAGAATTCCAGAGCTTAAGGCTCTTAGAGCCCTCTGCCGCAGCCCACTCACTCTGCCAACGTGGAAACTAACAGCCAGAAGAGGTGACTGGCTGGAGATGACCTGGGAGTGAGTGGCAGGGCTAGGATAAACTGTGTTCTTGATTCTTCTGGCAGGCAGGGGCTCCCCTTTTCTTACACCAGGGGCATTGCTGATTTGACCTTGAGGAACTGGCATCCCCTGGCCTGACACAGAGCTCCCCTGCGGTGCACTGGGGAATGGGCCACCCTGGAGGATGTGAGCGGATTTCTCAAGGAAGGTGGATCCCTGAGTGTCTGCACGCAGGTGAGTCAAAGACTCTGGCGGAACTGGTCTTGTGGGCAGGGCAGGTGGCACCTGCTTGCAGGAGAACACCTGGGAGGGCCCACCCTGGGACCTGGCGAGACGGGGTGCACCTCTGGGCTGGCTGGGGTGCTGCGCCTCTCGGGGGTAAGGGGGCATCTTGCAGATGGAGTAGGGGTCCCCTTCACAGAGGATACTTTCTGGATGCCCAAGACAGAGACAGGGCAGGGGATGTGGGGGCTGCCTGGCACCTGATATCCCCGCCAAGGGCAGAGGGAAGGGAGCCCTGAGGGAGAGATGAGAGATGGGAGGGCCCTCCTGCTGCTCAGCTGCCCTCAGGCTCCTGGGAGAACTAGCCCAGGGAGGCTCTAGGCAGGCAGGTGCACTCCTCGCACTCAGGATGGCCTGGACCCCTCGGTCGGACCACCCCTCGCCATCTGCCCCGGACAGGCCGCTCAGCCCCGGAGAGGCCTTCCTGCTGCCGCGGGCTCGGGTCGCAGAGGCGGCCAGCCTCAGACGCGGCCCCGAGTTCCAGCCCCGGGCGCTGCAGGGTCCCGGCTCACCTGGGCCCAGCTGGGAGAGGAGCAGGCCGAGGGCCAGCAGCAGCAGGCGGAGGACCCTCATGGTGGCGGCGGGCGGCCGGAGGCCCGGGGAGAGAGGCTCAGGGGAGGCCGGGCTGCCGAGGCTCCAGAGGCGGCAGGGTCACCGCCTTTATAGGGCTGGAGGATTGCACAACCGCACACACCGACGTGAAGGGCGGCGTCCAACGCCAGGGAGAGATTCTAATAAATAACCCTTCACATCAAGCCTTGAGTCGTCGGGGAGTCACGTGGACGCGCGTCTCCCTCCGGCTGCAGCTGGATCCGGCGCTTGCAAGCCTGGAGGCGGCTCCTCCCGCCTGCTCTGCTCTGGGTCCCCGCGGAGCTGCTCAGATAGAGTTCACGCTGGAACCCCTCCCGCCAGAGGCTCGGGGAGCCGGAGAGGTGGCCCCGGGGGCACTGAGCCAGGCAGCCGCCCGGCTGGCAGCCCGCCTCAGGCCTGTAGCTGAGCTGCGCTCTCCACATGGTGCCCCGGACTTCACCCTCGTCCCTCACAAAAGCCGGACTGTTGCCTTTCCTCCAACCTTTGGAATTTTCTTCCGGCCCAAGGTTGACTAATACTAGTCTTTCTAGTTTCTGGCTGGTGTTGCTTTTTTTAAATCAAAATATCTCTCAAATCTTTTTATAATCTATGAGCTTCTTCTGCCACTTAAACTTTTTTTTTTTTTTGGGTCAAGACATTTTTTGGAGCAGTTTTAAGTGCACAGCAAAATTTAGGGGAAGGGACAGAGTTCGTCGTATTCAAACATTTCTCCTTTCACTCACTGACTCAGGTGTGTATATGTGGTTCCTGTTATGTGCTGGGTGATGTTTAGGGTCTTGGGGTGCAGTGAGGACCAAGATTTATGTTGGTTTCCTGCAAAAGTCTAGTTGAGATGGACGAGCAGACAGGCCGTTGCCATGGCACTGGATAAGCGCTCGGATTGGCAGCAAGTGAAGACCACGGAACAAGGTGGGGATCTGAGGAAGAGTGTGTGAGTTTGGCTTTGGTTTCTTCCTTAGGCAATAGGGAGGTCTGGGACAATTTGAATCAGGAGAAATACACAAGCCAGTTGCCATTTTAGAAACCATCTCAGGGAAGTGTGGGTGGAGAAAGGCAAGACTGGATTTGGGAGGAAAGGGGAGGAGCTGGTGGAGCAATGAGGGTCTTAACTAAGGTCGTGGAGTGGGGAAGAAAGGAGACATGGATTCAGGGATGTTAAGAAGGAAAAGTCCCCCAGACACAGAAGGAGACAGATTGAGCTAGATTCCTGGCTCCGTCTAAGTAAAAGGTGATGCCCCGGACCAAGGTTGCATAACCAGGACGAGAAGGTGATTTGGGGAAGTGGTGGTGAGTTTCATAAACATTTCTGCGGAAGGAGTGTCTCGGTTTGGGTTTCCCGAGATGCAGAATGTGAGCCCAGAACACGACTGAAAGTGGAGAGCTGGGAGAGTAAAGAGAGAGGGGAGGCAACTGGACGAGAAGGAAGTGGACAGAGACGTGCGCCTCCAGCCCGCGGTTCCCTTTTTCATCAGCAGCAGGGCTCCAGGCTCCTGCTTTCTCTGTGGAGCCGCCGGGCCTGGCACCGCAGCCGGGACAACCTCTTGGCTGGACTTGCCCCATCTGTGAACCAGGGAGATTCAGACAGAGCCCGTCAGGTCGGCACAGCTGGCATGTGTGGTGTTTACACAGATCAGGGGAGGGACTGGCGGTGCACCTGTGTGCGGCGCTCCTGAGAGTAAGAACAGCCACTTTCACTGACAGCTCACGGCCCCAGGCCAGCCCACCTGCCCTGCGTGACTACTGAGCATGGAGCGCTCTGCAGCAGAGATGGACTCGACTGCATTTCAACGATATTTATGACATAACCACCATGTGCTGAGCGCCGCAGGAGGGAAGAAGGCGCCCTGCTCCTGGGGGCTGGCGGCTCCTGTGGGTGAGCCTCTCTCTTGTTTGCCAGCTACCTCCTCTGAGAAGTCCTCCCTGACCTCCCCTCGTCCTAAAAGTGCCTGGTACTTCTGGGCTGCCCTTTTACAGCCTCCTTCCTGTCGTGTTCTTGGCATGCTGGCTGCTTCCCCCGACATCAGTGAGGTCTGAGGGAGGGGCCGCATGGAGACCCCCATCATCTCCCCTCCCAGGAGAGTCTGCTGTCGGTATAGATGACCAGTCGCTGGAGGAAATGAATGAAATGAGTGCTGCCATGGACTGAATGGTGTCCCCCAGTTGCCCATGTTGAAGCCCTGTGTTTGGAGGTGGGGCCTTTAAGGAGGTAGTTAAGGCTGAAAGAAGTCACAAGGCCCCATCCCTGTAGGACGGGTAGTCTTATAAGCAGAGGAAGAGATTCATTGCTGTCTTTGCCATACGAGCACATGATGAGAAGGCCGCCTCCAGAACCACGAGACAGGAGCTTCTGCCCTTCAAGCTCCCAGCCTGTGTGTTTCGTTACAGCAGCCATCCCGACTAATACACGTGTCTGCACCTCGGTTAACTCTCCGTCTCCTAGGACCCCAGAACTCCCGGGACTCCACTCCTGAGAGCTCCCCAAACTCTTGGCACCCCAGCGACGGTCCTTCTCTAAATGCCACAGCCCACGTTTGTGAAAGGATTTCAATCTGAAATGGAACTGGAAGATATAAAATGGAAAATCTCATGCATGTGCCCTCAGAAAAATAAAACTTCAGGACTAGAAACAGAGTTTCTGTAAATGCCTGGTTTACAGAAAAGTGATAATATTACAGTTTTCTTAAATGAGAGGGCATTGGTCATAGGTTGCCTCATATCAGCCTTGGAAGGTTTGCTTGTGGTTCCAGAGGTGAGAAAAAGAAATGACCTGGGTTAGGCTCATCTGAGCTTTGTTTGCCTGCCTGGGCTGGTTTTGTCTGCTCAGGGAACTTTCAGGCCTGGTCTGTGTACTTTTTTAAACTGATTTTTATTTTAATAGACTAACTGGACTCTCCCTTCTTTACATTTCCTGGCCGTAAACACAGCCTACCCCACACCTTTTACTGACTCACTTACGGCTTCTACAGTTTGTGTGCCCTGATGCAATTACTGCTGTTCCTGAATAAACTCATCTTTTCGGCAATTTTGCGCTTGCCTCGGTTTACCTCTTCACATGGTCCACGGTAGCTATTTCCACTCCGCTCTGCTGTGTCTGAAAACAGACTCAAGGCCTTGTTTATAGTTTGGGGCCGCGTCAGGAGGGCCTGCTTTCCGGGGGGTGGCGATCATTAACACTCTTTGCCTGAGAAAGCTCAGGTCAGGGTCTTTTCAGGAAGAAACTTCAGATTTAAACACATTTGTGTGAGGTAAAAGAAAAAGAAAATCTACGTGCGTGCACACCCACAGATGAAAACACAGGGGAAAGCCCGGAGACTAACAGAAAGTCACCGAGTGGAAGCAGTATTTGCTTCTGAGAAGGGGCAGGGGTTTGGAGGGACAGGCCGGGGAGAAACCCTCCATGTTCCCGTGGCAGGTCTGCATCCTGATTATTCGGTTAGTGGAGCTCACATGGTGGTCAGGGGTGGCACGAGCCCCGGAACTCCTGCCACTTGCTCCTGTTCTCTCCCTGGCGCCTGACCTTGGCCGCAGCCGGCTGGGTCCTGTCCTCGTCTGCTGGTCCGCGGCCCGCTTCCCGGAGGCAGGAGTTGTTTGCGTCCGGTGTTGATCACACCTCCCTCCTGAATCAGGGCTCAGGCGCCGCTGGGTGCGGATGACCTTAGGTGTCCCAGGCCACCACCCTCACGTTCCCATCCAGCAAAAGAAGGCGGTGAATTCTATGGGGTTTTTTTAGTGGCCAGTTTCCAAACGAGGCAGCCCATCAGAATCACCAGGGACACCTTCACGAAAAGCTCCTTCTTGAAAATTGCCAGCAGTGAAACTCTAGAATCTGTCTTTTATTTTGGGCTGTGCTGCACAGCTTTGAAGGATCCTAATTCCCTGACCAGGGGCGGAACTCTTGCTTTGGCAGTGAAAGCACCGAGTCCTAACCACTGGACGCCAAGGAATTCCCTGGAATCTGCCCTTTCAACACGAAAAAGACTCAGGCAACGCCGTGGCTCTGTGCACAGAAGGCAGAGCTTCCTGCAGGCCTCGTGGCCTCCAGAGTTCCTGCCGGGCTGGCAGCGTGAAAGCAGCGTTTGCTCTAAAGCTGTGGACTCACTGGGCCTCCAGTTTGGCTACTGGACAGGTGAGGGCCCTGTGAGGGCATCAGGATGGGAGGCAGGTCGCCTGGCACCCCCGCAGCCCCCCGCCCCCACCCAGATCCACCTGCGGATGTCACCATCCGGCTTCCTTGCAAAGTGCTCAGAACTAAAGCAGGTTTTATTTTTTAACAGCATCGACAGTGAATGTGTCAGAAAGGTAATGGAGCAGCTGTCTTAGCAGGAGGAAAGGGGGTGCACTGCCCCCAGCACCCCGTCCCCACACACCTGCCTCCCCATTTATCCAGCCCATGGAAGGCCAGGGTGGGCACTAAACCTGGGTGCTGGCTCCTCCGTAAATTACTACACGCCAGCAGTCAGTGCCCTTGCTCCGAGGCAAACTTTTTTTTTTCTCTCCTTATTTAACAAATATCACAAATATGCCAGAGGTTATGCCTGAGCATAAGAAACACCTTGCTTGTCCTGACAGCCCTCATATTATGTGTTGCTCATTCGTAGACAGAGATGGAAAAACGACCAAATTCTTGTTATTTGAATATATATGTCCAAATTCCTTGTGCACCACCTGCTAGTTATCCAGGAACTTTCTCATCAAACTGCTTATATTTTCTCCAGATGCTGCTGGGTGCTCACTGCCATTCTAGAAAACCAAGAGGCCTCTCCAACAGGGACTCAATCAGAGTCCTTGCCAAGTCCCTTCCTGGGCCTTGGTCTCTTGCTTATTATGAATGAGTTTATAAAATAGAAAACAAATTTATGGTTACCAAAGAGGAAGGAGGGAAGAATAAATTAAGAGTTTGAAATTAACATATACAAACTACTATATATAATAGATAACCAACAAGGACCTACTGTACAGTACAAGGAACTATACTTAATATTATATAATAACCTATAAACATATAAAAAATGATTATATATTATATATAATTACATATGTAAATATAATTGAATCACTTTACTGTACACCTGAAACTACCACAACACTGTCAATCAACTATATTTCAATAAACATTTTTTTAAAGAATGAGTTTATAAGATAAACAAGGCCGTCTGTATAGCACAGAAAACTATGTTCAATATCTTATAATAACCTATAATGGAAAAGAATCTGAAAAAGAATATATACACACATATGCATATGGGGCTTCCCAGGTGGCACAGTGGTAAAGAATCCACCTGCTAATATAGCCCCAGGAGAGCTCATTTCCATCCCTGGGTCGGGAAGATCCCCTGGAGGAGGGAAATGGCCACAAACTCCAATACTCTTGCCTGGAGAACCCCACAGACAGAGGAGCCTGGCGGGCTACAGTCCATGGGGTCACCGAGTTGGACACGACTGAGTGAGCACACACAGTGCACCCCACACACATGCATTTAAAACGGAATCACTGCTGTGTTAGGGAAATGAAAATGGAGTCTTGTTCGGGCTTCAGAAGCAGGAGAGCAGGCCTCCGACTGATGTCTGGTCTGCCTGGACTACGTGCCTGCTCGCAAACACACCAGTTGTCATCAGCAAGTCAAGCAGCACGTTCCCTAAGAGAGGGAGTGGGTCTTGGAATTTTCTCAAGCCCCTGGAGACCTGTCCAGCCCCCAGGGTCCAGAAAAAAACTCACAAGATGAAACAAACAGCCTTGTAAAGGTTAAAGTTAAGCCAGAGCTGCATTTTTGTGTGCAAACTGATGATGGTATCAGTGGGAGGCCTGGGATTATAACTGGGGGTGCCCCAAACTGCCTTCTGAAGTCTCGCCCTTGGGGTGGATGCACCACAGCATTCTGAGTCCGCTGAGGTTTTCCTCCAGGCAGCCCTGATGTTTCCTCTTCCCCCTCAGAGCTTGTGTTTCCAGAAAAGCTTGATGGGCTGGTTGGACCTGGCATCCCCCTGCCAGTCCCCCCATTCCTGGCCAGGGGGACGTTCGGAAATTTCTGGGGAAATTTCTGGTGTTTTTCCTAACCAAGGTGAGGCGGCCATGGCATCTGGTACATGGAGGCTGAGAGGATGGCTAAGCATCTGGGTATCATCCGGTGCCGGAAACAGCCCTCTGGACCAAGGACCGTCCTCCCAAAGGTGCCAAGGTGGAGAACCTAGGTGAGAGATGGTCAGACCTTTCTGCCCTACTGCTTATCATCCTGCTCCTGTTGTTGCTATGACCACATCACCTGCCTTGGGCCTGGGTTCCAGGAACGAGTATTTATCGTGAAATCAGTGGAAAAAACTGGTATGCTGTGGGCTTCATCTTATCAAAGATAATTGGCAGGAGAGCAGACCACACTCGGGTTACTCATCAGGCAACAACTGCAGAGCCTCTAGTCCTGGGCGGGGCCGTGAGGTGATCCAGCCCTGCCCTCTGACACCCGAGGGCGGTGAGCGGGAGAAACAGGGTCTGCGCAGGGTCGAGCGAGATACGGGCCGGGGATGCCCCACTCTGCTCCGAAGTTCTGAATCATCACCAGTTTCACAAGCAATCGCGGGGGTAGGCACTCCAGGGCCGGCGCAAGAAGCTTTCTGTTAAGAATAAATGTGCCCTAAATTACTCTTAAATAGCCAACACCATTTTGAGTTGTTGGAGGTCTCAGTTTCCCAGTGCACTTGGATCTAAATATCACCGGTCCCTTATGGGGTGCTCCGTTCCTCCCACAGGGTAACTGCTCATCTGTGTGTCTGGGACCCTCTTGCTCTGGGGTCGGCTATGGTAGACATGCTGGTCTCTCCACGGGCGCCGTCACCCTGTCCCTTCACACATGGGCGTAGGTCAGCTTGCCACCGTGGAGAGCTAGTGTGACTTTTGGGGCCCGAAATCTGGAGACTGTGACTCTAGGAAGATGGGGGGCCTTCTCAGACTCCCATGAATGAGGCCTCTGACACCCCCAAGTCCAGGCTTGCAAAGGAGCTGAGGCTGGGGTCGTGGGCTACAGCCCAGCTGGGGACACCCCTGCAGGGCCCGCTGTTTGGACAGGTGCTGACTCTCTCTCTCTGATTCGACTCAGATGATTCAAGGACTGCTGGGTCCTTGATGCTAGAACTTTTACTTCAGTGGATGAGGGGGAGATGGACAAGAAATACAAACAGTACACACACGTGTGTGAGTGTTTGTATGAATGAATCAGCTCATGAGGAAAAGGAGGCAGCAGAAAGGATGAAGGGGGTAGTTCAGAGGGCGGGTGGGGGGAAGTGTCTGAGGAGGGAGCCTGAGGCTTGCACAGGATGAGGCAGCAGCTCTGTGCGCTCCTGGGGGCAAGAGTCCTCTCATTACTAGTTCCCAGTGAGGCATGCGTTCCCCCGGGGGGGTACACACAGGTGCACACACATGCCTGCATGTGCACACGCACACACACACACCACACAGACATGCACCACACATTTTACAAGAGGTAGAAATAAAATTGTCCAGACTGTTATCCCTTGACTCTTTCTGGTACAATTCAGCCAGTGTTTTCTGAGCTCCCGCGGTGCGCCTGAGAGTTGGTCACTGAACGAAAGTGTCTCAGGAGCAGGAACGCGGTTTCAGAAACAGCTCTGCTACTTCTCCGCCTTCAGGTGAAGGGCGTGCGAGCAGACCTCAGGTTTGTTGATGGCTTAAAAGGCCACATCAAGGTCAAATGAACTAAGTGATTTAGAAAACTTTGCTTAGCCAAAACAAAACAAAACAAAACAACCAACAGAAGCCAAATCCAGAAAACATGTCTTACGAATTTTATGCAGGCAGGTGGAAAAGCAAAATGATGACATAGTTTGAAATTTTCTTTTTAAAGAAGGTAAAAAGAGCAGAAGCCTAGAAACTCTCAAGACAGGTTATTTAGTGAAGAAACCTGCCTTGTGCTCTGGAATCATGTATGTGTGCTTATGTATATGGTCCTCAGATCAGAGAAACAAGTCAACCTGACATCACTTTCCAGAGTTAATAATGGCATTTTTCTTACATTAAATGAACGATTCCTCTTTCCTCAATGGCCAAGAGTTGCACTCTCCCCTTCAGCTCCCTGAGAGGTGACGCTGGCCTGTCCGAAGTGGCAGAAGGACCCACTCCTTCCTCCTCTCTGAAAGGAGGTGAGGTCCCCTCTCCCTTCAGGAAAATCTGCATTATTTCACTAGAGATGCAGCCTCATCAAGACCAGTGTGGTAAATTTGAGATGATGATTTTTACAATCTGAGAATCTCAAAGATCATGAATGCGGGGAGCTGCCCGTGAGAACGGGGTCCTTTGTCCGAAGGACACAGCTCTGGGAGCTGCCTCAGTCCTTGAGGGTTTGCTTGCAAACATAGCTCTCTGTCCCGCCACCCCAGAGATTAGGCACTTATTTACTGCAGGCACCTGGAGTTCTGTGCAAACTTCTCACGCACAGAGAAATGTTATCTGGTGTAAGAAATAATAACAGGGAGCCATTCCCATGCTCTCAAGATTTCTTGTGACTGTTTGTAAGATGTATAGGCCAACCAAGAAAAAATGTCAACTGTCTTGTCTTTCTCACGCTTTTCTGTATAAATACGAGATGTTGAATAAAGTTGGTGTCAGACTGTGTCCCTTCGTGGTGACGTGTCTGAACCTCTCGACCCCATCTTTGTAGTCTCTTGCTTTAGTTTCTTTCTTAGCCCCACCGTGCACGTTCTCGGGACCTGATTGACTTTGCTGGCTGGCTCCGGCACATGAACAGCTGTCACTGCATGTGAATCACAGGAAAAATACAATCGAAAATGTTTAATCAGCGACACTTCACTTTTCTCTGAGTTAAAAAACAATTTTAGTCACAGTATTTTACAACTGCCCATTGACCAGCCAGAACTGCTTATTCCTGGTTCAGGCAATGTTCTCAATGACCTTAACACTTTCTGGTGATAAAGTCATGAGACCAAAGGGCAGAGAGGATAGTTACACACTTGCAAGACAGAGTTCTGCAGACTCTCACGGCATGTGCCACAAGTTACCGGCCCAGCAGCAAACAGGGATCACTGAACAGCTTCTGATGGAGGTAGAATGCTCACATCCTAAGTTCCTTCAAAGAAAGTCTGTATGTAGGAAGTGCAGACCCAGAGTCTGTTTCTTTCATGGAAGAATAATCTGCATGAAACCATTGCTTGTTGGAACTGAGGAAGGGAGGAAGACAAAATCTGAAAACATAGAGTCATTTCCTTCGGTTTGTATAAATGCTAAAAACAGATTCTGAGTTAGTTGAAGTGTTTGTTTTTAACATTCCTTCTTTCGTTTCTGTGGTATCCAGGTGAGACTGTTTTGCCTCATTAAGAGTCACTGAAGCAAAGCAGAGAAATAGTTTAGATGTTATACACAGTACTGCCTGCAGGTGGCAGCGTCACCACCCTGGTTTGGTGGTAACAAGCGAATGGCAAACTAACTTCAGGAGACATGTCCTCTCAGCATGGTCACAGGCCTCTCCTATGGGGTAATCATGTTACGCATGTAATTTCTGTTATTAAGGAAGGACAGAAAGACCAAACAGAACAGCGATTGTCTGTGTTCAGTGCCTGTAAGCGCACCTCCAGTGGACAATGCATGCGGTTCATTTCCCTTTTTATTCTGTGTGGTTTGTTCCGACTATGTTTATTGAAATGAAATGTTATGTTTGTTGAATCTAATAATAAAAATAGGTCTAATAATTTGTACATCTTTTAAAAATGCACAGGCTGGCATACACAAACATAATAAAAGTTTTCACCAGGAAACATTTGGGAAGCATTGCTCTGAAGGATGTGGTTGCATGGGGTGGGGTGGGGGGGAGGTGAGGTGAGGTGATGGGCAGAACCCCAGTTCTGACCACAAGGGAGATGAGGTGAGAGTTGCCAGTTCCGTGTGTATATTTTGGCTAACTTGGGTTTCTTTCTGGGATTTAGATTTATTTGTTTTCTCTGAAACGACTTTCTCTTTTAAGAGTGTAGTGGTTAAGAAAACAAAAGCAAAAACAACCTGGGATCCCTGGCAGGGTGCCTAGAAGGACCACTTGCACAAGCCGAGGAGCTGCCGGGCCTGGAGTCCAGGCGCAGGATGGGGCGAGCTGCCGCCCTCTAGTGGTCGGACAGAAACTTGCGCGCACTCCGCCTCCCAGAGTTAGCCTTTCTCTTAAGAAAACTCCTGCCTGACCCCCTTTTATTTTACAATGTTCTTTTTTTTCCTTTTTACGTTTTTAGTTTTTAAATTATTTTTGGAGTATACTTGATTTATAATGTTGTGTTAGCCTCAGGAGGATAGCAAAGTGAATCGGTTATACATATACATATATCCACTCTCTTTTAGATCCTTCCTCTATAGGCCATCATAGAGTATTGAAGAGAGTTGGCCTATAGAGTTCCCTGTGCTGCGCAGCAGGTTCTTATTCGTTATCTATTTTCCATAGAATAGTGTGTATACGTAGTGTGCAGTGTGTATATGTAGTATGTATATGTAGTGTGTAGTATGTATACGTACTGTGTAGCTTGTATATGTAGTATGCAGTGTGTATATGTAGTGTGCAGTGTGTATTTGTAGTATGTATACGTATTGGGTAGCTTGTATATGTAGTGTGTAGCTTGTATATGTAGTGTATAGTGTGTATATGTTAGTCCCAATCTCCTAGACCGTCCCTCCCTCACCCCCACAACAGCCTGGTAACCATAAGGCTATCTTCCACATCTGTGACTCTTTCCATTTTGTAAATTAGTTCATTTGTACTCTTTCTTAGATTCCATTCCTTTTGATAAACAAGAAAGCCCCACACTTACAGTCCTCCCCTTTTCCACCCAAAGATTCCTGGGGATGCTTGCCAAGAATTCATTCAACTTGCTACATATTTTCATCAGCTAAGAGTTGGTCCAATCTTTCTTGAAGCTTGTAATACAAAAATAAAAGTTGTCCCCCCATATGTCAAATGTAGATAATATTATAACCCTGAATATACTCAGGTAAACAGCTCCCCTCACCTCGGCAAGATTCCTGTTCTCTCCTGGAGCTGTGTGTTCCTGAATGATGCCCCTTGCTTTAGTTCCTGCTGAAGATCCCAGTCCCTTTGAGCTTTCCAGTTATTTTCCTGCACGTTTCAGGGGCAGTGATGCAGGTTCTATGAGCAGGTTTCCGTCACTCTGGCTCCTTTTGCTTCCCTCCCTTTCCCTCCCCTCCTCTTTCTCACCTTCTTTCTATATCCTCAGCCTGTCTCATCTTGTGGAGGGGAAATTGCTAAAGGACAGGTAACTCAGCTCCAAGCTTGTGTAGACGGTGGTTCCAGTGAGCTACCTGTACCTCCTCATTTATTTTACCCAGCAGCTTCAGGCGGGAGGTAAGACCTTAGGAACGGGAGCTCTGTCCACTCTGCTCAGAGGGGCTCAGGGATGGAGGTCTCTTCTGATGGACCATGCGAGGAAGGAAGCAACGGAAACCACGTGGCCACTGATCAGCGGGGCTTCCCAGAGACCCGCCATCATGACCCAGGGTCTCCGCGGAAGCTCTTCCCTGAGCCCTGGGCTCCCCGGGAGTGGCTGCCCCCTGAGCCTCCCCGGCCCCCCGGTCCTCTTCCGACCCCTAATCCCGACTCCCGGCTTCCTGGCCGTGGCATTTGGGGCCGCCCTTGCTGTGTCTCTTAGCTTCTGTTTCTCCCACCAGCTGTGTCTCTGTGTGTTAGTTATGTGCAGGGTTGCAGAACCAAATGGTCCACATCATGCTAACCCAACCTCAGCTATAGCCTGTGGCCAAGTTTCAGTGAAGAGACTTAGAAATTTTCTAGGACTGTCTTGTGTGTGTGTGTGTGAGAGGGGGTTAGCTCTCAGAAGATTCTGGGACCCAGGAAAAGTTCCTCCAGAGCCTAGACCGCCACAGCCCATCCCTGTGGGGCTCTATGAGGGGGCCTCCCATCTTCCTCCCCCTCACTTGTTCAGATCTATTTGTGAATCAGCCAGGGTTCTACAGAGAAATAACCCATTTCTTTAGTTTAAGGAATCGGCTCATACCATTGTGGAAGCTTGCATTTGTGCTAAGTCACTTCAGCCGTGTCTGACTCTTTACGACACCATGGACTGTAGCCCACCAGACTCCTCTGTCCATGGGATTCTCCAGGCAAGAATACTGGAGTGGGTTGCCATTTCCTCCTCCAGGTGTTCCTGACAGGGATCAAAATGCATCTCTTATGTCTCCTGCATTAGCAGGTGGGTTCTTTACCACTAGTACCACTTATGAAAGTTTGGTGAGTCCATCCAGTGCAGTAGACCAGCAGGACTTAGGGAGGAGCTGATGTTGGAGTTCAATTCTGAAGGCAGGCTGCAGGTGCAATTCCTTCTCTTTGGGGGGAAGTCAGTCTTTGTTCAGGCCTTCAACTGATTGGATGAGGCCCACCCATGTCACGCTTTACCAAAGGTGAGGTAATTATAACCTGCTTTACCAAAGTCCACTGATTTAAATGTAGGTCTCATTTCCCAACATCCTCACAGGAACATCCAGAATGATGTTTGGCCAAATATCCAGGCAGCAAGGCCCAGCCACATCCGTACGTGAGATGAAGCACCACAAGGAGCTTCTCAGGTTTGTTCTTTTCTGTCTTCTGTCTCCCCTTTTCCTCAAAGTATGGGTTTCCAACAGTTAGAAGCTTTGAGATGGACAGCATTTATGATCTCTTAGAAATGTCATCCCTACCCCCGGTCTTGAGTCTGGACACCTGTGTCCTGCGTCCTATTTCACACTCAGAGGCTCTGTCACATCAGGAAAGCATTTGTGCTTCACAAGCCTCACCTATAGAACAGGAATTTTTATGTGTCTCTCACAGATTTGTATAGAGAAGGAAATGAGGTGGTATATGGGAAATAATCTTTTAAACAGTTCAGCACAAAAGTCAGTATCATAGGTTGTGATCACCCCATCCTTTCTGGGAGATGGCCTTCCCTGCTTGCTCACTGCCAGGTCTGGTCACATGAAAGTGTTACCAAAAGGGGGGGTCTGGCTGCTCGCCACTGGAAATCCAATAAACAGGCCAGGTTGGTGAAAAGGAAAGTTTGCTTTATATCAGATGCTGGCAAGTTGGGGGCAGTGGGAGGGTGGACCTTTGTCAAAGGCCAACCCTCCCATCACTGACAGTCAGTGGGGCAAGAGCTTTTATAGACAGAAGGAAGGTGCTACAAGCAGCAACAGCACAGTCAGCTCTGACAATCAGCTTCACACTGACCATCGGTGGTCTGAGCAGCATCATCTTGATTGTTTTAAGTACAGTTAACTTTCAGTTACAGGGTTTGTTCACTCCCATTTCTTTGAGGCCAGTTCTCAGAATTCTGGCCACTTATGTCACGGCTACACTCTGGTCATCATATAGTTAACTTCTCCCACCTGGTGGAGTTTCAGTGTCTATAAGATAGCTCACAAGAACAGCTCAGAGTATTATCTGTATCCCTTGAGGAAAAACAAAAGGTCCTTGACCCTGCTTAATGACTACATTAATATTATTTGGTCTCCTTTGACTGTTTTCCCTTTGTTTTTGCATGCTCTCATTTCTCTGATTAAACGTATTCTTTGACTAAAGTGTTCCACAGACAAGAGGCAGGCAGAGGACACTGAGGTGGGTGGCAGGACTGTAGAGTTATGCGCCATTTCAGCATTCGGCCGACAGGAGTTAAGTCTCTGGTGAGAAGGCACGGCGGGGAGGGGAGTACACAGCTCTGTTTGCACAGGTGTGTCTGGCTCAGGCGGAGACTGGGGTGCCCCGAGGGAAGTCTACCTTGCTGGGGCTCCTGCGTCTCCTCCCACTCTAATCCGGCTGTCGTGGGGCAATGCCAGGGACAGGTATCATCACCTCTGGTTACATCTGGTCCGGCAAGTGGAGACAAGACACCACTTTCTCCTCCACGCCTTCGCTCGGGGTGCTCCTGTGTCTGGGAGTTGCACCAGGCCCTTCCTGGATATAGGCTCCTTCACGCCCCCGGGAAGCAGGAAGTCCTCCCAACTGGACGGCCTTTCTTCTCCAGTGAGACCTGGCTGACAACGCTGAAGCCAAGATCCCAAAGATGGTCCCCACTTGACCTGACAGTCCTGGGCCACGAAGAGACAGAAGCTCAGGTCTGTCGTGCACTTTGGGAAGTTACCTAAATCACTAGCGAACTAGGCCAGAGGTGATCCTCCATCCCTTCTCCCCGGCCCATTTATTCATTTTTAATTTCTAGACCTAATGGATTTTTTAATAAAATTACAAAGCCTGCATTTTGTCTTTGCTAATTTTTAATTGAAGCAGAGTTTGCATAGAGTGAGGAGCATAGATCCTGAGTGTTCAGCTGGAACCCGCATCCCTGTAAAGCTATGGGACGGCTCCATCCAGCCCCAAGTTACCTTGACCCCCTCCCCTCCTCCTCTCAACACCCTCCTGCTCATCCTGCCTGCAGAACTCTGTGGAATCTGGGTGGTGAGGTCAGGACACATTCTTAGCAGTGTAAGAATCCCTAGCTTTGTATTCCAATAGTTCTGATACGTTTCCATAGTTCTCATGCTTTTCAGGCAGATTCTTTCTGAGCCACCAAGGAAGCTAGTTTAGTGCCAGTAGTTCTCAACTCACATAGCTTTTCATTGTTCAGTTCAGTTTAGTCGCTCAGTTTTGTCTGACTCTTTGCGACTCCATGGACTGCAGCACACCAGGCTTCCCTGTCCATCACCAACTCCTGGAGCTTGCTCAAACTCATGTCCACTGAGTTGGTGATGCCATCCAACCATCTCATCCTCTGTCATCCCCTTCTCCTCCTTCCTTCAATCTTGCCCAGCATCAGGGTCTTTTCCAATGAGTCAGTTCTTCACATCAGGTGGCCAAAGTATTGGAGCTTCAGCTTCAGCAACAGTCCTTCCAATGAATATTCAAAACTGACTTCCTTTAGGATGGACTGGTTCGATCTCCTTGCAGTCCAAGGGACTCTCAAGAGTCTTCTCCAACACTACAGTTCAAAAGCATCAATTCTTCAGCACTCACCTTTCTTTATAGTCCAACTCTCACATCCATATATGACTACTGGAAAAACCATAGCCTTGACTAGACGGACCTTTGTTGGCAAAGTAATGTCTCTGCTTTTTAATATGCTGTCTAGGTGGGTCATAACTTTTCTTCCAAGGAGCAAGTATCTTTTAATTTCATGGCTGCAGTCACCATCTGCTGTGATTTTGGAGCCCCCCAAAATAAAGTCTGCCACTGTTTCCACTGTTTCCCCATCTATTTCCCATGAAGTGATGGGACCAGATGCCATGATCATAGTTTTCTGAAAGTTAAGCTTTAAGCCAACTTTTTGACTCTCCTCTTTAACTTTCATCAGAGGCTCTTTGATTCTTCTTCACTTTCTGCCATAAGGGTGGTGTCATCTGCCTGTCTGAGGTTATTGATATTTCTCCCTGCAATCTTGATTCCAGCTTGTGCTTCATCCAGCCTGGCATTTTGCATGATGTACTCTGCATATAAGTTAAATAAGCAGGGTGAAATATAAAGCCTTGACATACTCCTTGCCCAGTTTGGAACTAGTTTCATTGTAGTTTATTTTTAAATGCTATTTACCCCTGATTTTCACTGGATGGTGGGCATTAGTCTCCTGGGAGAAGGAAGGGAGCATGAACTTGCCTGTGTTTGGCTCACGACAGGGACTCAATAAAGTCTGCTGGATCTGTGACTAAAGAGTCAACATTGAGAACAAAGAAGGGTTTGGTCATTTACTTGGCTCAGGTCGCACGTTGGCCTCTGAAGCGGGAGCTGGCCATCACCAAGGTGGCAAGGAGAAGCCCAGGATGTCTTGCACTGTTTTCTGCTGATCTCAGCCTATCAATCACTGGTTGTGGTCAAACTGCCCTTTGTGGGTCTTATGACTGCAAGATGCTCTCAACTACAACCATAAGGGAGTTCTGGAAAAAAAAAAAAAAGAGGCTTTTTGCTTACCAGACCTAGAAATTACACAGCACACCTGGAGCCATGGTGTCAGGCAGAGAGAGAGAGAGCACGCGGGGCAGAAGCCTGGAGTTTTACTTTTATTCAGGTCTAAGATCCCCTGAAGAAGGAAATGGCAACCCACTCCAGTGTTCTTGCCTGGAGTATCCCATAGCCCGAGAAGCCTGGTGGGCTATAGTCCATGGGGTCACAAAAGAGTAAGACAAGACTTAGCAACTAAACAACAACAGCAAGGATGGGGGCCTAGGTTTGGGGCTCACTTGTTATTGGTGAATTTAAAACATCAGAGCAAGAATTTAATGTCTGGGAAGAGAAACAAAAAACCGTGGAGCCCAAATGGCCAGTTACAGAAACCAACCAAGGTTTCTAAAACAAAGGAGCCTGGGAAGGGGGCCGTGGCCTGGCCCTTCCTCTGGCGTTTTCTGGAGTTCTGTGAGTCAGTCTAGCAAATCGTACAACCTGAAGCGGGAGGTACTGGGATTCCTGAGTTTGTAGCCAAGTCGGGCAAAAGTGTCGGGGAGCTGGGGACCGAAGAGTTGGCATCTGAGGTGGGAACAGTCTTGTGGAACTGGGATCATACCTGTGAAGCTGCCCCTCCTTCTGGGGTGGTTAGTGTCAGAACTGATCTGAAGCCCTGGACACACAGTTGGTGTCAAGAAGGGAAAACACACAAACAAAACCCTCTCAGCCAGGACCTGCGAACCCTCTGTAATCTCAGTTTTAAGCAACTGCTCTCGACTTCCACCTCCTGTTTTTCTGGCTCAACCCTTTGTAGATGAAGAACCTAGAATCCTTGACCTGATGCTGCTAAGCCCCTTCGCACACCCCCGGATTCAGCCTGTTTTCAGGACGCCTCATGCACAGCGGGTCCTGTCTCCCCACTGGCCCTGCTTGGACGCCTCTTTCCCCTTCGCTTGCCTTCACTCCCCACGACTGCTTCATGTGGCACCTTCTCCTTCAAAGCTCACGTCATGACAGGTTTTCAAAGAAAATCAAAGCAACCAGAAGTGAACTTCCCCAGTTGTGGCCCCCAGGTGTGTCTACATCTGTGCCCACATGTGGCCTGTGATTCTCTCCAAGCTCCCTGCACACCTTCCTGTCTCTTCTCCCTGCCCCCCTTCCCCAGTCCCCGATACCTCCTTTTTCTTTCAGCATCTTTGGAGAGATTCTGAATGGTTTCTGTTTGATGATGACTCATCTTTGCCTGGAAAATCCCATGGATGGAGGAGCCTGGTAAGTCCATGGGGTCGCTAAGAGTCGGACACGACTGAGTGATTTCACTTTCACTTTTCACTTTCATGCATTGGAGAAGGAAATGGCAACCCACTCCAGTGTTTTTTCCTGGAGAATCCCAGGGACGGGGGAACCTTGTGGGCTGCCGTCTCTGGAGTCGCACAGAGTCGGACACGACTGAAGCGACTTAGCAGCAGTAGCAGCAGCATCTTTGTCCAGGTGAAATATTCCTGCACTATTTTTCTTAATTTATTGTATTTAACTGCTTGCTTTATACTGATTCTTTTTTGTTTGTTTGTTTTTTAATTTGTGCCAGCTCTTAGCTGTTGCATGCAGAATCTTTAGTTGTGACACGTGAACTCTTAGTTGTGGCATGTGGGATCTAGTTCCCTGACCAGAGATTGAACCTATGCCCCCAGCATCGGGAGCTCAGAGTCTTAACCACTGGACCACCAGGGCTGTCCCTGCATGATCTACTTTAAAGAAATTTTGTAGGGGGGTAGACAGAATTGGGTTCCAGGCTACAGGGATTTCTCCCTATGATGTATGATTGTTACTATGAATACCTTCTTTCAATGGGTAACCAATGAGGATAACACAAATGGACCATCCACATTCTCATAACCAGATTCACAATTGCTGCCTCCTAAGCAGACTTCTTCCTACCAGTGTGGTTCCTCATGTGACGGTTAAGTTAGCACATCTCTTCTTCCTGAAGCTGAGCTTCCTGTGCTATACAGAAGCTTCCCATTAGCTAGCTGTTTTATATATGGTGGGTTTATAACAGTCCTTTACCTTCCCTTCCTGAATCCAGTCTACATATGGCTACCAAGTTATTTCCAGATTGCAAATTTGGCAATGTTATTTTCTCATTTAAAGTCCTTCAGTTTCTCCTCTTTGCTTACCAGACAAATCCAAATATCCAAACCTGAGTCTACATATCATACAGTGTTTCCTTTTTTTTAGCCAAAGGACACATGACTTCCCAAATTCACAGTGAAATCTACACCTTTCTATCTTTGCCTATGATCTTCCTTTTTCCAGGACTGGCTTCACCACTGTGTGTGTATCTGCCTCATAAATACTGACTCATCCCTTAGACCATAAATCAAAAACTGACCTCACAGCAAAGTATTCTCAACTTCTCCCCCTGCTCCCACCCCCACACCATAGGAACAGGAACAGCTGTTCCTTCCTTTAAGACCCCTCCTCCTCACTGCAGTGAATAGTGATGAACTGTTACAGTGTGGATCTGTTTGATCCAGCTGAAAGCCCCTGGCATTCCGGGAGCACATTGTGTTCATTTTGTACCTGATTCTGGCTAAGTAACTGGAAATCGTGGGAGCAGAGGAAATGGGTCTCAGGAAGAATGGTGCTGAGCCAAGCTGCCCTGTGCCTGGAAAGGGGGCCAGGAGAGTGCTAGAAACTGAGAACCAGGTGATGCCAGAAGGGACCCATCTGACTGTTTCCTATCTTTGTGTAATTTCTCTCACTTGAGTGCTTCGCCCAGAAACTTCAAGGATTAGATTACTATACTGGTGTAACATGAAGCAGGAGGATAAACCTACATTCTGAGTAACTTACTTCCTTTTATTAAGCAGGAGGACAAACATATTTTCCCCAGAGGCAGATAATTTGGCTTTTACTTAGTGCAGGAAGTATCTTTTTGCTAAGAAACCGTTCATCAGAACCTAGTGTCAGCGGGTGTGAGGCCTAGGCTCTGATGCTGTAGCATCTCAGAATTGGAGGGACCTAAGTGAAGAGGAACTAAAAAGCCTCTTGATGAAAGCGAAAGTGGAGAGTGAAAAAGTTGGCTTAAAGCTCAACATTCAGAAAACGAAGATCATGGCATCCAGTCCCACGACTTCATGGGAAATAGATGGGGAAACAGTGGAAACAGTGTCAGACTTTATTTTTTGGGGCCCCCAAATCACTGCAGATGGTGACTGCAGCCATGAAATTAAAAGACGCTTACTCCTTGGAAGGAAAATTATGACCAACCTAGATAACCTATTCAAAAGCAGATACATTACTTTGCCAACAAAGGTTCATCTAGTCAAGGCTATGGTTTTTACTGTGGTCATGTATGGATGTGAGAGTTGGACTGTGAAGAAGGCTAAGCGCCGAAGAATTGATGCTTTTGAACTGTGGTGTTGGAGAAGACTCTTGAGAGTCCCTTGGACTGCAAGTAGATCCAACCAGTCCATTCTGAAGGATATCAGCCCTGGGATTTCTTTGGAAGGAATGATGCTAAAGCTAAAACTCCAGTACTTTGGCCACCTCATGCGAAGAGCTGACTCACTGGAAAAGACTCTGATGCTGGGAGGGATTGGGGGCAGGAGGAGAAGGGGACAACAGAGGATGAGATGGCTGAATGGCATCATTGACTCGATGGATGTCAGTCTGAGTGAACTCTGGGAGTTGGTGATGGACAGGGAGGCCTGGCGTGCTGCGATTCATGGGGTCACAAAGAGTCGGACACAATTGAGTGACTGAACTGAACTGAACTGATCATCACATTTTCCAGATGAGAAAACTAAGGTCCAGAAAAGAGAGGCTACTTATTTCCCAGGGGTCCAGAGGCAAGTGGCTTCTCTGGAGCCACAGCCCTGGTTTCCTGACTCTAAAATCAGTGTTTTCTCAGTTAATCCTAAGCCTCAGTAATGACACTCTTTCATGGAGGAAATGTCTAGAGTTCTGCATAATAATCAGAAGAGAAATCAGAAAATAAGAGAAGATTAAAAAAGTGAAATTAAGCAATATTGTGCTATTTCCTTTTATGGACACTTACAATATTATTCCCAAATGATTTTTATCGTTTTCAACCTAAACCAATTTTTGTCTATTTCAAATACATCTGATGAAGCACCCTCTGCAGACCAAGGTAGTGAAGACCCCAAGATTTTTGCCTCTTCTCAGCTGAATTTGTTGCTTCCCTGCCCCTGCCCTCTACTTCCCGGCTGATGCGATGGTTAACGCGCACGTCTAGGTATGATTTACTGCGTTGTCTCCCCAGACAGGTTTTCTCTCTTTTTCTTGCTGGCATGCCGCCCTATTTCCTCTTGATTTCTTCCCTTCTGCAGGGGGAGCTGACCATCTGAGCCCTAAGGCCATGCCACGGTGTCACAGAGAGCTGTTCTCCTCCTTCTATCCCCTCCTGTCCTCAGTGTTCCTGGCGCTGCAGCAGCGCTCGGACCCTCCCACACCCTCCACTCGCCCAGGAGCTCAGCTCTCGGGGGTCGGCAGTGACTGGCTCCCTGAGCTTGCTGAGGCAGGGGCAGTGACAAGTCCCCTGCATTTTGCAGCCTCGCGTCCCCTCCAGTCTCTGCCGATGAGCCCGGCCTGGGTACAGAGGCCCTGGGCGCCAGGTGCTGGCCCTTGGGTCCCTGCCAGGAAGCGCCGCGTGTCCGCAGGTGCCCACTCAGTGATTTCTCTGGTTCACTAGTGCCTGGTGATGGGAACACATCGGGCTGTCAGGGCACCTCCAGGAACAGGCCCTGGAGGACGAAGGAGAGGCTCCTCAGGCCCTGCTGCCCACAGGAGGGAGAGGAGGTGAGTGAGCAAACCCGACGGCCCAGGCGGACGGGGTCTTGGCTCGGGGGACCCCAGGCGGGAGCCCGAGGACCAGGCGAGTGGCCATCCTCCCGTGGTCCCCGCTCTGCGTCGGGCCTCCACACCTCTCGGAAGCGCCTGGAGCCACGCGCCTCAGAACCGGGGGAACCTGGGGGTCAGCTCACCCAGCTCTGGCATCTCACCGACGAGGGCGCGGAGGCGCCACGAAGGGACGTGACCTGTAGTCAGAGGCGGAGCCGGGACCGGAGCCCGGGGTCCGAAGCCTCGGTCCAGCGTCATCTTTCCACCCGACATCCCAGAGGTGTCTGAGGCTGCTTCTGAGGGAGCGAGGGGGCTGCGGGACGGGACACGCGCGCTGGCGGGGCCGGCTGTGCGTCCACCCGGGGGTCAGTCCTCCTGACCTCGGTGTGGTCCTGCTCCCCGCGGAGGGAACAGCCGCTCGAGGTCGCCCCCCGGGGGCCGTCTGAGGTCGTAGTGAAGGTCCCAGGGCGCTCCGCACGGAGAGGGCGCTCCGCGTGAAGTCGGCGCGGTGCCGCCCGACGCCCGACACACTTCCGGGCGCAACCGACGCTCATGGCGGCCGACCACGGCCCAAGACCCAAAGCCGCCCGTGCGCACGTGGGATGGTGCTTCCCCCAGACCGACCTGAGGCAGAGCGTCGGGGGCTTGAAGGGCCCCTTCTTGTTCTCACTGGAAGCACGACCCCGAGACTGGAGTGTGTGCAGAGGCGGGCAGGCCGGGGGACGGGGGTCCTGAGCCCCTGAGTCAGGAGCGATGAGTGAGGCCCCTCGGGGTCCAGCGCGGAAGGCGTGGGAGCCCAGGCTCTGATGGGAGAAGTCTGGGCACAGACGAAGAAGGAGAAGAATCCCACGTTCCTATGGTTCTGTCAAAGGTGCTTCCTGTTTCCAGGCTCGAGTTATTCTTCGTCTGGCTCACACCTAAGGGCTCAACGCTGAGGAGACTCAGTCTTAGGTTTTCAAGACCTCGGAGTCTTGTAGGTGAAACAAGGTCGACAGGTAGCAGGACTCCAACTCATTCATGACTCAAGGACGTCATTCTGTTTCTCTAGGGAGAGAACGAGGGCTCAGAGTGAGGCCTGTCCTGTCAGAGTGCAGTCAGTAAGCTCCTCAGGGCAGAGCCGGGTGGGAACAGGGCTGCCAGAGAAGAAACGTGCTTACCCAGGGCCACATGCTCCCTGGCCTGCTCTGCTGGAGGAGCACGTGGGGAGCAGACTGGGGCCTTTTATGGCCCCAAAACTGAAGAAGAATTTTATGAGATTCTTGTGACTGCTCTCTCTCCCTCCCTTCTTCCCTCCATTTCTATTTTCTCTCCTTTGAAGTCTCAACCATCCTTGCCTTGGACAATTTCTCTCACTGCCCAGACATCCTGCAGCGATTTCTCTCAGGGTCAATAAATAGTAGAGGCTCGCATTCATAGGCCCAATGTGTGTTTTTTTTTTTATCTCGCTCTAACTTTCGTCTAGTCAAGGCTGTGGTTTTTTCAATGGCCATGTATGGATGTGAGAGTTGGACTGTGAAGAAAGCTGAGTGCCGAAGAATTGATGCTTTTGAACTGTGGTGTTGGAGAAGACTCTTGAGAGTCCCTTGGACTGCAAGGAGATCCAACCAGTCCATCCTAAAGGAGATCAGCCCTGGGTGTTCATTGGAAGGATTGATATTGAAGCTGAAACTCCAATACTTTGGCCACCTGATTCGAAGACCTGACTCATTTTAAAAGACCCTGATGCTGGGAAAGATTGAAGGCAGGAGGAGAAGGGGATGACAGAGGATGAGATGGTTGGATGGCATCACCAACTCGATGGACATGGGTTTGGGTGGACTCTGGGTGTTGGTGATGGACAGGGAGACCTGGCGTGCTGTGGTTCATGGGGTCTCAAACAGTCGGACATGACTGAGCAAGTGAACTGAACTGAACTAACTTTTCAGACAGAAATCTTGACATAAATTCAGTCATCTCAATTTTGACTCCACAAGAGTGATTAGACTCAATCCCAGGGTCACAGAAGCCGTGGGTGTTAGTGTTGTCATTAAAATTCCCTCAGTTTCTTCACTGGACACAGTCATTTCTGACCCAGGGACATCTTGGCTGAAACTACAATTTGTGCTTCATGCATGAGTTGAAATTCTTCATTAAGTTCTGGAAGAAAAATCAAAGATTTTTATGGAATAAATCTCATATTGAAAAAAAAAGGATGAAAGCATTTATTTAAAAAGAAAAAACTGTCTTTAAATAACTGTTTTTGAAAAACCTTTTTTCATTTTTGAAGACTGAGGAAGTTGATCTTTGACATGAAAGGAGGAATAAGAGAAATGAGAAAACAGGGGAAATGGGTAGAAATAAGGTAATATTTGCATTGTGGTAACAGATAGGAGTCTTCCCTGGTGGCTCAGCAGTAAAGAATCTACCTGCAGTGTTGGCTATCTGGGTTCAATCCCTGGGTCAGGAAGATCCCTTGGAGAAAGAAATGGCTGCCCACTCCAATATTCTTGCCTGGAGAATCCCATGGACAGAGGAGCCTGGTGGGCTATAGTCTGTAGGGTCACAAAGAGTCAAACATGACTAAAGAAACTAATCACGCACACACGCAACTGAGAAAGATTTAGCAACGTAAAAGACATCTGCCACAGGATAAACCCAGGACATGATTTTGACCTTGTCTGGCCACAGATTCCTCTTCTGTAAAGAGGAAGTTGGCTTAGATGATCTCCAAAGGTTCAATGCCATTCATTGAGAGCAGAATATAAGAAGCTTACACATCAGAATCAAGGAGGTTAATTCCTACAGATCCATAGTTTTAGGACTGGAAAACTATTGAGAAGTAACCACAAAAAATCTAAAGGAATAAGAGTTCAATGTGGGCTAGTGACAAAATTTTTACTCCTAATTCATAGCTTTTCTTATGCACACAGTAGCCAATTATAAAATATAGCAAAAGAAGGTGACTGAAAAAGCAAAACCATACAATATTTAAGAATCAAGTTACAAAAAAAAAAAAAAAACACTCTGAAGGACCCAGAAAGGTTATACTAAAAGGAGGAAAACATGTAAAGGGAAATCTAGTTCTTAGACTCAATCACCCACATGTCATTTTTTTTTTTCTTTAGTAAAACCTGTAATTTCAATGAAGAATCAGTCAATAAAGCGATAACATTACGTTTAACTTGATGGAGTAATTTAAATGTTATTTGGTAATAGAGAATCACTGAGCATAGCCATGCCCTCTGAAAGAGACTGAAGAGGGAGATTTGATTATCTTGAACTGGAGGAGCTGTGTTATTAATAGCTCAGATCACTTAGTGCTGCCTCTGGCAGAGACAAACAGAAGAGCAGAAGGAACAGAACTGTCTCTGACCAGGACTAGGTAGGTGCCAGGCAGGCTGTGTGGTTTAGGTGCTCTGATGGGTGTACAAAATGTGTCCCGCCCCTGTCCTCCCACAGACGGCCTGCTGTACTTGGATCACTAGGGTGGCCCTGATCATTTTCAATTCCTTCTAATCATGTATGAGCTTGTTTCTCTTCCGTGCAAGACTAGGTTTCCTAAGAGGACAGAGATGTGAACTCAGACATCAGCCTTCCATATGAGACATGTGGGAGTGAGGGCATGTCTGTGGGCTCATGAAATTCATAGTGCTGGATGGTGCAAGCAACAGTTCTCAGGTCACTGCTGGGGACTTGTCTGTCATAGGTTTTCAGAAGAGCCTCCATTCCAGGACTGAAAGAATTAAGAATGAAACCAACCAGGAATACAGACAGAAGTAGATAAACATACTAATAAATATCTTTGAACAAAACCAAATGTAATCTCTAAGGGTAGTTATAAATTTCATCTATTAGATGAGCAAGCACAAAGCCAAAAGCAAGCCAGAAACAATTTTTGCAACACATATAATATAGGATTAGTGACTTTAAATATACATGGGATTCTGAGAAGTCAGCAAGGAAAGATGAATAGAAAAATGGGTAAAGTGTAAGGGATAAAAACATTTTTAAAATGTTCAACCTCAGAAACAATTTTTTTTAATATATTAAAACAAAAAAGAAAATATTATTACCTCATTCAATTTGGAAAAATTGAAAAAATTCTTAAAACCACTAGTAATGAGAATATTGACTGTCAAATATACTTTTTAACATTGTCAGTAAGAGGATAAAGTGGTACAATAGTTTCTAGCATGGGCAATTGGGAAAAACCCATTAAAACTTGAAAAATGCATATATATATATATATAGATTCCACTTGTAGGAATTTATACAAAAGTAAGTGTTATATAAATTTCTCAAGATATATGTATATATATGATCATACAAATTTATGAGGCAAATTCATTTGAACAGATACTAAAATTTTTCCAAGATAACATTTAAGTGGTAAAAACACATTGGCATTGAGTGTGAAGTAAGATTCTATGTTTTAAATTAAAAATAAATATTTACACAATTTCATTTGCAAAGGAAAAGAGCTGAAATATTCTGAATTGTAGGTAGTAGTTATAACTGAAGGGTGGGCCTATGGGTTTTTAAAAAATCTTTCATTTTTGCATTTACTTATGACCTGAAATTTTGGGTGTTTTTAGTTGAAACTTTCTGATGTGTACTATTTTTTATAATCAGAAAAACTATGATAGATTTAAATGAAAGTAAACATTAAAATTAAAATCCTAGAAATAATTGGGTATATTTCTCCACTAATTTTTAACCAATACAAACTCTTTCTTCCTTTAACGTGGATTCTTTAGGAAGATTATAACCCACCACCATTCTGGATCTTCCTTTCAAGTAGCCCTGAAGATCCAATCAACTGGGCTCTAAATCTTTTCTAATGAACCTCCTCACCCACAAGGGGCTGGCCTTACCCTCCTTTTGTAACAGCCGGACTCCCGCCCTACCACTGGCTTTGGATGCTCCAGCCTCTGCCTCACGGGGACGCCGCCTCCATAGATGTGGGCACAGGAGGGCCTCAACCCCAGATCTGAAACCCCAGGTCTGAGCAAACCCAAGGCGAGTGACAGCTGGGGCTCAGGGAGCCAGAAAGGATGGAGCAGTCACACTCCTCCTGCCAAGGCAGGCGCAGGGCCCTGGGGTAGGAGGTCATGTCTGCTCTGGTCCTGGAGGCCCTGAGCTCCTTGGACTTCTGACTGTGTCCTTGATCCTTCCCACCAGGCCTTCCGGGACCTCCGTTCCGGGACAATGAGGCTCCTCCATGTCTTCCTCACCGCTCTCTCGATCCTCTTCCAGGTACTGCCCGGTAAATACCAGTCATGATGCCCTTTCTTATCATTACTTGGTTTTTCCTTCCCTAAGTCAACCATCATCAGAAAGTAAAGCTTGACAGAGCTACTAGTAGGTCACTTCCACACCCAAAAGTAGGCATTGAGTGATTAGAGAATTCTTTCCAAAGCATGTTGTTGCATCTTCATGACCTTAAACGTCTTGTTGGTGGTAACTTTCTCCCTCCTCCAAATTCCCTGGAATAATCTAGATTATTTGTGAAGTAAATCAGTTGAATTACTTGACTGGTATAACCCAGTATGAGACAAACTTCCTTTATTCAGGCCCAGACCGGAGACCTCTTGCCACCCGTCACAGTGTGACCTTGAGTTCCACTGGACAAGGCTTCCATCTGACGAGCCTGTGAGAGCTGGGTGGGTTTTGCATGATGGGGAGGTGGGGTGACTGGTGAGGCACACGGGGCAGTGGTTACTGACCCTGCGGTTACCACCCAGGTGTTCCTGTGGCAGGAAGGAGATATATATATATATATATATATATATATTTTTTTTTTTCCCTTTGGCTGTGCTGGGTCTTCCTTGCTGCGCGGGCTTTTCTCTAGTTTTGGAGAGCGCAGGCTACTCTCCAGTTGCAGGGCACACATTTCTCGTTACAGGGGCTTCTCGCTGTGGAGCCCGGGCTCCGGAGCACAGGCTCACGATGGTGTCTCAGGGGCTTAGTTGCTCCCACACGTGGGATCTTCTCGAACCAGGTTCATCAGCAACACTGACATCTTACATCAGAACAGAGAGTGAGGGATACGAGGGGGACGTTTGCTATTGGTGTTTAGCTGGGAAAGAAGGGGATCCCAGTCAGATGGTGAGACCCCCAGATTTCCTCATGGGACTTCCACGAGGCTTCATATAAATGTCTTTTCCTTTTCCAGACAGCACTAGGGTGCTCAATTTTGAAAGACCCTGCTATCTTCAGGGTGGAATCTGCCTGAAGCAAGGGACGCCAAGCTGTGAGCCCTTCAGAGGACCCTGCTGGGCATTCACTGTTTACTGCAAAATAAAGCCGAGCTGATGGAGGCAGCCCAGCTGAGGAACCCAGCGAGAGACCCTGAGCAAGTCTCCTCTTGTGCAAATAAAAGCAGACAGTTCTCACATCTACACAATCGAATGTTTTATCATTAGGACTGATGTTGTTTTCCATGGCAGGGTAGGCAGTGGGAGGGAGACAGTTATTATGCTTTAAATTCTTGCCTGGAAAATTCCTTGGATAGAGGAACCTGACAGGCTACAGTCCATGGGGTTGCAAAGAGTTTGGCAGGACTGAGCGACTAAACACAAATGTTGCAACAGTGTTTTCATTCACAGAGCAAATGTGACCCTTAAGCCACTTTGACCTGAGGCTGGAGTCCTGAGAGAGGTGCGATCATGCGGTGTCTTCCTTGTTCACTTGTCTTGTCCAAGGCGTGGCCCCGTCTGTAGTTTGCTGAGTAGGCCGCCTCTCCATACAGGTGTCACTCTCCTCCCTCTGGGGAGGGAGCAGGCCCTGACAGGACCACAGCTCTCTACAGTTTACAGAGCAGGTTTAGGGCGGGAGGACGGAGACAGGGTGCAAGGTTCCCAGGAAGCGGGGGACAAAGAGGAAAATATGTGACTCAGCCAAAGTCGCGTATTTCAAGCCTCAGCATCATCATAAGTTATAGTAACTGGTAATGAAAGTCACTGTGTTGTTCTTTATAAAAATTATCCTGCTTATTTTTGCAAGTTTTCCCTTTACAGGGAATCTTAAAATGAGCTTGGTCAATATAAAAATATTTTTAAATCCTAATTTCTAGATTATCACTAGTGTATGGAAAGTCGTGAGCCAATTTATCATTCTTTTAAAATGTATAGTAATTTTCACTTGATTCTAATACTTAAACCTTGAGGAAGGAGACCAGTAGAACATCCTGCAGTAATAAAGAATTCAGTATCTAGAGTCAGATTCCTGATTCCAACTTTAATTTCACCACATACAAACTCGAACACCACACTGAATATCTCTAGTCTTATTTTTTCCTCATGGATACCATTAGGGATGATATTAGTATTAGACTAGTATTAGACTAGTTCTGGTTGTAGGAAGGCCATCATAATCACCTTCAATACGCTTCACTTGGTGGGTTCTGATTAATTGCATAAATGTAGGCTGAGTAATCAGCCATCATCTTGAGATGAGAAGGAAAATACAAGAATCCTTGCGTCAGTCATTCTGAAGACATTTGTTACAGAAAAATGCTTCATTAAGAATAAGGGGGATCATTTCTTATGAGAAGCCCAAGATTTTCTGGGTGAAAAAACAGAAATCTCACCCCCAGCTGCTGAGACTTAAGTTAGGGATGGCTCAGCCAAAGCCCAGCGGAGAAGGCGATGGCACCCCACTCCAGTACTGTTGCCTGGAAAATCCCATGGATGGAGGAGCGTGGTGGGCTGCAATCCATGGGGTCTCGAAGAGTCAGACACGACTGAGCGACTTCACTTTCACTTTTCACTTTCATGTAGTGGAGAAGGAAATGGCAACCCACTCAAGTGTTCTTGCCTGGAGAATCCCAGGGACGGGGGAGCCTGGTGGGCTGCCATCTGTGGGGTCACACAGAGTCGGACACGACTGAAGCGACTTAGCAGCAGAAGCAGCAGCAGCCAAAGCCCGGAGACAGAGGAGAGAAACAGCAGGGTAAGGAAAACCAGGAGGAGGGTGCCTGGATGTCTGTTAGCATCACTGATGCCATCTTGGGCTCGTGCAGCTCCCGCCGTCCTTCTGCTGACCCTGCCTGGAACTGGCCTGTGTGGTGAATCATGTCTCTGTCATCAGGGTCTTGAAGTTAATAGATATTGTTTAATAACCATTGGGACCATGCAGCCTCTATGCTCTGTTAGTCCCCAAACAATGAGGATAACCTTCCCTGATGTATTCCCATGTGACTAGTTACCCTTACACAAATCTTAGGAAAATAGATTCCTATTTCCAACCCCCCACCCCCATTCACCAGGTTAGCAACAAAATATCCCCAGTGGCTCCTCAGAGGGAGCTTTGGAGTCCTGCTCTGTGAGTAAGTAAGGTGCTCCCCCCATCTTGGTAAAAAATGGACTTATTGATTATACCCAGTGGCCTTCTTATTTTTTGATCTCAAGATGCCATCTCAGTTTGGTGAACTGTTTTCATTCCTTCTGTCCTTCATCAGGGACACTAAGCCCCTGTCCCAAACTTGTTTTGATTCAGGCTTTGGCTAAGGAGCAAAGCCCTTCGACTTTCACTTACCCTGGAACTATGCTGTGTTTTATAGCACAAGAGTCAAGAACATGAGGCTTTATCAGTCATTAGACATCACCATGGCCTGGACAGGGCCCTGAATCAGCAGGGTCATTCCTAGAGCACAGATAAAGCCCATTGTCAGACGCAGGGGGACTGTCTTCTGTACAAACTGAGCCAAGTGACATGCTACAATAGATCGAAGACACCTCTCAGCATCTGAAGAGAAGTGAGTCCTAAACTGTGTGATAGTTTTCCTTCGCAAAGTCCCATTCAGTTAAGTGCAAGAGTGACTATCGGAAAAATAAAAGATTGTATCTTGACTATACTTGTGCCTGAGTTGAAGTAGTGGATGGTACTAACTCCATGAAAGCAAATGGGAAAAACGTCATCTAAACTATTAACATGTTCCCATAGAGTAAGTGCTGCATCAGTTTTAATCATTCTTTTAGATTTTTATTTTTTTGATGTGGACCATTTTTAAATCTTTATTGAATTTGTTACCCTATTGCTTCTGTTTTATGTTTTGTCTTTCTGACCACAAGGCATGTGGGATCTTGGCTCCCCAGTCAAGGTTGGAACCCACATCACCTGCACTGGAAGGCCAAGTCTTAACCACTGGACTGCCAGGGACATCCTATCTATTCATTCTTTTTTTTTTTCCCATCTATTCATTCTTATTTTTACTGTCATCATCATTGTTGTTCTCTTCTGGTCCTGCACCCATTAAGAGCTAACAAAAGAAACCCCTCCAGCTTTGCCTGGAACATTGTTAATCGTTGCTCCTGTTCATATCATGGGCTTTCGAAGTCCAGCAAATATTTTAGTTAGTACTCAGATCAGAATTGAACACTGTCTTCCACATGCAGTCACCCTGATTGGACCTATAAAAGAAGCTTTGGCCCGCTTTTTATTCAACCCACTGAAGTGCTGTTTGTTTTCTCCTTTCCAGGAACTTGGGAGGAGTCTCTTCTGAACCAGCCTTGAAGCTGTCTTACCTCCTCATCTTTGTTGTCTTCTTTTCTCAAGTGATCCCGGGTAAATGGTCTCTGGTATTTCCCTGTCATATCTGAGTTCAATTTTGTTACTCAAACCTGCTTCACTTTCACAGAGATACCCAGGTGTCCCCAAAGCAGCTCAGGGATGCTAATCTGGGAAGAGTAGAAAAGGGAAGTTTCCCAGCCGGGTTTGCAGAAGGCCATCTGGCCTGGAGGCATAGAGAAGAAACCCTGAAATCAATGGGAAAGAATGGAAACAAACCATCACCTGCTTTCTTTAAAGTCTAATATGATGACATAGTCATAACATACATAGTCTCCTTTTTTAAACCTTCCACCTTCTGACGTGTGTCTGAGCTGATAGCAGTACCTAAAGTTTACCATTTGCCTCATTCCAGAGGCATTTTGTTCCTGGCTGCAGAGCACAATAAAAGAGGAAGCTTAGAGGTATTGTTTAGGAGATAATTCATATAGGTAGAACCACGACATTTTGGGAAAAAACACAGATGTATATTCTGCCCCATATCTTGAGCAAGCGGTGGCAGGGATGAGAAAAGAAGGGGAGGCAGACATCTTAGCCCCTGTGTGATTGCTCCTCACATCACAGAAGTGCTGACTGTCACGAGGCAGCTCAGAGGGCAGTAAGATCACTTGGATGTGTGGGAGGAGAGTGGCTGGTGTGGCTGAGAGGGGCTGGAGGGTCCCTGAGAGCCGGCGCCTCGCCTCCTGCAGGGAGTCTTGTCTTTTGCCGCCATGTTGTGCTTGGTGCCCAGCACCCTTCGTCCTCTGTCTCCCCTCACTCACTTCCTCCCATCATCACATCACACCATGTGGTCGCTCAGTCGTGTCCGACTCTTTGTGACCCCATGGTCTGGCCAGGCTCCTCTGTCCATGGGGTTCTCCAGGCAAGAATAATGGAGCGGGTAGCCATGCCCTCCTCCATGGGATCTTCCTGACACAGGGATCTATCCCAGATCTCCCACATTGCAGGCAGATTCTGGACCACCTGAGCCACCTAATGTAAATACACTCATCTGACCAATCATTCCTTTCCTAGGTCTCACTGCCCAGGGCTCCTCGTGCTTCCCAGGGCGTTAGCTCACAAAACCTGACAGATAATGAGCTAAGTGAGCAGGGGCTGGATGGATGCAATAGCTCTCCCGATGCCCACCCCCAGACCCCGTCCTCTGTCTGCTTCTGGGCAACAAGCCGCTTTCTGCTGTGGGCCCACAGGGCACAGTCATCGATTCTGTGGCCTCACTCAGATGAGTGACCCCACGTCAGTTTCCTCACTGGGCTAACTTTCAATCAGAGAGAAGGGGGTGTAGATTCCCTTCCTCCACTGGGCTGTGAGGGGATGTCCTGGGGAAGAATGAAGACAGAGCTGCAGAACTCCTCATGTGAGATTCTCGGCACAGCGCTAGGGCATCTGTGGGTCCCAGCAATGGGCAGTCCAGAGGTCAGAGCTCCTGGGTCACAGCTGCAGTGATGAAGCCCAGGGTGGCATGGGTGGGCATCAGGACAGCCTCCACAGTGTGGCACAGAGCTGCAGGTGCGAGGACCCGTGATGAGAAAGCTCTCAGCTGGAAGCCAAGTGCTAGCACCTTCCCTCCAGCCTGTGGGTAGAACGAGCAGTTCAAGAAAGTGGAAACAAGGTTGATGTCCATGAGTGAGCAGAGCGGGGAGTGTGAGCCTGCCACCAGCCCTGGCATTGACCCCACAGGGCATTGACCCCTCAACAATCTGAGGCCAATGAGAGCCAGCCCTCTGACCACTCAATCTGGGTTCCCAAGTTGCTGACCTCTACTAATGACCCAGAGTGGACAGGCTGGACTTAGAGGGTCCTTGGGGGGCCCTTGCTTATCTCCCCCACCTCCTAAGAGGCAGGAAAAGCAACCTTTTTTTTTTTTTTTTAAATTTTTGGCTGCGCTGGGTCTCTGCTGCTGAGCCCGAGCTTTCTCTAGATGTGGTGACTGGGGGCTCCTCTCTAGTTCTGGTCCTCAGGCTTCTCATTGCGGTGGCTTCCCTTGTTGCGGGTCCTGGACTCTAGATCACAGGCTCAGCCGTTTGGAACATGGTGCCCCGAGGCATGTGGGATCTTCCAGGACCAGCGATCCAACCCGTGTCCCCTGCACTGGCAGGAGGACTCCCAGCCACTGGACCACCAGAGAAGTCCCAAATCAACCTTAGTCCTGGTTTGGAGCCAAGTGGGCTATTCCTTTTCTCTTTTAGAAACCTCTCTCCCCTCAGCTGGTGCCCTGATCATTCTAGGTCCTTGGCTTCAGGGTCTTAATGTTTAGATCTTTAATCATAATTGTAAGACTTATCTGAGAAACCCTGAAAGCAGGCCTATGTTCTTAGCCTGGGAATGGTGAGTGACCTTCAGAGTATTGCTGACACTCTTCAACTGCGTGGGGCATATGTGTGAGTATGTTCACAGATTTTAGTAAATATCTGAGGGCTGTGCTACCATCTTGTCTTCAGTGGGATCCCTCGCCAGGAAATGAAAACACAAACGTACAAAATTTTAATGTGCTGTTTCCAAAAGACATCTGATAACCCCACAATGGCGCATTTCAGAGGGCACAATAACAGGCTGTAAATGTCAGCCCAAGAGAGCTGTTTACAGTCTCTGCTCCTAGTTTCCAAATTACAGCATAAAATTTCTATTCACAACAAATTTGAAATTCAGCCTTTCTCCTACTAAACAAGCAAGTATAATAGGAGGGACAAAGTGAGGGAAAAGAGGTGCATAAGACAGAATACTTTCCTGGCAGTGTATTTTGGGGATTCCTGGTTGGACTGAATTATTTCTTCCCCCGGATCGTGATCTGAAGACTTTCTTCCAAAAATAGACATTTTTGTTCTTTCTTTAGGATGTAGAATGCTTAATTTGTGTGACTCTCACACAAGTGTGTGCCTGGGAAGAAAATAAATGGTCTTCATCACATGGTAAACACTTCCGCTGTATGATGGACTCATGTTTGATGGAACTTCCTGAATTAAGTGAACTGAGGAATTCACATTTAATGGGTCATCCCTGAATTACATTGGAAAGCTGAAGCCTCATTCTATCATTTTCTTTATTCATCGACTATTCTGTCAGTATCTATTGAACAGCTACTGTGTGCTAGAAACTGTACTGGTAGCTGAGGCCATGGAACCAAAGTCTCTTCTCTTACTCAAGTTGGGTGAACGAAGGATGTCTTCCCAGTGAAGGCCATGTGTGAGCTGAGACTATAAAAAGCGAGTACAAATCAGGCAGGGAAAGTCGGAGGACAAGTAGCATAAGTGTGTTTCAGTGTGAGGAGAACACAATACGCCAGAAAGACAACTGCCACTGTGTCAGGGGTTAGTATGCGAACCAGGCTGAGATAAGATGAAACTCGAGAAAGTATGGCCAACAGGTGAAGGATCTGAGACACTAGAGAATTTGTCCTTCATCCTTTTAACAGAGAAACACTGAAAATTTTACATGGAGGTGTGATGAGGGATGGGAACATGAAGAGACTGGAAACTCAGAGGCCACTGAGATTATCAGCAGCGACCACAGCTGCTTCAGAAAGCAGTTTGCTGTCTCTTGTGACGTTAAGCACGTGTTGACCACGTGGAAACCCATATGCCAATGGAAACACAGATATCCTTCCACAAAGGGACACAAAACCTCGGTGACTTTTCATACTATAACACGCACACACACACACTCAAAGCTCTTTCCCTCAGTCCATACATTTGTAGACAGAGATTAACAGGTTGGCTTTCCTGGGGCTCAGTGCTAAAGACTCTGCCTGCCAATGCAGGAGACACAGGAGATGTGGGCTTGATCCCTGGGTCAGAAAGATCTCCTGAAAAAGGAAAGGACAACCCACTCCAGTATCCTTGCCAGGAAAATCGCACGGACTGAGGAGCCTGGGACTCAGTCCATGGGGTCACAGAAGAGTCGGACATGATTTAGCAACTAAACCCCACCGCCACCAACAAATGAGGTTGTGGAGAACATCCATTTCAACAGTCACAGGAGCAGAGACTGAGACCTAGGAAAGGCAAGGCCTGTCCAGAGTTAATCAGCTAAGGGGTGGTGTGACCAGACTTCCAACTGAAATCTTCCCATCCAGTTCATGACCTCATGCACTCAGAAAGACCCCACAGGACCCGAGTGAGCAGTGGCTCTTTTTAAACAGGACTCAGTGGTGGGGCTCCTGCTGCTGAGGATGCTCCAATGCTGAAACTAGACTCTGCAACAGTGTTTCTTCCGACTCTTGCATTCTCCAGGCAGGATGACACACCCACGGGTGTTCTGATACTTGCAGGCACCACCCATTTTCTCACATTCAAGGTTTTTCTTTTTTCCTTTCCCTATAAAGGAAGGAGAGGTGAAAAAAAAACAAATAAATAAGGCATATGTAACTAAAGCTACCAGAATTCATCTTGTATAGCAAGGAACTCCAAATTAGAGTCCACAGGGACACAACTGGTACTCTCCTTGGTTTGGTGTGACCTACAAGCTTAGAATGTTTTTCCACATTTTTTTTAAATTATAGTAAGAACTAAGTAGGGGCCATAAATTGTCCTATAGGAAGGTGATCGTGCTCATTCATTTAAACAGGGTCTATGGGGCTTCCCCTGGGCTTCCCTGACGGCTCAGTAGTAAAGAATCCGCCTACCAATGCAGGAGACATAGGAGATGAAGGTTCGATCCCTGGGTCAGAAAGATCTCCTGGAGAAGGGAAGGGCAACACACTCCAGTATCCTTGCCTAGAGAATCCCATGGACAGAGGAGCCTGGTGAGCGACAGTCCATGGGGTTGCAAAGAGTGGACCACAACTGAGGGACTACACAACTGGACCTACTTGGTTAATGAATTCTCAGACGAACTGACGTTTGCCTTCAGGGCTGGGGCCCTTAATTGCCAGCACGAGAGTCCTAAGAGCGCTTTGCTCGGACACAGGACCAGCAGCACCCACGGTGGTGGCTGCTCCTCGGGGGTCGGGGAGTCTCATTAGAGCACCCGGGCCCTCCCAGGTTGGCGAAATTTAAGCAAGAATTAACTTTGGCTCTTTTAAGATGCTAAGATCTGGAGGTGCTGTCACCACAGCACAGCCTGGAGCATGCTGTCACCTGAGGAGGGCTGCAGGGAAAATGCAGGACCCCCAGTTTAGCTTGGATTGCTGGTGAGCAACACATAACCTTGTAGGATAAGTATGTCCCGAGTGATGCACAGATCACACTTGAGCTAAAGTATTTGTTGATTTTATGTAATTCAGTAAGTACATTAGTTTTCTGGGATTGTTGAATAGTTAATAAAAACAAGGTCTTTGGAGTCAAACCCTCTTGGGCTTGAATTAAAGTGCTCCCTACACTCAATCTGCACTCCTTTAAACAAATTACTTCATTTCTTAATCCCATCTTGTAAAATGGCCTACCCCATAAATATTGCTATGAGGAATATATTTGGGATAAGACATTAAAAGTTTCGTTGTTTTGGTTAAAAAGGAAGTGGTCAACATTATTTACTATTATTATTAGTGTTACTGTTAGTCACGTGGAAATGATTTGTAAGCCGTAAAGTCACCTGTAAATGTTTTCTATCACCATTACAATTTATGGGTTACCACCAACTAGTTAAGGGCAATCTTGGGAGGCTATTTTTCACTTCTTTAAGCTTCTCTTTCATTATTTGTAAAATGGAGCATGTCGCATATGCTATGCTTCTCTCAGATTTGATATTATTCCTTTTAGCACATCACTGGATGGGATGAATCAACTTGACCTTCCCTACTCTAGGCTCCAAGGTCATCCTCCATATCACCCGACCAGTTGCATCTGCCACTTAACCCGATGTTGTCTGGATAAGACACACAAGTAAGAGGAAGGGAAGGTACAGTAGCTTCATGATGGGAAAGGAGTTTTCAGAATTCCAGGTAGAACCAGTGTCTGGTGGCACACCTGAATCGGGGCAGGCGATCTGGGAGAGAGTTTGAAAACTTCAGCTGGAAAGAAAGTGCTTTTATCCTTCCAGAGATGTTCAGCTGGGCCTGGGCCCAATTTGAGGATGTTTCATTGATGGACACATGGTCCAAGTGTTTGCCGTTGTAAAGGAAGAGGTTTGCAAGAAGTCAGGCTTTCCACATTGATTCTCACTTCTGCTTATGGCTCTGAGGTTTGGTGCACTTTTGGGGGAAAAATCATTAAACATTGAATTCTGTTAGAAAATTATTCATTTCTTTTTTTCACCTTTCTTTCATGTCTCTGCATCTGTCCACTTCTCCTTTCAGAATAAACAACCTCATCCATGGGGTCGCAAAGAGTTGGGCACGACTGATTGACTGAACAACAACAAGCCAACATACATACACCTTTTACAATCGAAAAATGAGAAGGAATTTTGGAAATTAAAATGGTCTTTTTTCACTCTCAACATTTTTTTTTTTTTGCTACCTTCACAGAGAGAATTGATCCATCCTAAGCAAGCTCTTGCATAGACCACAATCAGGTGAGGCTTTATGGGCTACAGTATTTCTTAATAGAGGTAATTCATCAATGTATTCTTGAGTGAAAAGCACCAAAGGATACCAGATAAGGGGCTTCTTAGGTGGCCCTAGTGACAAACAGCCCCACCTGCCAATGCAGCAGATGCAGTTTTGTTCCCTGGGTTGGGAAGGTCCCCTGGAGAAGGGAATGGCAACCCACTCCAGTATCCTGGCCTGGAGAATCCCATGGACAGAGGAGCCTGGTGGGCAACAGTCCATGGGGTCACAGAGTTGGACGCAACTGAAGTGACTTAGCACACATGCATACCATGTAAATCATTGATATTTTTCTCCATGTCTTTCTTCTCTCCACTTGGTTTTGCTTTACAGTGTTCATATCTCTCTTTTTCTTTATATGTAAGTCTCCAAAATAACAAGTCCTGTTTTATTATTTCACAGTCTCAGCACCTAGAACAGTGCCTGGCATAGAGCAGGTAGTCAAACATTTTTTTCTACGAATACGTACTAGTATGGAAGACTCAACATATAGGTGAATGAATAAATGGATGAATGGAGGGAATGAGGGAGGGAAGGAGAAAAGAAAGGAAGGCTTGGGCATAATCCTTAGGGTTTTGAGGGTCTGAAGAGAGCCCATTAAGTTGCTTTACCCCAAAGTGTTCCCGAGCACAAACACCCACTCACCCACTCCCAACATAACAGGTCAAAGCAGGTCATAATACATCATGGTCTCTAGCCTTCCCTCACTACCTCTCTTCCATCTTACCTGAACTATATGTTCTGACGTTTTTCTCTCTCTCCTGAGGCAACTTAGCAATAAAATGTTTTCACTTTTAATCTTTTGATCAGCATTTGAATCTTTCACTAAGTGGAGATCTATTTTAGTTTAGTGACATCAACCTAAAAATAGAGTAAGTGTTTGTAGGAAGCTGTTTAAATAAGTCTTACTTAATTCTACAGAATAGCTGTGAGGGTTTTACTTCCTTGGCCCCAGCAACAGTACTTTTAGAATAATAGAAAAGAAAGTATAGACTACAGGCAATTGGCCACATTTCTCTCTTGTACTTTTATACTGAAAGTGATCCATTACACTGACTCCCTAAATGTTATGCATCTATTCCCACCCCTTCTTCAACCACAGATGTCTCTCTCTCTCTCCTGGAAACCTACCTTGCAGTTGGCTCCTCTGCCCTTCTCAGGTGGACTGCGGCAGAGACACCTGGCTACACGATTATCAGCCAGGTCAACAAAGGGCGGAGGAAGGGGTGAGTGAGGTCACACAGGATGCCTCCTGATCCCTGTTGGCAGGAGTCATCCTGGTGAAGCGGTGGGGGACCAGCCAGACTCGATGGCATTGTTGTCACCGAAATCTTGGTTTTCTCTGCCCACTGGAGCCAAATAAAATTTGCAGAGACAGAGTTTGGGGCAAACAGAAAGATGGCTTTAACCCTTAAGCCTACAGAAGGGAGAACACAATAGGTTCCTGCCTCAAGGAGCCTGTCTCCCCTCCATCGGGAATCCAGGGGATCATACAGTCGGGCCTCACAGTCAAGGGTTGGAGATACGGGACAAAAGGTGTAGGGGTCCTGAATTCTCTCTTTTTGCACTGTTTGGAATCAGTCACTAGGCCAGTGTCAGGTAGCTAGGTATTTGGGTGTGGCAGTTGGTCCCTGTGGTTGGGTCAATTGTCCTTTGGGGATTTCCTGGTGACTTTCTTCCTGTAATTCAAAAGGGGGAAAGCAAACCACTAGGGGTGGCTTCCAAAGAGAGTGCACCATAAAGTTAAGCATCAACATGAGGTTAAAATAGGGCAAAGAGAGGTACCAAACTACAAGGGGAGGTTTATGATGCACTAAAGTTAAATTCAGGACATGGCTAGAATAAGTTAAAGAATCATAGATGCACAGTGAGGCTCCTGCAGAGTTAGAGGGCAACAGGTACAGATGTAGTTTGCATAATACGTTAGTCTTCTGAAAAGAAGAAACTTAGTTATCAATACAGACTGTTGATTGCTAGCAAAGTAATGCTCAAAATCCTTCAAGCTAGGCTTCAACAGTACATGAACTGAGAGCTTCCATATGTACAAGCTAGATTTAGAAAAGGCAGAGGAACCAGAGATCAAATTGCTTGCATCTGTTGGACCATAGCAAAAGCAAGACATTTCCAGAAAACATCTACTTCTGCTTCATCAACTATGCTCAAGCCTTTGACTGTGTGGATCACAATAAACTGTGGAAAATTCTGAAGGAGATGGACCACCTGACCTGCCTCCTGCAAAACCTGTATGCAGCTCAAGAAGCAACAGTTAGAACCAAACATGGAAAAACAGGTTGGTTCCAACTGGGAAAGTAGTAAATCAAGGCTGTATATTGTCACCCTGCTTATTTAACTTCTGTGCAGAGTTCATCATGTGAAATGCCAGATTGGATGAAACACAAGCTGGATCAGGATTGCTGGGAGAAATATCAATAACCTCAGATTGCAGATGATACCACCCTTATGGCAGAAAGTGAAGAGGAACTAAAAAGCCTCTTGATGAAGGTGAAACCGGAGAGTGGAAAAAGCTGACTTAAAACTTGACATTCAAAAAACTAAGATCATGGCATCTGATACCATCATTTCATGGCAAATAGATGGGGAAACAGTGGAAGCAATAGATGACTTTATTTTTTAGGCTACAAAATCACTGCAGATGGTGATTGCAGCCATGAAAATAAAAGACGCTTGCTCCTTGTAAGAAAAGCTATGACCAACCTAGACAGCTTATTAAAAAGCAGAGACATTACTTTGCCAACAAAGGTCCATCTAGTCAAAGCTATGGTTTTTCCTGTAGTCATGTATGGATGTGAGAGTTGGACTATAAAGAAAGCTGAGCACTGAAGGATTGATGCCATTGAACTGTGGTGTTGGAGAAGACTCTTGAGAGTCCCTTAGACTGCAAGGAGATCCAACCAGTCCATCCTAAAGGAAATCAGTCCTGAATATTCATTGGAAGGACTGATGCTGAAGCTGAAACTCCAATACTTCGGCCACCTGTTGGGAAGAAGTAACTCATTTGAAAAGACCCTGATGCTGGGAAAGATTGAAGGTGGGAGAAGGGGATGACAGAGGATGAGATGGTTGGATGGCATCACTGACTTGATGGACATGAGTCTGAGTAACCTCCGGGAGTTATTGATGAACAGGGAGGCCTGGCGTGCTACAGTCCTTGAGGTCGCAAAGAGTTGGATATAACTGGGCAACTGAACTGAACTTTAGCATATGAGATCTTAGTTCCCTGACCAGGGATTGAACCCATGCCCCTTGCATTGGCAGCTGGAGTTTTAACCACTGGACCACCAGGGAAGTCCCTGCTTTTAGTTTTTGTAGCTGCACTAGACGGGGGCAAGAGGTGGAGATGGTTTGGGTCTCACCCCTGAGTAAGCAAGAGAAATGAGACCCAGGACCCAGGTGGAAAGACTGCCTTGGACCAGAGCATGAGCCCATTTGGTTCATGAGTCACATGGGAAAGCCATCATCTTCCCGGTGCTGAAATGACAGGAGCATTCCTCCCATGCAGGAGTCCAACATGACACCCAGAAATGTTATGGCAATAAAACATCAACAGATACAAGAATGCAACTTAAAATTAAGTAGAAATTAAAAACTGAAATCCCAACAAAGAATATGATAAAAATTTAATATAAACAGTACCACCAAACCACACTTAATGGCAGATAAATGTTCCATGATAATAAAACAAACTAAAAATAAAGGATAAAAGGGATACAAGATATATGAGGTGTAAGACTGAGTCCCAAATACAACCTTTGAGATGAAAAAGGTTTGGCAGATGCACCATGGGCATTTCTGTGAAAAAAGAAATATAAAGTTGAGTAAAATGTTGACAGCTGTTATCATTTTTTTCCTCCATTAAACACACACAGGTTTGTCTCTTTTGAGCTGCTAAATTTAGGCTCAAGGCATGATTTTAAGCTACTGCTGTATTGATTTCCTGTTGCCGCTGTAGCAAATTGCCACAAGCTACGTGGCTTAAAGGAACACATACTTGTTATTGTGGTTCTGAGGATCCAAAGTCCCAAATGGGTCTCTTTGGCTTCAAATCACGGTGTTAGCAAGATGCCGTTCCTTCTGGAGGCTTCCTTCCTTCTCACGCTTAGAAGCTGCCTGCCCTCCTTGGCTTATGGCCTCTCCACATCAGTGTGAGCTGATGAGAGGCCGGTTTAGCCTCTCAGCGTGCATCTCTGACACTGGTCTGCGTCCCCCCTCCACGTCTAAGGCTCCTTGTAATGAGATGGCATTGTGCACAGCCAGATACTCCACGTCATTTCCCTATCTTAAGGCTGAATGCTTAGGTACCTTAATTCACCTGTGCTGTAATTCTCACTTGTCATGTGTCTGCCCTTTCAGGCTACTGAAACAGAAACACCATAGGTCAGGTGGCTCTTTCTTTGCACTTTGTTTTTTAACTGAAGGATGATTGCTTTACAGAATTTCGTGGTTTTCTGTCATAGAAAAACAAGAATCATCCATGGGTTCACCCATGCCCCCTCCTTCCCGAAACTTGTCCCATCTCCTTCCCCATCCCACCCTTCTAGCTGGTCTCAGAGCCCCTGTTTGAGTTCCCTGAGTCACACAGCAAATTCCTGCTGGCTATCTATTTTACATGTGGTATTGTAATAGGTGGCTTACTAACAACAGATCCTTACTTCTCAGTTTTGGAGGCTGGGAGCTCCACGATCAAGACAGAGCAGGTGGCTGGTGGATGGTGGTCTTCTCCTTGTGTTCAGAGGGCACAAGGAGTGAGCCATCTCTCTGGGGTCTCTTTCATAAAGGCCCTCATTCCACCCAGGAGGGTCCCACCCTCATGACCAAATCACCTCCCAAAGGCCCTGTCTCCTAACACCATCCCCTTGGTGACCTCAGCTTGCACTGAGGGAAGAATTAATGCAAAGACCAAAGAGCTGCTCACACATACAGCGTGCACCAGCAAGGCTCTTGGTTTAACTAGCAAACCCTCTGAAGAAACTGCAAGCAGGCTGAGGTCAGCATGCTTGCCCTGCCCCCTGCGGTCTCTGTGTCCTGTGCTGTGTTGTCTTCACTGAATTGTGCTTTCCACAGGACTTGTTTTTCCATAGCATCTAGTTTCATCATATCATGTACACACAGAGAGACATGCTTTGTCCATGTCAACTCTGTCATTTGTGAAGCAATGTCTCGTCTCAATGCCCAGCACTTACAGGAATAGGACAATCCATGCCTATAGAGATCTTACAGCCCAAAAGGGAATCGGAAGTGTATCCACGTGCGCACAAGGCAGGAGTAAGAAGCAGAAACCAAATGGAAGTGAGGGCTGCAGGGGACAGAGGAGGGGGGTTTCCTCCTGGAGCGGGGGCGGGGGCTTTCCTATGGGACTGGTGTGCTGGTGATTCTGGACCCCTGGGGTGCATGTTTGAGGGGAGACGCGGGGCAGGACAGGGTGCCCTGGGCTGGGAAGCAGGAAGGACAGCAGACATAGGGGCTGGGGAAGGTCAGGCCCCCAAGGAACAGGGGGTCACACCCCTGGGAGCACAGAGCACCCCACCACGATTCCCCGATGGTTCACGTGGGGAGCTCAGAGAGCATCCTCAGGGATTTCGGAATTCATTTGGGATCAGACACCACACAACAACCTCAATGACCAGTGGGCAAGATTCTTTAACTTTGAACAAAATTTATTCTGGTTTAAATTTTAGACGCTCTGTCAAAGGGCGCAGTTTCTGACTGGGCATTGATCCCGGCTGTGTCTTGGCCTTCTTTTACTTCTTTCTACAGCATTTTACTGCCCGCCCAACACAGGTGCCAATCTGTTTCATGCTTCCAGGACACCTGATCGGCACACAGATGCCTTTATTCCTAACACAGCTTACAGGATTTCCTACTCCTTGAGTAAATCCTAAAAAGAGAACAGAGAGGGAAAAACGTGTCAGCAGGAAAGCAGCATCTCGAGAAGGCCAGCTGTGTCCCCTCTGAGCAAGGCCCTGGGGCTTTCTGTGCTGAGATGCGGACATGGCCTCGTGACAACAAGATGTGAGTCCAGGACCCCGTGGACCAGCTTCCAGACAGACACTGACCCTGCCCAGGCTCTGGTGGACCCTCACATTTCCAGAACCAGAGGCTGAGGGACTGGGGTGTGAGGACCCCGGTTGTGTGCGGGGTCAGCTCCACCACAAGGGCAAAGACCAGGAAGCTCTGCTACATCCACCTTCCCGCCAGGAGTCAGAAGCGGCCCACAGGGGTCTATTTTCACCGTTTAGTTTTCCGACTCATGGAGTCAGTCAAGTAGTAGAGCTGAGATAGGAGGAAAAGATGCAGCTGAAAGTGTAAGAACTGTTTAAAGAGAACTTACTCTCAAAGGAACTTACAGCTGACAGTGACAATGGTTCAGAAAAAAAAGTTTTGTATCATCATCTGTACTAACTCGGAACACTCTCAGCGCTGGGGCCAGTCAGCCCCTCTCCTCCTCCCTTTGTGGTTTCCTCCCGATCAGCGGCCTTCCCATCCTCTCACATGCCTGACCAGGGGCCTTCCCGTCTTCCTCACAGGCCCTTTTCTCTTTTGGCCACAAGGCACCTCTGGTCCTTCTCTAGTTCCCCCTCCAGGGATTGAACCCAGGCCCCAGGCACTGAGAGGCCGTCTTCCTTACACCCTGTCCTCTCTCCCTGCCACTGTGCTAAGAGTTGGGTTACAGTCATAAACAACACTGATCAGACAAGGGAATTTCAACTTGATTTTGACATCTAATCAGTTGTCTCAGGTCTCAGTCTCTGCAGCCTCTCTCTCCCTCCCTCCCTCCTTCCTTCCTACATATTTTCATCCTATTTCCGGAAATATCAAGGGTAAGATGAAAATCAGACAGCCGATCCTGCACACTGCTTTGGATGTGCTGCCTCCCAGCTGTGGAGCGAGGGTCTCATCATCAGCGACGTGTCCTGGAGGACTTTCCTGCTGAAGAGACTCAGCACGGAGCGTCCCAAGGGCAGCTCCCAAAGCCCAGGCTTGGCCTGACTCACCTCTGGACTTCTCTGGTCGCCCAGAGCCGCTACCCTTCGGATAGAAAGATTTATAAAGTGACATTCTGTGCTTCTGTCATGGGACAAAATCAAATTTCTTGGTTTTATGAAAAAGAAAAAAATAAGAGTCACTTAACAGAGGCATCTTCTGTTTCCTCCTCATGAAACCAATGAGGAGACGGGCTCAGAAGCTCGGACTCGCTAGAGTGGCTTAGAAACAGCCAGGAATTTTGCAGGGCCCTTCTCAGGCCCCTCTCGCTACTAAGGACTCAGCGCTGGCTTCTCAGGAGCATCAAATACGGTGGGTTTAGTCTGACCACGTGTAGATGGGGGTAGCAGGACAGAAGGAGGTAGAAACAGGAGAGAGAGCCCGCAGCTCCCCCTGGGGCTCCCACGAGCTCACCTGACCAAGCAGACAGGACCAGGAAGAGGAGCGCGAGGAGCAGGTGATGGAGCCTCATGCTGGCGTCCCGAGCTCTGTGGCTGATGCTGGAGAAGACACTGCGCTTGCTGCTTTATAAAGGTCCCAGGTTCCGGGAGGAATTCTGGGCTGGCTGTGGATTTGGTTATTAGGAATTGGTTAACTGATCCTCTTCCCTATGTGTCATGGGAGTGGCCTTTATGGCACAAAGCAGAGTCAGTCACTCTTATGCTAATGAGGCTGGGGAAAACCCCAGAAAAAGCTTTCCTGCTGCCCTTTTAACAAGAAGCTTCTTCCTGGCAGTCAGTTCAGCTGATGGGCAGGGGTGTGGCAAGGGGCACAGACTTGCCTGTTTCCCCTGGCAGGGGCACAGACTTCTTGCTGAACCTTCGCTTACCCGCTCCCCAGCCCCACCCTCACCCTTCCAGGGCTTTGAAAGTGCCCACTGTTTTCCTGTGCAGAAGGAAATGGCACCCCACTCCAGGACTCTTGCCTGGAAAATTCCATGGATGGAGGAGGCTGGTGGGCTACAGTTCATGGGATTGCACAGAGTCAGACACGACTGGGTGACTTCACTTTATTTATTTCTATAGTTCCTTATGGGCTGGAAGAAGCACAAGCTGGAATCAAGATTGCCGGGAGAAATATCAATAACCTCAAATATGCAGATGACACCACCCGTACGGCAGAAAGTGAAGAGGAACTAAAAAGCCTCTTGATGAAAGTGAAAGTGGAGAGTGAAAAAGTTGGCTTAAAGCTCAACATTCAGAAAACTAAGACAATGGCATATGATCCCATCACTTCATGGGAAATAGATGGGGAAACAGTGGAAACAGTGTCAGACTTTATTTTTGGGGCTCCAAAATCATGGCAGATGGTGATTGCAGCCATGAAATTAAAACACGATTACTCCTTGGAAGGAAAGTTATGACCAACCTAGATAGCATTTGAAAAGCAGAGATATTACTTTACCAACAAAGGTCCGTCTAGTCAAGGCTATGGTTTTTCCAGTGGTCATGTATGGATGTGAGAGTTGGACTGTGAAGAAGGCTGAGCACCAAAGAATTGATGCTTTTGAACTGTGGTGTTGGAGAAGACTCTTGATAGTCTTTTGGACTGCAAGGAGATCCAACCAGTCCATCCTAAAGGAGATCAGTCCTGGGTGTTCTTTGGAAGGACTCATGCTGAAGCTGAAGCTCCAATACCTTGGCCACCTCATGCGAAGAGTTGACTCATTGGAAAAGACCCTGGTGCTGGGAGGGATTTGGGGCAGGAGAAGAAGGGGGCGACAGAGGATGAGATGGTTGGATGGCATCACTGACTCGATGGACATGAGTTTGAGTGAACTCTGGGAGTTGGTGATGGACAGGGAGTCCTGGCATGCTGCAATTCATGGGGTCGCAAAGAGTTGGGTACCACTGAGCGACTGAACTGAAATGAACTGAACTGAACTGAACTGGACTGATGGTTCCTTTTGAAGAAGGAAATGGCAACCCACTCCAGTGTTCTTGCCTGGTGAGTCCCATGGACTGAGGGGTTGGTGGGCTGCAGTCTACGGGGTTGCAGAGAGTTGGACATGACTAAACAACTAACACATACACTGTTTCCATGAAAGGCTGTTTCAGGCCCAAATAGGGACTAACTCATTCAGAGGCAGTTTCACTCCCCGGGCAAGACTTGCTGACTCCCAGCATCCGCAGAGACAGCCACGCTCTTTCTGGGCCCTGGGGCACTGAGGGAAGAGACCCAGTGGTCCCGACCTGCTCCCCACGCCAGTTAGCCTGTTACGGGATGGCAGCACAGTTGCTGCCAAAATCTTGGTTTTCTTTGCCCACCAGAGCTGAATAAAAATTGTGGAGACAGAGTTTGGAGGAAACAGAAAGATGGCTTTAATCATTAAGCCAACAGAATGGAGAACACGATAGGTTCATGCCTCAAGGAGCCTGTCTCCCCTCCATCCGGAATCCAGGGGATCATACAGTTGGGGCTCACAGTCAGGGCTTGGAGATACAGGACAAAAGGTGTAGGGTCCTGAATTCTCTCTTTTTGTGCTGTTTGGAAACAGTCAATAGGCCAGTGTCAGGTAGCTAGGTATTTGGGTCTGGCAGTTGGTCCCAGTGGTTGGGTTCATTGTCCTTTGGGGATTTCCTGGTGACTTTCTTCTTGTAATACAAAAGGGGGAAAGCAAACCACTATGGGTGGCTTCCCAGGAGAAGTTAAACATCAACATGAGGTAACACAGAGCAAAGGAGGGGAAAAACAAACTACAAGGGGAGGTTTATGACGCGATAAAATTAAGTATCAGGATGTGGTTAGAATAAGTTAAAGGATAATAGATGCAGAATGTGGCTCCTGCAGAAATGGAGGGCCATAGGTGTCAGGTGTAGTTCACATAATAGGTTAGTCTTCTGCAAAGAATAAACTTGGTCATCAATACAGGCTGTAGGTTCAGTTCAGCTCTGTTGCTCAGTCATGTCCGACTCTTTGCGACCCCATGAATCGCAGCACGCCAGGCCTCCCTGTCCATCACCAACTCCCGGAGTTCACTTAGACTCACGTCCATCGAGTCAGTGATGCCATCCAGCCATCTCATCCTCTGTCGTCCCCTTCTCCTCCTGCCCCAAATCCCTCCCAGCATCAGTCTTTTCCAATGAGTCAATTCTTCGCATGAGGTGGCCAAAGTATTGGAGTTTCAGCTTTAGCATCATTCCCTCCAAAGAAATTCCAGGGCTGATCTCCTTCAGAATGGACTGGTTGGATCTCCTTGCAGTCCAAGGGACTCTCAAGAGTCTTCTCCAACACCACAGTTCAAAAGCATCAATTCTTCTGCGCTCAGCCTTCTTCATAGTCCAACTCTCACATCCATACATGACCACAGGAAAAACCATAGCCTTGACTAGACGAACATTTGTTGGCAAAGTAATGTCTCTGCTTTTGAATATGCTATCTAGGTTGGTCATAACTTTCCTTCCAAGGAGTAATCGTCTTTTAATTTCATGCTGCAGTCACCATCTGCAGTGATTTTGGAGCCCCCCAAAATAAAGTCTGACACTGTTTCCACTGTTTCCCCATCTATTTCCCATAAAGTTATGGGACTGGATGCCATGATCTTCGTTTTCTGAATGTTGAGCATTAAGCCAACTTGTTCATTCTCCACTTTCACTTTCATCAAGAGGCTTTTTAGTTCCTCTTCACTTTCTGCCATAAAGGTTGTGTCATCTGCATATCTGAGGTTATTGATATTTCTCCTGGCAATCTTGATTCCAGCTTATGCTTCTTCCAGCCCAGCGTTTCTCATGATGTACTCTGCATATAAGTTAAATAAGCAGGGTGATAATATACAGCCTTGACGTACTCCTTTTCCTATTTGGAACCAGTCTGTTGTTCCATGTCCAGTTCTAACTGTTGCTTCCTGACCTGCATACAGATTTCTCAAGAGGCAGGTCAGGTGGTCTAGTATTCCCATCTCTTGAAGAATTTTCCACAGTTTATTGTGATCCACACAGTCAAAGGCTTTGGCATAGTCAATAAAGCAGAAATAGATGCTTTTCTGGAACTCTCTTGCTTTTTCCATGATCCAGCGGATGTTGGCAATTTGGTCTCTGGTTCCTCTGCCTTTTCTAAAACCAGCTTGAACATCAGGAAGTTCACAGTTCATGTATTGCTGAAGTCTGGCTTGGAAAATTTTGAGCATTACTTTACTAGCATGTGAGATGAGTGCAATTGTGCGATAGTTTGAGCATTCTTTGGCATTGCCTTTCTTTGGGATTGGTTTGAAAACTGACCTTTTCCAGTCCTGTGGTCACTGCTGAGTTTTCCAAATTTGCTAGCATATCGAGTGCAGCACTTTCACAGCATCATCTTTCAGGATTTGAAAGAGCTCAACTGGAATTCCATCACCTCTACTAGCTTTGTTTGTAGTGATGCTTTCTAAGGCCCACTTGACTTCACATTCCAGGATGTCTGGCTCTAGGTCAGTGATCACACCATCGTGATTATCTGGGTCATGAAGATCTTTTTGTACAGTTCTTCTGTGTATTCTTGCCACCTCTTCTTAATATCTTCTGCTTCTGTTAGGTCCATACCATTTCTGTCCTTTATCGAGCCCATCTTTGCATGAAATGTCCCCTTGGTATCTCTAATTTTCTTGAAGAGATCTCTAGTCTTTCCCATTCTGTTGTTTTCCTCTATTTCTTTGCATTGATTGCTGAGGAAGGCTTTCTTATCTCTTCTTGCTGTTCTTTGGAACTCTGCATTCAGATGCTTATATCTTTCCTTTGCTCCTTTGCTTTTTGCTTCTCTTCTTTTCACAGCTATTTGTAAGGCCTCCCCAGACAGCCATTTTGCTTTTTTGCATTTCTATTCCATGGGGATGGTCTTGATCCCTGTCTCCTGTACAATGTCACGAACCTCATTCCTTAGTTCATCAGGCACTCTATCTATCAGATTTAGGCCCTTAAATCTATTTCTCACTTCCACTGTATAATCATAAGGGATTTTATTTAGGTCATACCTGAATGGTCTAGTGGTTTTCCCTACTTTCTTCAATTTAAGTCTAAATTTGGTAATAAGGAGTTCATGATCTGAGCCACAGTCAGCTCCTGGTCTTGTTTTTGTTGACTATATAGAGCTTCTCCATCTTTGGCTGCAAAGAATAGAATCAATCTGATTTCGGTGTTGACCATCTGGTGATGTCCATGTGTAGAGTCTTCTCTTGTGCTGTTGGAAGAGGGTGTTTGCTATGACCAGTGCGTTCTCTTGGCAAAACTCTATTAGTGTTTGCCCTGCTTCATTCCGTATTCCAAGGCCAAATTTGCCTGTTACTCCAGGTGTTTCTTGACTTCCTACTTTTGCATTCCAGTCCCCTATAATGAAAAGGACATGTTTTTTGGGTGTTAGTTCTAAAAGGTCTTGTAGGTCTTCATAGAACGGTTCAACTTCAGCTTCTTCAGCATTACTGGTTGGGGTATAGACTTGGATTACCGTGATATTGAATGGTTTGCCTTGGAAATGAACAGAGATCATTCTGTCGTTTTTGAGATTGCATCCAAGTACTGCATTTTGGATTCTTTTGTTGACCATGATGGCTACTCCATTTCTTCTGAGGGATTCCTGCCTGCAGTAGTAGATATAATGGTCATCTGAGTTAAATTCACCCATTCCAGTCCATTTTAGTTCACTGATTCCTAGAATGCCTACATTCACTCTTGCCATCTCTTGTTTGACCACTTCCAATTTGCCTTGATTCATGGACCTGACATTCCAGGTTCCTATGCAATATTGCTCTTTACAGTATCAGACCTTGCTTCTATCACCAGTCACATCCACAGCTGGGTATTGTTTTTGCTTTGGCTCCATCCCTTCATTCTTTCTGGAGTTATTTCTCCACCGATCTCCAGTAGCATATTGGGCCACTACTGACCTGGGGAGTTCCTCTTTCAGTATACGATCATTTTGCCTTTTCATACTGTTCATGGGTTAGGAACAGTTAAAGTGGAGGATGACTCAAAAGGGTAAAAAGAAAGAAAGAGGGGAAAAAAAAAAACTTTTATTAATTCTCTGCAACACAATCACACACCAGTCTCATGAAATCTCAGTGGGACATGTGATGGGCAGATGGGTGCTCTGTTTCCCTTCATCAGAGACAGAGTGGGAGGATGACGCTGCCACTGAACGCATGTCCCCAGCCTAGTGTCACCAAGCAGGCCCAGCAGTGGGGACCCCTTCACTGGGTAGAGGGGGACCTCCATCACTAAGTAACATCCCTCACTTAGTAACATCCGTCCACGACCTGGCTTTTCAGAAACGCTAAATCTCAGGATGGAACTTGCCATGCAGCTCTGAGTAGAACTCCAAGTCCTTTAGAAACGTGGGTACCCGGGAGGACCCCATCCTGAAGGAGCCCCCGGAGCTTCAGTCCTGTTCAGGTCCCCCACTGTGGCTCAGAGTCTCGCATCTGAGGCTCGGCAAAGCCATGGAGGCTGCCTCGAGCAGACAGAGTCTCTGGCTGGCACCCAGGGATAGGATTTTTCTGGTGGAAAATAAATTGTCTTGATCATAGTTCCTTCTGCTTTAGCTCTAAATGATATTTGAGAGAGGTAGATATCATCTACATATCTATCTATCTATCTATCTATCTATATAATTATCTATACATAAGATATATATATGTATCTGTTTATTTATGGACCTTGCAGGCAAAATCTATACTACAGGGTCAATTTATAAACATGCTATAATACTACACTGGAGAAAGAAGTGAGACTGAATCGTTGTCTACTGTGTCTCTTCGTTGAAAATGCTGTTTTTCAGGGAACTCGGCTTAATGTTATGTGACAGCTTGGATAGGAAGGAGTTTGGGGCAGAATGGATACATGTATATGCATGGCTGAGTCTCTTTGCTGTCTACCTGAAACTATCACATTATTAATCAGCTATACTCCAATTCAAAGTTTTTTTAAAAAGTAATTTTTAAAAATGCTGTTTTACGGGACTTCCTTGATGGTCCAGTGGGTAAGACTCTGTATTCCCAAGCACAGCAGGTCAGGGAACTAGATCCCACAGGCCACAACTACGACCTCAGTTCAGTTCAGTTGCTCAGTGATGTCCGACTCTTTGAGACCCCATGAACTGCAGCATGCCAGGCCTCCCTGTCCATCACCAACTCCCGGAGTTCACTCAAACTCACGTCCAACGGGTCCGTGATGCCATTCAGTCATCTCAGACTCTGTCGTCCCCTTCTCCTCCTGCCCCCAATCCTTGCCAGCATCAGGGTCTTTTCCAATGAGTCAACTCTTCGCATGAAGTGGCCAAAGTACTGGAGTTTCAGCTTTAGCATCATTCCTTCCAAAGAACACCCAGGACTGATCTCCTTTAGAATGGACTGGTTGGATCTCCTTGCAGTCCAAGGGACTCTCAACAGTCTTCTCCAACACCACAGTTCAAAAGCATCAATTCTTTGGCACTCAGCTTTCTTCACAGTCCAAATCTCACATCCATAGATGACCACTGGAAAAACCATAGCCTTGACTAGATGGACCTTTGTTGGCAAAGTAATGTCTCTGCTTTTCAATATGCTATCTAGATTGGTCATAACTTTCCTTCCAAGGAGTAAGCGTCTTTTAATTTCATGGCTGCAGTCACCATCTGCAGTGATTTTGGAGCCCCCCAAAATAAAGTCTGACACTGTTTCCACTGTTTCCCCATCTATTTCCCATGAAGTAATGGGACCATATGCCATGATCTTAGTTTTCTGAATGTTGAGCTTTAAGCCAACTTTTTCACTCTCCTCTTTCACCTTCATCAAGCAGGTTTTTAGTTCCTCTTCACTTTCTGCCATAAGGGTGGTGTCATCTGCATATCTGAGGTTATTGATATTTCTCCTGGCAATCTTGATTCCAGCTTGTGTTTCTTCCAGCCCAGAGTTTCTCATGATATACTCTGCATATAAGTTAAATGAGCAGGGTGACAATATACAGCCTTTATGTACTCCTTTTCCTATTTGGAACCAGTCTGTTGTTCCATGTCCAGTTCTAACTGTTGCTTCCTGACCTGCATCCAAATTTCTCAAGAGGCAGGTCAGGTGGTCTGGTATTCCCATCTCTTTCAGAATATTCTACAACCTAGTACAGCCTAAATAAATAAACAAAATAAAAATTGGTGTGTTTTAGTGATCTATGCTTTGCAGCACAGCAGATGTTTTTTTTTTTTTCTTTTAAGGAAGCTGATGATGCAGTTTTATGTGCAAGACCGGGCATGACTTTTCATAAAAGGGAGTTTCCAAAAGGGGTCAGGGTGCCATGGTGAGTTTCAAGGGAGTTTCTTGTCATCATTCCTCACCAGTGGGACACGGCCCTTGTCAGGAATTGCACAATTGCAGTGGCTTATTTTCCTTGGCAAGGTCTAAAGATGACTCCTTTGCAGCTATGTTAATCCTGGACATAGCACCTGGGGCATCTCTGTCCATCAGGGAAGGGTCCTGTTGCCTTAGCAATGAGGTCACACACCCAAGACACCATGGGGTGGCTCACCAGAAACCAGAGATGAGTTCATATAGGATAGAGGGAAGGGTTAATTTTAGGTCAAGCCTACATGAATTGTTAGTTTTCCCAGGTTCAAAGCCAAACAAGGCCATGTGGATCGTGGTTGCTTCATGCCTGGGCTGAGAGGTAACTCATGGTTTCATTCTTTAAAGGGAAGATAAATGCTGTGTCCCCAAACCCTTAACCTGTGAGTAGGAAATTGAGGCAGGCTCTTTCCAGCAAAGCGCCTCAGTTCTTCAGGCAAGAAAGGGTGTCCCAGTCCTACAGATAAGTTTTTGAAGAGCAAAGCCCTTCACATCTACGACTCCACAAACAGGTGTTCTCAGCACGGAGCCCTGGGTGTTACTGGGCAGAGGCCGTTGTCCCCAGTTCCCTTCTCCTATGGACGGGGCGGGCGCCATGGCTTCTGACAGTCACAAAGGGACCTGCCCTCAGAAGGGGACCAGGGCTGGGTCTAATGCTCTGCTCCCCCACTGACACTTTTACTAGTTTCTTCTTTGAACTTGTCCTACAATTATATTTTGCAATAAGCCTTGCTCAGTAGCTGGCCACTTTTATTCAAATTATCTCTTTGAATTCCCCTAAACAAACCCGCTAGGTAGGTATGACCCAAGGTTTATAAAAGATGGTCCCGAGGACTAGAAAGCCGTATCTGAGGCCACAGGCAAAACTGACTTAAAAAGTCGATTAAAATTGGCTGCAAATCCAACAAAAAGATGTGTCCAAGGCCTCAGTCTACTAAGTGGCAGTGATGTAACTTGGAGCAAAATTGACCTCTCTTCCAATGTTCCTGCCTGCCTCCTGCAGTCTGAACAGTGTCCTGAGAGCTTTACCAGGACATTCTATAACTCGAAAGCTCGAATAGCGCTGTCAAATGCCAGCTATCTGGTGCTAATGAGACCAGAATTGGGCGGGGCACAACCTTTAAAAGAATGACGGGGACTTCCCTGGTGGTCCAGTGGTTAAGAACCTGCCTTGCAGTGCAGAGGATGTGGATTCAGTCCCTGGCCTGGGAACTAGGATTCCACATCAAAGAAAGAAAGTGAAGTCGCTCAGTCGTGTCCGATTCTTTGCAACCCCATGGACCTTGGCCCCCAGCTTCCTCTGTCCATGGAATTTTCCAGGCAAGAATACTGCAGTGGGTTGCCATTGCCTTCTCCACATGTCATGAGGCAACTATGCCAGTGTGCTGAGATGAATATCCTGCATACTGCATCTAAGACCTGAAGTAAATATATATATTTTTAATCCCTTTGTAACACGGCAGCTAGGTGACACACCCAGAGACACCATGACAATTCCAAGGCTGACCATAAAGGTCAAAAAGGAGGTGCTGACCCAGTTCCTGGAAATCCCCACCCTTTCTGCAAAATAGCTGGAATACTCCTCCCACTCATTAGCCTATCAAATGACCCACCCTTATAAACACCGACAGCCGCATACCCTGGTGCTGCGCTTGCCTTCCAAGATGGCCCACACTCTCCGTGTAGCGTGTTTCCTCCTTGGATTGACCTTTCTTCACCATGACTCGCTCTTGAGTCCCTGCCTGTGCAAAGCCAAGTCCCCACATTCGGCGGCCATCCCAGGGACTCAGACGTGACCTGGGATGCGACCATCCTCTCTCACCCCACTCTCTTTCCCGCAACACTGCTGCCATCTCCCCCAGCCTCAGAGATCACTGGAGCGTTAAAAGAGCACCGTCTTTTCAGTTTGTTCATTGTTTCCTTTGCTGTGCAGAAGCTTTTCAGTTTGATGGATCCTACCATTTAGCTTTGTTTTTGTGGCTTGTGCTTTTGGTGTCAAGCTGAAAACCATCCTTGTGGAGGCCCATGCCAAAGAACTTTTCTCCTATGCTTTCTTTTAGGAGTTTTGTGGTTTCAGGAGTTTTGTGGTTTTTGTAAACCTTTAATCTATCTTGTGTTGAATTTTGTGTATGGTATAAGAGATCTTACTTGCTCAACCAGGGATGGAACCTGTGCCCCCTGCATTGAAAACTTGGAATGTTAACCACTGGATGTTCAGGGAAATTCCAACTGTAACTGCTAATTTGTCTGTCTGTCCGATTATTCCTGTAAGTTTTCTTTAAGAATTTTAAAATTCCTTTGCTAAGTACCTTCTGATTCAGTATTCATATGTATTCTTGATGAATTAAACATTTTATCATTAGGATAAATACCCCTCTCTATATCTGGTCCTTGTCCTAAAAGTTACTTGATTGTGCTGTGCTTAGTCACTCAGGCATGTCTGACCCTTTGTGACCCCATAGACTGTAGCCTGCCAGGCTCCTCTGTCCATGGGGATTCTCCAGGCAAGAATACTGCAGTGGGTTGCCATGCCCTCCTCCAAGGCATCTTCCCAAACCAGGGATCAAACCAGGTCTCCCACATTGGAGGTAGATTCTTTACCATCTGAGCCACCAGGAAGCCTGTCAATTAACCAATACAGCCTACCATGTTTTCTTTAAATTAATGTTTCCATAGCATATCTGTCAGCTCAACAATAAAGAATCTGCCTGAGATGCAGGAGATGCAGAGACATGGTTTTGATCCCTGGGTCGGGGAAATTCCCCGGAGGAGGGCATGGCAGCACACTGCAGTAATCTTGACTGGATGATTCCATGGGGGTCTCAAGAGTGTTGGACACGACTGAAGGTCTAAACAATGACAACAGCAGATCTGTTTCCATCCTTTCATTTTAAATCCACTTGCCTTTATATTTGATATCTCAAGTGGGTTTTTAATAGTTAGTTTATATCTGATTCTTGTTTTTTTTTTTTTTTTACTGAAATGACCATCTCTTTCCTTAAGATAGTGTCTAGAATCTTAGCATCACACTTTATCCCATCAAGCTGAACCAAAATTCCATCTAGTATCTAAGACTTCATTTTTCAGAGCAGTTTTAGAATTGAATGAAAAGCACAGAGATTTTAGGCAGGCTACACAGGCAGGCTACAGTCCATGGGGTCACAAAGGGTCAGCACCTCCACAGTCCACAGAGTAGCAGAGTCGGACACAACTGCAGCAACTTAGCACACAGGCACACACCCCTGATCCCGAAGCCCATTGCTGGTTTTCTGTCCAGAAGTGAAGATGCCTGCACTCTCTGAACTTTGACCCTACTCTCTTCGACTCAGAAGAATTGTTGGTCTCTTTGGGTTCTTGTTGCCTGAGCTTTAGGCCTGGAAATCTGTAGAGGCTGGAGATGCCATCAGTCTCACTTCACTTGTTTTCTTTTCTTTTTTTATAAATGGTTAAGCACATAACATTTAATTAGCAAATTCATTAATTTGGCTGTCTTGGACCTTAATCATGGCAGGCAGGATCTTAGTTGTGGCATGTGGGATCTAGTTCCCTGACCAGGGGTGGACCCAGGCCCCCTGGGTTGGGAGCACAGAATCCCAGCCACCAGACCGCCAGGGAAGTCCCTCACCTCACTTGTTTCCTTCTCTCCTCAATTACGGTCCTGTACTGCTTGTGCCAGAGTCTGAATCAGTAGTTTCACAGATTTTGCCTGGTTCCATAGTTGTGTACTGTAGGAGGGCAGAATACAGTCCCCTCACAGTCCTTTTTTTTTTTAAATGCTGAATTGTGGGGTCCAAGCTCTTGTCTTTGAGGGTGTGCCCTTTCTTCCTGAGAACTCAGTTCCTTGGCTGGGGGCTCAGGGTGGGGGTGAAGGGCCTGCCACCACGTTTGCTGGAATCTTTCTGTATCAACCTCCAGAGACCACTAAATAGTTACAACACGATGCCTCCAAGGCCTTGGAATGTACTTCAACTCACTAAAAGGGCATGGCAACCCACTCCATGTCTTCTTGCCTGAAGAATCCTGTGGACAAAGGAGCCTGGTGGGCCCCAGTCCATTGGGTCACGATAAACACTTGTTGAGCAGCTTTTGTGTCTAAACACTTGGGCCGGGGTGATTAAGGGATGAAGTGCCCTTCAAAATCCTGCAATCAAATATGGAGATTGGAAATATGCAAATGTAGTGAATGTAAAAATCTAGCGGGATTCATAGATGGAGCACTCAGATCAGAACCTTTTCAAAAGGAAAGATCATATTTGTTGGGGAAACCAGCTGTATTTTTAAAAAGGAGGTAGAATTTGAGGTGCCCCTGAGAGATGGGTTTGGAGACATAGCTGGAGGAGAGATTTCATCCAGGCCTGAGGTCATTCAGAACAGAGGCAAGAGTGAGAGGAATGCTGAGGGCAGGGTTGAGGAGGAGCCAGGTTCCCCGTGTCTCTGAGCTTTAAAGTGCTCAGAAGGACCTGGGAAGACCCTCAGGGATGCCCTGAAGTTTCAGAGATGGATTTGGTGGGGAGATGCTATGACAGATGGACAGACTGCAAAGCTCAGATGGGTGACAGAAGGCAAAGGAAGTGTTTTAGAAAGAACAAGTGGTCCAGTGTCACTGGTGAGGGAGGGGGTGGTGAAAGCTGTGAAAGAGGAATAAAATCTGACAATCTTTGGAACATCAGTTTGGACCCTCTCACTATGGATTATACTTTATTTGAATTAAAGGTGAGTCATTAACACTTTCTAAGTTGCCTGTTTGGTAACAACTAGCACAATAAACAGAATGTTAAAAAATAATAATAATCAAGCTTCTAATTTTTTGTAAAAAGTCTTTAATTTGAATGGCTTCTGGAGGAGGCATTTTCACGCTTTGTGACATTCTCCTTGTATTTCTGGATTTTTCATTTCTTCTTCCGGCAGCATTTTCGGCCACTCAGTGAACAGCGGCCTATCTGTTCCTCCTTTGGAAGACAGCCAATCAGAGCACACCGGCCGCTTCTTATTTTGCAATAATACCTTTGTAACCCGCTTATGATGCCGCCGTTGCCTGCAGGAGAAAAACGGAGCACATGGGAAGGTTTTAGGAAGGCCGTGGTACAAGTCCAAGGCTTTTGGAATCCCTCTAGTCAGTTATCTGGTGCCATTTTTTATTCTTTAATGTCTTTTTCCTTTTTCTTTACCATCTGGAGTAAAGAAGAAGGTGGGGCTAGCTACTAACAATGTGTCTGTGGGTTTGGCTCAGCTGAGAAAGTGGCGTGACCATGGCAGCCCCCTTGTGAACTGACCCCTGGGAGGCAGGGGCCGCGATGGTCCCCTGGGCCCTTAAGAGGCCGAAAGACTGTACCTCCAACCACTAAGCTAATAAAAGGGAATCTGTGCTTCTGTCCTCAGATGAAGTTCATTTTTCCTGTTGGTAGGAAAGATTTACATCACTTTCTTCCTGTCTCATGAACAGGTATAACAATTCTCCCATGGAGGGATGGTTTGTGAGCTGATTAGTCTCTTAAGAGTGAATCAGAAGGGATGGAGACCCTGCTTTGAGGTTCTTGATGATCTTTGTCAAGAAAAACAAAAACAAAAACTGGTAATGTCTAGTTCCCAGACAATAAATCTACTTTATCTAAAATTCCCAAATGAATGGAGAGGGCTGACTCTGAATGATAAATTCTCAATCCATTCAGCCCTCTCATTTCCCAGTGCATCTTACCTGGAACAGGCAGCAAGAACAAGAAGAGCAACGCAAAGAGAAGGTAGTAGAGCCTCATGGCTGCTGGCTTCCCAGCTGAGACTGGACAGGATGGTGTGGTCGTTCACTTTATAAAGGCTCCAGGTCCGCAGCCATAGGGAGAAGCATTCAGCAGCTGCAATTCCTATAATATTATAGTGATGACAATATGACGTATTTCCTGATGCTTCATGCCAAGGTTCCTTACAAAGCAGACCACGCCCATTCCCCCCAGGAGTTAATTACAAACCTAAGGGAGATTCAGAGCTTGATGTGAACATAGGGCTATTCTGATGCCTCTGAACTCTGGGTGCTCCTGTAGGGCTGGCTCATGTCTGGCTGTCTGAGATGGGAAAGATCTGCCCACTCCTGGATGCAGTCCTGGGGGGTGTAGCTGGGAGCTCACCTGTGCCCACTGTGGTTCTTCTAAGCTTTTGCCTTCTTTCTAAAGTCCTGAGAGAGCCTGAGCCCCATCAGTCCAGTCCAAGGCTGGTGTATTCAGAATCTAGGTGTAAACTGGGGCTGGGTCACGCCCTGAACCTGCACAGATACGCCCAAAATGGGATCAGCTTTTAAGTAGTGTGGGAAGGGAGGGAAAATGGGCTGCATTCCAGAGACCCTGCCCTGTGTCCTTGGCCTGTGATGAAGTGTGACATCTCAGGTCAGACACAGCTTACACTTTGCTGCGTTCTGAAAACCACCAAATTCGTGAGTCAGGAAGGTGTCTCATTTTCCCTCATCAGAGACAGATGGATGATGTAATTTATAGGCAGGTGTTTCCTCACCGATAGTGTCACTCTCTACAAAAGAGGGGCTTCGGAAGACACCCGGGCTTACGACACCTGGTTACAGCTGGCTCGTGACATACAAGGAAGTCGAGGATCTGGGATTTCCACTAGATACAGATTCAATGTTTAGGAAGCCAACTGCCCTTACAAAAAATTATTAGGCTTAATTAAATGTTATTGAATCTAACAAGGGGGTTATACTCAAGAGGTCATTTTCTTGGAAGCTGAAGTCCTCATGGAGGTGGTTGGCTATTACTTTGTGTGAAAGCAGTTGTAATGGATCCACCAGAGTTCTGGGGTGAACCCCAGGGTCTAGGACTGTAGGTTCAGACTCCTGTTGTACCTATTGGATTCTGTAAGCAAACTCTGAACTCCTACCACAGATAAAGTACCCTGGGCTTGGGGTAGGTGAGGGATAGAAGGGTGAAATACAGAGGGGCCAGTTCTGCCTCTTTCTCTCAGGGAACTCCCATGTAGACTGACACAGAGCCAAGTCAACCATAGAGAGTGGATTTTGACAAAGGGCCGTAATAGGGGTTCAAGCACAGGGCTATGGAAATGCAGAAGAAATGTAATTCATACAGAAAGGCAAGTTTGAATCAAAGGTTTAAGAAGAATTTGGAGTTATAGACACTTCATATCTTTAAAACCTAACTTTCCTCATCAGGTCAGAATATGAGACAAAGTAGACATTTTTATTATTAATTAATTGAACTATAGTTGATGTACAATATTATATGTTACAGGTGTACAATATTGAGATTCACGCCTTTTAAACTATAACATATTGGCTATATTCCCCATGTTGTACAATATTTCTTTGTAGCTTATTTTATACATAATAGTTCGCAGCTCTTACTCCCCTAGCCCTATGTTGGCCTCTGCTCCTTCCTCACCACAATGGTAGCCACAAGTTTGTTCCTTATATCTGTGAGTCTTCTTTTTTTTTTTTTTTGTTATGTTTACTAGTTTGTTACAGTTTTTAGATTCCATGTTTACCCAATTTCATACATCATTTGTCTTTCTCTGTTGGGCTTATTTCACTGAGCATAACATCTTCCAGTCCATTCATATTGTTGCAAAAGGCAAAGCTCCATTATTTTTTATGACTGAGTAGTATTCCACTATATACAAATGCCACATCTCCCTTGTCTGTTCATGGACACTTAGGTTGCTTCCACGGCTTGGCTATTGTAAATAATGCTATAACAGACACTGGGTGCATGTATCTTCTCAAATAGTGTTTTTAGTTTTTTGAATATACACCCGGATGGGTCATATGGCATTTCTGTTTTTAGTTTTTTGAGAAGCCTCCATCCCATTTTCCATGGTGGCTGCACCAGTTTGCAGTCCCAAGTGCAGACACGGCCGGCGGGCTCTCATACCTGGTCTCACATGAGATAAAAGAGAGGGTGGCTGGGGTGCTGTAGAGAGTTAGAACCAGCGCTCAGCCCAGGCTCAGGGCTGGCATCACTGGAGCTCTGCTTACCTGCAATGACGTACTTTTCTTGGAGACCAGACCTCCACGTGAACCCTGAGTCTAACCTGTCCCTTCAAAGACAGGAGGCCTTTCTACAGCAACACGACTGTTTAATCAGAGGTTCTCTGAGAGTGGAAGGCACCTGTTCTTGTCAGCTAATTTGGAAGCTGGGTGCTGGGGAGTGGGCTGTGGCTGTGGTACCTGCCCCACTCACAGAATGAATTGTGGGGAACATTTCTATATATTAAGATGTTTATAAAAGTTGGGTGAAACTTTCTGTGGTGAAAATTCACACAGCCGAAGAGTGAGACTGTTCTTCACTTCTCTAGCCTGGGGAACCACTGCTAACTCTGGTTTGCCTCCTTTTTGTCTTATTGTACCGTTTTACGTGTCACAAATACTTCTGGCCTCTCAATTAATAGGTGCACATTTACTGTTGAATAATTAATACATACCTATGAGTCTGACATTGACAAGAACTGAGGCCATGCCCCAGGCCCAGGGGCTTGAGTCACTGGGCTCAGAGATACAGACCCTCCCAACCCTCCTGCAGGACCAGCTGGGTTTTTTCCTGATGACTCTGAGCCAGCATTTTTTTAAAATTTGATGTTGATTAGGTTGAGAGAGGATAGACTTATTTTCTCTCAGGTCAGACTTCTCCTAATCTCCTCTAATCCTCTTTTGTTTTGAACTCTGTTTTTATTTTTTTTTTTTTAATTTTTTTTTAATTTTTATTTTTTATTTTTTTTTATTCTTCCAATTTTATTTTATTTTTAAACTTTACATAATTGTATTAGTTTTGCCAAATATCAAAATGAATCCGCCACAGGTATACATGTGTTCCCCATCCCGAACCCTCCTCCCTCCTCCCTCCCCATACCATCCCTCTGGGCCGTCCCAGTGCACCAGCCCCAAGCATCATGAACTCTGTTTTTAAAATCTGGAGTAGAGTTTTGGTTGATCAAGTTTTTGGTCCAAGAGAAACAGACTCACAGGCTTAGAGAACAAAGATATGGTTGCCAGGGGGAGGGATGGGGAGGGATGGTGGGGGAGTTTGGGATGGACATGTACACACTACTGTATATAAAATGGATAACCAAGAAGGTTCTACTGTATATCACAGGAACTCTGCTGTATGTTACATAGCATAACATAACATATGGATGGGAGGGGAGTTTGGGGGAGAATGGATACCTATATATGTATGACTGAGTGCTGTCCACCTGAAATTATCACAACATGGTTAATCAACTATATTCCAATACAAAATTAAAAGTTTAATTTAAAAAAAAGTTTGGGGCCCAAAGGCCATACCATGTAATTCTCAGTGCTATCATTTATTATTTGGATTTACTTGAATAAGTTTCATAAACTCTTTGACCATCTGTACCTCAACAATAAAGTACAGAGACTAATAAATATCCTATCTAGTCCACAGGGAAAGCCCTATGAGTTAATGATATGAAATTGACTTGTAAACTGCAAATTACCACGTGGCCCATTTATCACCCATGAGGCCCTGGGGAGGAATGACAAGTGAGGGCTGGTGAGCAATAGCAAGACAGCTTAAAGACTGTGGCATGGGCTCCTCATATGGGAGCTAGGACTTCCCTTCTTTATCTTAATACAGTATAAGTGGGACTCAGCCACTCTCCTCTGCAGCTGTTTAAAATTTGTCATGAACACTGCTATTTAAGGTTTATCAGCAAAGATAAGCATTAGCCCAGTTTTGCAGATGAAGAAACTGAGGTTCAGAGAGGTTGCGTGACTTTCCCTGGGCCACCCAGCTAGTTAATGGCAGTGTTGTAGGGAACGACATGCATTTCCCACGCACTCCTGCCTCCAGGCACCATGTAGATTTGCCGAAGGGAGACACTGGTAGAAAATGAGAAGGCAGGAACTGGTAATAAGCCAAGGTAATTGTCTTCCTGAGCTTCTGAAGGCATCTCCTCTGCATTTCCAGTTTCGGCCAGAATGCTGCTTCATCCCACGGCCTGGCTTTCCTCAGGCAGGTTCGCCACGACCCCAGCTTCTGTGGTGTGCTCCCTGTCCCAGGCTCTGGGAAGGTTACCTCCTTCCTCCCTCTGTCCCTCTGGTCCCAGGGGTAGTAGGGTCTTTATGCTATTGTAAAAAACTTTTCTGGCCGAACCATGTGGCTTGTGGGATATTAGATCCTGAATCAGGTATTGAACCCAAGCCCAGGGAAGTGAGAGCTCAGAGTCCTAAGCCCTGGACCACCAGAGACTTCCCTGCTGTTGCAAATTATGAGGTGACTCACCATACATTTATTTGATTTCTCAGCTCTCCTACCACTGCTATAACCAACTGCCTAATAAACTCCTCCTTTTGAGGTCCTTATATTTACTTCAACTTCTCATATTTTCTTCAGTTGTTGGATTTGACTGTCTTCTAAGACCACAGGGCTCCCCTGGTGGCTCAGATGGTAAAGAATCGGCCTGCAATTCGGGAGACCCAGGTTTGATCCCTGGGTCAGGAAGATCCCCTGGAGAAGGAAATGGCTACACATTCCAGTATTCTTGCCTGGAGAATCCCATGGACAGAGGAGCCTATGGGCTACAGTCCATAGAGTTGCAAAGAGTTAGATCAAAGCCATGCTCTAAATCATAGCAATATTAAAGTTCTATTAATTCTTCCCCTTGTGGTGGCAATACTGTGTTGTTGAATGAGTGTAGCTAGACTGACACTTGGCTACATTCTACCTCCTATCTACTTTATCAGCATCTTAAGATTCAGCATCCAGCAGGAGCTTCGAGACAATGATATGGAGTTGCCAGTTGCTACCAACTTATTATGGTCCTTTGTTAAAGTATCTCAGAATTGCATGCTTCTTGTTGCAGGTGTGTATGTGAGGCAGTTTCTAGAATTCCAATTTATCACTGTTATTTTAGCTTAGTTCAGTTCAGTTCAGTTGCTCCGTTGTGTCCGATTCTTTGCGACCCCATGAATTGCAGCACACCAGGCCTCCCTGTCCATCACCAACTCCTGGAGTTCACTCAAACTCACGTCCATCGAGTCAGTGATGCCATCCAGCCATCTCATCCTCTGTCGTCCCCTTCTCCTCCTTCCCCCAATCCCTCCCAGCATCAGAGTCTTTTCCAGTGAGTCAACTCTTCCCATGAGGTGGCCAAAGTGCTGGAGTTTCAGCTTTAGCATCATTCCTTCCAAAGAACACCCAGGGCTGATCTCCTTCAGAATAGACTGGTTGGATCTCCTTGCAGTCCAAGGGACTCTCAACAGTCTTCTCCAACACCACAGTTCAAAAGCATCAATTCTTCGGCACTCAGCTTTCTTCACAGTCCAACTCTCACATCCATACATGACCACTGGAAAAACCATAGCTTTGACTAGACAGACCTTTGTTGGCAAAGTAATGTCTCTGCTTTTCAATATGCTATCTAGGTTGGTCATAACTTTTCTTCCAAGGACTAAGCATCTTTTAATTTCATGGCTGCAGTCACCATCTGCAGTGATTTTGGAGCCCCCAAAATAAAGTCTGACACTGTTTCCACTGTTTCCCCATCTATTTCCCATGAACTGATGGGACCAGATGCCATGATCTTTGTTTTCTGAATGTTGAGCTTTAAGCCAACTTTTTCACTCTCCTCTTTCACCTTCATCAAGCAGGTTTTTAGTTCCTCTTCACTTTCTGCCATAAGGGTGGTGTCATCTGCATATCTGAGGTTATTGATATTTCTCCCAGCAATCTTGATTCCAGCTTGTGCTTCATCCAAGCCCAGCGTTTCTCATGATGTACTCTGCATATAAGTTAAATGAGCAGGGTGACAATATACAGCCTTGACGTACTCCTTTTCCTATTTGGAACCAGTCTGTTGTTCCATGTCCAGTTCTAACTGTTGCTTCCTGACCTGCATATAGGTTTCTCAAGAGGCAGGTCAGGTGGTCTGGTATTCCCATCTCTTTCAGAATTTTCCACAGTTTATTGTGATCCACACAGTCAAAGGCTTTGGCATAGTCAATAAAGCAGAAATAGATGTTTTTCTGGAACTCTCTTGCTTTTTCGATGATCCAGCGGATGTTGGCAATTTGATCATTGGTTCCTCTGCCTTTTCTAAAACCAGCTTGAACATCTGGAAGTTCATGGTTCACGTATTGCTGAAGCCTGGCTTGGAGAATTTTGAGCATTACTTTACTAGTGTGTGAGATGAGTGCAATTGTGCGGTAGTTTGAGCATTCTTTGGCATTTCCTTTCTTTGGGATTGGAATGAAAACTGACCTTTTCCAGTCCTGTGGCCACTGCTGAGTTTTCCAAATTTTTTTCTCCAAAAGAATCTAAGGAAGAAAACAGGAGAAACAAAACCTTCCCTTCACTATGTAATCATAGGCTGCCTTTTGGGCTTCCCAGGTGGTGCAGTGGGAAAGAATCTGCCTGCAAATGCAGGAGATGTAAGAGACTCGGGTTCAATCCCTGGGTCAGGAAGATTCCCCACTGAAGGAAATGGCAACCCACTCCAGTATTCTAACCTGGGAAATCCCATTGACAGAGGAGCCTGGCAGACTACAGTCCACTGGGTCACAAAGAGTTGGACACCACAGAGAACGCAAGGACACATAGACCCCTTTGGGGAGTGGCGAATGGAAGGTGCTCAGTCTGGGGCCCTCTATGGAGGTATTTAGTTTTGTTAGTAGATTTGGCCTCTGTGCAGGTTGAAAAATCAGCTTAGCAGTTTGTCCCATCCCCCTGCTTTATGCATTAATATATTTGCCTATCTCCCAAAGGCATCCGAACTGTTACTCCTGCTTTAAAAGATATTGTCTTCCCTTCAAATTCACACCAGAGAACTACAGTTCGACATGGGGAAGTGGACCCAGCGAGAAAAGGCTGTATCTCACACTACATGACTGAGCTGTTAGTCTCCACCAAACCCCCTGGGTGTGGACTAGTATTTTATATCATCTTCAGACAGCAAGTATTCTTGGCATTTTTGCATATTCCAGGCATGAGTAAACATTGTTGACCCTCTAAGATTCCTGAAAATACTCTTGAACTGTGAACATTTTATTTGACATTTTGCTTCATCCACTGTACCAAAAAAAGAGGAAATATCAACAGAAGGTGAAGGGAGGAAGTAAAAAGAAAAAACAAGTGTGGGAGTGAGGGATGCCTGGATCACCATGAATCATGGACTCATGATCTGGTTAATGAGACTGAGCAGAATCAGAGATATACTGTTCTCCTCAGGAGCCAGAGCACACGGTGGGGAAACACAGAGCAAGTCAGGAAACAGTCAACAGTCTATTGTGGCCAGGGGGACAAGCCTGCCTTGATTTGGAAGACAAGGGGACCATGACAAGAATTCATGATGACGTAGATCTAATTTATCTAACATGCTGAGGTCACCAACATCTACCTCCACACCCACCATGTCTGACCTTCATACAGGTATCCCCCACTCCTCTGAACGTGGACCACTGTAAGCTAGCCAGATCCACTGATTCCTCACTACTGCCTTGATGATGTCCTATCTTCAGAATTTTACTCATGGGTCCAGCAGACACAGAGATACTTGTTAGCTTTGAGAAAGGGCAAATAAACTAGCAAAGTGATTCCATGTCCATAGTCTGCATCAACTCTGCATAGAGAGCTCCTCTTAGGTGCTACTTGAATCGAAAGTCCAAATCCTCTCAAATTACCCTAACTGACTTTGCTTCAAGTGAAAACTGTGTTTACTTGAAATTACCTAAGAATATTACAAGAAGAAAAAATGAGAGCCATTGCATAGGGGAGAGAACCTCTCAGAAGAGGCAGAAGCTTGTTTTGTCTCCATTATCAAAGTTCCCAAGAGTGGTCTATACTACTATACATTCCCTCAACATATTGGTTCTAAATTTATTGCTTTCTGGGATCTGTTTCAAGAAATTTTTCGCCAAAGGCACCCTTTCCAAGTTCAACAATGACCTTGACATCGCCAATCCAATGGTTTCTTTGTCCGTAATCATTTGACTAGATCTGTTTTCAACATGTAATTTGTGGGACTGTGTTCAATTTTGAAACCTGTCCCTCTACTTCAACATCCAGAAAACTTTGTGGATAGTTAATCTGTATTAGGACCTTGGGGCATGATGACTTGAAAGATAAAAGACAAACACTTTTCATATCTGCTCTCCTTTGATTGTTGTCTTTGATTCATTATGGGATTTTTATTTTTTCTGTTCTCAGCAACACATGAACCGTGAACTTCCAGTTGTTCAAGCTGGTTTTAGAAAAGGCAGAGGAACCAGAGACCAAATTGCCAACATCTGCTGGATCATCAAAAAAGCAAGAGAGTTCCAGAAAAACATCTATTTCTGCTTTATTGACTATGCCAAAGCCTTTGACTGTGTGGATCACAATAAACTGTGGAAAATTCTGAAAGAGATGGGAATACCAGACCACTGCCTCTTGAGAAACCTATATTCAGGTCAGGAAGCAACAGTTCGAACTGGACATGGAACAACAGACTGGTTCCAAATAGGAAAAGGAGTACGTCGAGGCTGTCTGTTGTCACCCTGTTCATTTAACTTATATGCAGAGTACATCATGAGAAATGCTGGGCTGGAAGAAGCACAAGCTGGAATCAAGATTGCTGGGAGAAATATCCATAACCTCAGATATGCAGATGACACCACCCTTATGGCAGAAAGTGAAGAGGAACTAAAAAGCCTCTTGATGAAAGTGAAAGTGGAGAGTGAAAAAGTTGGCTTAAAAGTCAACATTCAGAAAACTAAGATCATGGCATCTGGTCCCATCAGTTCATGGGAAATAGATGGGGAGACAGTGGAAACAGTGTCAGACTTTATTTTGGGGGGCTCCAAAATCACTGCAGATGGTGACTGCAGCCATGAAATTAAAAGATGCTTAGTCCTTGGAAGAAAAGTTTTGACCAACCTAGATAGCATATTGAAAAGCAGAGATATTACTTTGCCAACAAAGGTCCGTCTAGTCAAAGCTATGGTTTTTCCAGTGGTCATGTATGGATGTGAGAGTTGGACTGTGAAGAAAGCTGAGTGCTGAAGAATTGATGCTTTTGAACTGTGGTGTTGGAGAAGACTGTTGAGAGTCCCTTGAACTGTAAGGAGATCCAACCAGTCCATTCTGAAGATCAGCCCTGGGATTTCTTTGGAAGGAATGATGCTAAAGCTGAAACTCCAGTACTTTGGCCACCTCATGGGAAGAGTTGACTCATTGGAAAAGACTCTGATGCTGGGAGGGACTGGGGGCAGGAGGAAAAGGGGATGACAGAGGATGAGATGGCTGGATGGCATCACTGACTCGATGGATGTGAGTCTGAGTGAACTCTGGGAGTTGGTGATGGACAGGGAGGCCTGGTGTGCTGCGATTCATGGGGTCGCAAAGAGTCGGACACGACTGAGGGACTGAACTGAACTGAACTGAAGACTCTAAAGGGCTGCCCTGGTGGCTCAGACTGTAGAGATTCCACCTGTAATGCAGGAGACCTGGGTTTGATCCCTGGGTTGGGAAGAACCACTGAAGAAGGGCATGGCAACCCACTCCACTATTCTTTCCTGGAGAATTCCATGGACAGAGGAGCCTGGTGAGCTACAGTCCTTGGGGTTGCAAAGAGTCAGACATGACTGAACAACTAACACTTTCACTTTCAAGGCCCTAAAAGAGAGTATCTTCAAGAATTTAACATTATCATAATGATAATAATAATGATGATCACCATCATGATAGCTGACATTTGTTGAGCACAGACATTTTTTGTGCCAGACACTCTGCCGAGCATTTATTTCATGTGAATCATGCGATAATTCAATAAGGTTAATATAATTATCTGCATTTCACAGATGAGGAAGCCACAACATAGAGAGGCTAGATAAGGTACCCTGTCATCTTTATATATTGAATATTAAAATTTTACTTCTGGTCCTCTCATTGCTTCATGTCATCCCTGCGATGTGGGTTATCTATGTCTCTACACAGATGGCTTCCATCTTTATCACTATGCTGGACCACTCTCTCAATTTCCGATCTGTACATCTTTCTAAAGAGCACACCACCTGGGACCGTATCATCACCTCAGCATGTAACCTTCCATCATCTTGGCTTTTCAATTGCTTGGCAATACAAGGTGGAAATGAAAGTCTTTCTGATTCTTCTCTTTTCGCAATTATTCAAATGCAATCTGTGTGTCCAGTCAATTCATTCCACACTTGTCTGCATAATCTATTAATACAAAAGCCAGACTAAATGCCAACTCTTCACGACGCTGACCGCCCTGGCTGAAAGTGCTTGCTCCCTCCTTTGCATTCATGCAGGGCATATTTTGTAGCGCACTTGGAGCTACTGCCAAACTCCGTAGTAAATGTCATATCCTATCACTACGTGTGGACATTTCTTTAACAGACAGTGCCTTTTTATTTGTGTCCTTGTGTTAATGAGAAAGTACACACTCACGTCCTACACTGCTTTCATCCTTTGAATAATTTTAGGTATTTTTAACCAAGAAACTTAGGGGAAAAAAGTATTACAAAGGAGAAATAATATCAGAAGAGTTAGGAAATAGAGAATATCAGCAGGTAATGCGAAGTCAACAAAGGATTTACAAAGGACAACAATCCAAACAAATTTATGTTTTAGCAAACAAAATTTACAGCAAATATAATCCAGGATAGAGGATTATTAGGCTAAAGGTCAGGAAACCAAGAGCTGAACCGAGGACTGTTTATTTACCCCCCAAAACAATGGGATACAGAGACAGACTTGAGAGTGAGAAGCACCTAGAAGGTAAAATCTGGAGTTGGTATGACTGAGCATAAAAGAAGGAATTAGGAGTGAGACAAAGCAGACTCGGGAGACCACCAGTGTTCAGGTAGATGGTATTGTCATCAACATGGAAAGATGATCAAGGTGGTGACTCCCAGTGGGCCTGAAGGAAAACACGCTCTGGAGAGAGAGCCAGACTGGAGACGTGACTGACACCTTTTAACAGGCTCCAGCTTGTTGAGGAATCTGAAGGCTTAGTAGTGATGTGGTGCAGTGTGCACTTTACCAGTCTAAAATCACACCCAACAAGGTGGGGCTACTCTCCCAAGTCCTGAGGGCAAAAGCGAGGGCAGGACCTCAAAGATTCATGTAAGTCTCCCGAAAGACTTCCTCCTACCCATCTGACAGCAATGTTTTCATTCCAAGTAGAATGAAGTGTGCAGGATGCTTTACTTTCTGTTTATGCTTTTATACTTTAATCAGATTCTTTGCATTTCACCCTCAGCCCCAGTGAAAACTCACCTGGCAGCGACTCTTGCCACTAGCCTGCCCAGTCTGTTGGCTGCTTCCTTGAGCAGGAATTCTGGGCTAGTAAAAAGCCAGAATGGCTCTTAGTAAAAAGACATGTAGTGAACTCATTAATGGGCAGGGACTCGGGGGAGGAAGAGAGGGAAACTCAGGGAAAACTTTTGAAAACATAGGGCTTATGCCACTAGTAAAAAAGAACTGAAACTTGAAATGAACCTATTGGCTGTTGCTAAAATAAGCTATGGGAAACCATCTAAGACTTTACACATAATAACTGGCACCTACTGAACTGTTACGTACTTAGCACTGTAATTGGTGCTATAATGCACTTTTTGTGATAAGAAAAAGTGTGAAGTCAGTGTTACAATCTGGATTTTAAGAATAAGAAAATTGAGGCTGAGAGAAACAAAGTAAGTTGGTAAAATTCAAGTTTGGAGTTCAGGCCCGTTAGGGTCATGGGCATGCGTGCTCAGTCAGGTCTGACTTTTTGTGACCCCATGGACTGTAACCCTCCAGGCTCCTCTGGGATTCTCCAGACAAGAAGACTGGAGTGCATTGCCATTTCCTTCTCCAGGGGATCTTCCCTACCCAGGAATTGAACCCAAGTCTCCTACATCTCCTACATTACAGGTGGATCCTTCACCCACTGAGCCACCTGGGAAGCCCCATTAGGGGCACAGAGAGTGCTAAATATCTACTTTACCACTTGAGGTCATTACAACTATGCTTTGTATCCATCTTTTTGTCAAAGGTTTTGGGAGTGGGGTTTCCCAACGGAAGGGTGAATGACTGATGTGGTGGAGAATGAGCAGAGAAGGACCTGGGGATTGAAGTTAGACCTCACCCACTCGACCCAAACTGTAGAGTTGTTTTGAGATTTCCCATTTAACTCTCTTACAGAAGTATTGGGCTTTCCAGGTGGCGCTAGTGGTAAAGAACCTATCTGCCAATACAAAAGCTGTAAGAGATGCAGGTTCGATCCCTGGGTCAGGAAGATCACCTGGAGGAGGGCATGGCAACCCACTCCAGTATTCTTGCCTGGAGAATCCCACGGAGAGTGGAGCCTGGCAGGCTACAGTCCACGGGGTCTAAAAGAGTCGGACACGACTGAAGTGACTCAGACCTCAAGCACACAAATGGAAGAACCACCCTGACATTCACAATGCCAGAGCCCCAAGAGAAATTCAGATGATGAATTTGGCATCTCCACCTCAATATTCCATATTTTAAAAAATATCTTATGATTGCTTACATCAGAAATCAGAAAACTGGGACTTTGCTGGTGGTTCAGTGATTAAGACTCTGTGCTTCCCTTGCAGGGAGTATGGGTTCAATCCCTGGTTGAGGAATGGGGATCCCACATGCCGTGTGGCGTGGACAAAAAAATTTTTTTAAAAAGAAACCCAGAAAACTTTTTCTGTAAAAGACCGGACAACACATACTTTTAGGCTTTGCTGGTCATATGCTTTCTATTCCAACCACTCAATGCTGCAGGTGAAATGCAAAAGCAGTCATAAACAATATATAAACACATGGGCATGGCTTTGTTCCATAAAACTTTATTTATGAAAACAGTTAGCAGCTGGGTTTAGCCAGTGGGCTGACCCCTGGCGTATATTTGTGAGACAATGAGTATGTGGGTGGCCTCTGAAGACACCTATCCTACTAAAGCTGTGTAACCCCCATTTGTTGCTTGTGGCCTGGCCTCCCTGACTCACTTCTAACACACAGAAGTGATGGATGCCACTCCTGAGATAAGAGGAGCGTGGGCTCAGTTTTGGGTGCCTACTCGCTCTCTTACTTGCTGCCATTGAGGGAAGCCAGGTGCCATGTTTGGAGCTGCCCTGAGAAGCCCATGTGGCCAGGAGCTGAAGAAGACTTTTGGTGGGAACAGCCAGTGGGAACTGAGACTCTTAGTCTAACAGCCTGGGACACACCAGCTCCTGCCAACAACTCCCTGAGTGGGCTTGGAGATGAGAGCTTTCTAACAGAACCAGAGGCTGGCTGACTGCCGGACTGGAACTCCTTGAGTGCTTTAATCGAGAAGCACCCAGCTGAGTCATTAGCATAGCTGTGATGGTTTTCACAATGCACAGAAATTGTGAGATAACGTTTGCTGCTTCCAGCAATTACGTTTTGAGGTCACTTGTTACCCACCGATGGTTAAACTACTATGGTGAGGTGTTCTACAAACAATGCTTTATGGGATCTAGAGACGAGATTTTCGGTCTCAAGGTTTTTGACAAATTGACTGTGTGAATTTAGGTTAGCTGCTGACCCAGTGTGGGCCTTCCATTTCCTCTCTGCCTGCTGAAGAAACAGGAGCCACGCATTTCTGAGGTTATTGTAGGTTTAAATCTTCATAGTTCATTTAATTGAGTCAAACTGATTTCTGCCTCTGAGCCAGAGTTGTGAATTGGCAACCCATGGGTAAAACACAGCATACTATGATATAATTATTGTGATATAATTATGAACATTTAAAGGACTAAAGATTCTACAGAAAAACCCAGATTTCTGGCATTTTCAGGAAAATTAAATGATTTAATTCATATTTTTATACTGTAACTTCAAGGAGTATCCAAAGATCTCTCCCCCTTTATACAGAATGGGACCCTCAGAGCAGGGTGGGACCCTGAGTCATTTTTCACTGGTCTGTCTCACTTAGTCATAATGCCTGGCTCTGAAGGGCTTTAGGGAGCTGCTTAGACTATATTCCATTTTGCTTTGAGAGCTCCCTTAAAACACAGCAACAGTGTTCTCTTACTTTCTGACTATGTCTGAGGCCAGGACACTGCCCATGTAATGGCTCCGTCTACACTTTGTGAAACCCAGCTGTGTCATGATAGCTGCACCCATGGGTCCTGCTGCCCAGACCTCAGGGAGACCCAGCAGGTTGTGCGTCTGGTCGGCACCTTTCCTATGTTCTCTCTCCCCACCACAGAGCTAGAAGACCTCTCCTCTCTCCCACAGCCTTTACAGGGAGACACATGCACACCCGAACACACACAGAATGACAGAAGTCACTCTAGCTCAGATGAAACCTGCGTGTGTCTTATATTCCCCCTCTCCTGATACATAAGAGCCTGAAAAATGTCCCCCTTTTCCGCTTCTGGCAGGTCCTTACCACTCCTCTTAAATGATGTCATTTATCCTCTAACAATCTCTATGAAAAGAGAGTTTCTGTTCTTTCCTCTTTCCCATTCTTTCTCCTTCCTTCCTTTTCACCACTCTACTTGACAATCACGGGCACATGTTTCTATTTATCTGTGCTGTTTGCGTGTATCTTCTTCTTTAGAGCACTAGTGATCAGTTCATGAAAAATACAGTCTATATAATATATGTATACATAGACCTGTTTAAATTACTGTGTCTTAAAATGTGTTTTGTTTCAGGGGTATTTTTGTGTTTGGTAATAAGCATTTCACAAGACATGTCTGTTTTTGGAAACACTCTGGCCCAGGGCCAAATCTCGGGTTTAGCTCTCTAGTTATGTACACGTACGCACAGCTTACAACACCTATCCAGGCCTGCATGCCCAGCTAAGGAACTTGTCTTCCGGATGACAACCTACAAAAACTGGGGGGAAAAAAATCAATGAAATCTCTAGATGTTTTCAAGCACAGTACACATTTTAGGAAAAATAACTGATAAAGGCCTGGACTTTATTCTCCTGGAGGTTGGTGTTTTGAGTCACCAGACTGTCCTATATTATTGTGACTATGATGGCTCACTGAGCAAAAAGCCCCTGCGGTGCCTAGGGCATGATGTACTGCTTTCCAAAGGGTCACATTTGCCTCTAGGGCAGCAGAGAACGAGATAGTTAAACAGTATCACTGACTCCATGGACATGAGATTGAGCAAACTCCAGGAGATGGTGAAAGACAGGGAATCCTGGCGTGCTGCAGTCCACGGAGTCACAAAGAGTCAGACAGGGCTAGGTGACTGAACAATGGTGGTGGTTTCTCTAGCTTCTTCGGAAGTGGATTTAATTAGAGACAGTGATGCTCAGTATCACAGGCTGTCTTGCTCAGCTGCCTGAAGTTTCTGTTTAAGTCTCACTTCTGGGACCCTTTTGAGATCTGCCTCTTCCGTGGGGAAGTGGAAGCTCCTGATACCAGCTTGCAGAGCCCCTGCAAGACCGCACCTTTTCACTCAAGAAAGGAAACCATAACGTGTTCCCGAATCTCGTTCACCTCCCCTGTGTGTCTCGCTCTTGTTTCTCTCTGCCTCTGTTCTCCTGTCTCCGTGTGTGTGTGTCTTCCCCCCGAGTGGTCTCTCTTCCTCTGCTCTGGAGGAGAGCGCCATGGTCTCTGGGTCTCTCCACGTCAGAAGTCTCCTTCTGAGTGTTTCCAGCTCTGGGAATCCCCTTCTGCACCCAAGGGAGTTTCCTGACCAGGAAGTTTCCTTCTCCAGCCAGGTGATTGTGGGAGAGCGTGACGAGAACACACAGACCCCTCCTGTCCATAAATCTGGCTACAGAGCTCTGTAATGACGCATCTTGAAGGTTCATGGGGAAAGAGATAACAGATAAGAATCAACCCTCATTTTCTGTGGGGAGAAGAGCTCAAGGTGGAAGTCTTAACTCATCTCAGACTATGCTATGCTAAGTCACTTCAGTCGTGTCCAACTCTGTGTGACCCCATAGATGGCAGCCACCAGGCTCCCCGTCCCTGGGATTCTCCAGGCAAGAACACTGGAGTGGGTTGCCATTTCCTTCTCCAATGCATGAAAGTGAAAAGTGAAAGCGAAGTCGCTCAGTCGTGTCCAACTCTTCACGACCCCGTGGACTGCAGCCTACCAGGCTCCTTCATCCATGGGATTTTCCAGGCAAGAGTACTGGAGTGGGGTGCCATTGCCTTCTCCAACTAACCATTCTCAAATCCCAAATGAGCCAAGCGTAGGGCCATGTGTGGGTCTTCTCTCTACATGAGGAAATATGACCAAGTTGACGTAGTCAAAGCCAAGCTTTTAGGGGACTTTCTTTATTTTTTAAAGATGATTGTTTTCTAGCTTTGTTATTAACAGCAACAAAATCTCCAGATTTAAAGGGATCTTCAAGTTCATAGTAATAAAATGCTTTATGTGATGGTTAAATCCTGCCTTTTTCGAGCACTTTTAATGTTGGTGAACTCACTGTTTCTAAGAGGATCTCATTTTACTTTTAGCTGCTATGTCTATTGTTTTATTTTTCTCTTTATTGAGCCAAAATACACTTCCCCAACTCATGTCTCATTGTTCCTGTCTTGGTTCCTGGTTCTCAAAAATCTCCCTCCCTTCCTTTTTCTTCCCTTCTTCTCATTTTCTTTCTTTTTTAGTCAGACTGTGTCCTTTTTTAAAAAATTTTTTGACTTTTGATTTTTAAATTTTAGGTATAGTTGACAAATAAAGTTGTAAGATCATGATGTGGTTCAGATGGTAAAGGATCTGTCTGAAATTCGAGAGACCCAGTTTCCATCCCTGGGTTGGGAAGATCCCCTGGAGAAAGAAATGGCAACCCACTCCATTGGGTTGTTGTCTGGAGAATCCCATGGACAGAGAAGTCCGGTGGGCTATAGTCCAAAGGGTCACAAAGAGTCGGACACCACTGAGTGACTAAGCGTACACATGATACTGACATCAAGATGATTCAAAATATGTGCACATTTTGAAAGAATTCCCCACCCCCTCCCCGCATCTAGTTAATCAACACATTCATCACCTCATTTCTAGATCTTTTTTGGAGGTGGGGGTGAGAAACATTTTCCTGGTTTCCTTTCTTCCTCTCTAACCTTGAACACAAATTTCAAACTTGGCCAGAGTGGCAATGAGTCAGGACCAGCTGCTCAGACTGCAGAGATTCTGGGGAGAAGTGAATTGGGCTGCATCTCCTTTCTTTCCCCAAGAATTTTCACTTTCAGCAGAAAAATTATTTTACCTCCAGATTAAAGCCCTGTATTGGTTCCCTGAAATCTTCTTGAGGAAACTAGAGACTCAAGCAAGTTAGGGTTTCTGGAGGTCTTGGGAAGTCTATAGGAAAAGGATTTCAGACTTTCAAACTTGCTGGCAGGCAGGAATGAACATTGAGCAAATTGGTGTCAGTTCCTGAAGAACTAACCTTGAGTCAATGTCCCCCTATTAGCAGGGGACTAATTATCTGGAAGAGGTAGAGGGGGTATTTCCTGGAAGACAGTTCCTGAGCTGTCTAATAGGGGGTTTCCTATTAGACACAAATCTCTGCTCTCACTCTTTTTGTCTCCACGGATGCCATCAAATGTAAAAATGCACCATTTTTAATGCATTAATTAAAAAAAAGTTGAACTACGAACAATGTATTTTTATCACATGGAACCTTAACTTTACATCTATTGAATGAACTCTGAAATTTGTTTAGACATAATTACTTAGTTTATTTTATGCTTTTATATGAGTTTTTAAAAAAAAGTATTTCCGTATCAAGGCTACTGTTCATGTTAAGGAAGCAATTCTTATAAGACTGTTTAACTTGGACTTTTTTCAAGGATGCCAACACCCATTAGGAAAATTTTCATGGTGATATGTTTTTAATCTTAAATGAAGGTGTCAACGGAAAGTTTCTAGTCAAAAACCAGAGCCTAAAGTCTTTTCTCGAATGGCACTTCCATAGTTGGTTATTGGAGAGGGGGTGCAGGGCTTGCAGAGAGATGCATCAGCTACGCCACCGGGAAGGGGACAACACAGGAAAGGGAGGACCAGGTACCACAAGACCCTCACCCACTGTGGGGTGGTTGTCTTCTCCAGCCCTGTGGTCCTCAGGAACATCTTGACAACATTTAAGAATTACATGTGGCCCCCAAGGCACCACCTATAGGGACTGGCACTGAAAAGGAAATCCTGGAACGAGGCTTTCTGCCATCTTGGTGTTCCATCCTTCTTTTCAAGAGGAGCTGTCTCTCTACTGAATTCCTTTCCCAAGACTCACGGTGTCCTCCCTGCACATGAGCAGAGGGCGGAGATGTCTGAATGACGGGGATGAGGGGAGGGCCGCCTGGGCTCCCAGGATGTGGGTTCCCACGCTGAGCCAGCCTGGGGCTCCCTGGCTCCACTGCGGCCTGACCAGCTGACGGCTGCACCGCGGTGACTCATGGAACAAGATGTTCAGGTGTGATGCCTGCTGCAGGTGTGGTGCGGTTCCAGGTGAGCACCACAGGAAACTGGAAAAGCCACACATTTCACTTGTTGTTGTCATTGTGTTGCTTCTGGGAGGAAGCTGGGGGAGCTCAGACGGACCAGCTCTCAGTCCAAGTCTAGGCGGGTGTTCTCCCCCTTCAGCAATCATCTTCCCTAGCCCTGTGGTCCGCAGGGACATCTTGGCAGCATTTAAGAATTACATGTGGCCCCCAAGGCACCACCTATAGGGTCTGACGGATTATCTAGGGTGGATCCTTAGCTGACTCTGTAATGGCACCTGAATGAAACTGTTGTATATCCAGACTGAGAACCACGGCCTCAGGTAGAGAGCTGGGGATCCCGGGAACCCCCTCCAGCAATTCACTACCTTTCCCTGCAGTCACATGACTGCTGGCACCACCATAGCCACCCAACAGCTAAGGCTCCGAGTAAGTAGAACACAGAGAAGTTGCAGTGAACCCTGATAAACATAATTTCACCACATGATCCCACAGACCCCTAAAAACCTGTGAGAGGAAAGGCTGGGCCTCCTCCTCAGAGAGAGAGAAGGTGCCCTCAGAGGAGACGGTCACATGATCCACTTCATGTCAGACAGACAGGCACATTCTGGAAGAAATAACTCACTTGGGGGCCGAGGGAGGTGGGCTTGTTTGTATGGAGAAAGATAGAGTGGTCTGAAGAGAGATGTCAGATGGGCAACACCCCATTCCAGACAGAGAGAAAGCATTCCTTGAGGAGAAACCTAGAGTCCTGGGCCTTGACCTCAGGGAGGTCAGCAGCTCTTGTTGAAGACAAGGCCTGGTGTTTGACTCTTGTTCTCAGACACAGAGATAGGCTGCAGACTCCTGAGTTTGGAGGCTCCTTACTTCACCTCCAAGTAACAGATGGAGCCTGGGACCACGGTGGATTTCTGAGCTTCTGGGGGCCTGGATTTCCCTGGCTTTTACGTACACGATCATGCATCTTCTGAGAAGATGACACTATGGGTGTTTCATGGAGGATTCTGCGGGAGGTTCCGGAAGAGGAAGGTTAACAGGCTGAGCTAGTGCAACATGACTGTGAGCCTGTACGGCCTGTGGCCTTACACAAGAGCTAGTTGGAACAATTTTCTTTTTTGTTGTTGGTGGTGGTATTAAAATTTCATCTCAGTCTTTTATTGCCACGTCGCCTCCAAGGACAGCATAATTTTCAGACAGCACAGAATTGCTCTGGGAAACAAGCAGGCGGCATCTGGGCTGAGAGATTTTTCATGAGATAAGCACACTCACCTCCCCAGCACAGGGCTTCATAGGTGGGATCTGGTGGCAAAGGTCATCTTCAGAGGCAAGCTTCTCACTTTTCTCTGCAGTTTGTTGTTGTTGAGTCACTGAGTTGTGTCCGAACCCAGGGACTGTAGCACACCAGGCTCCTCTGTCAATGGGATTATCCTAGCAAGAATATTTAGAGTGGGTTGCCATTTCTTCCCCATGGGGAGGGAGGGGGATCTTCCTGACTCAGGGATCAAATCCATGTGTCCTGTGTCTCTTGCTTGGCAGGCAGATTCTTTACCACTGAGCCCCCTGGGAAGCCCCTCTCAGCTCTGTCTTCAAAGACCCCAAGATGTGGGGAGAGCAAGTGCCTTCTTCTGAAGAGTCCAGATGAACAAGACAAAGATGATCGACATTCAGCTGAGGGACTTTTTCACTCATGAAGGATTCAAACACCCTCTCATGTTATAACTGTACAGAGAAAGAGCTTGTGTAAATGTGTCCATGTATATGCATGTCTGTATTTTCATTACTGAATTGCTCCACCTACAGGAATTCAAATATAATGTGTACTATTTCCACATCGAAAAACAATCTCAACTCACTCTCCCTGTGTCTTATTTGAATCAAGAAGATTCCAACATTAAATAACAAAAGTTTAATGACCCATTTGAGATCAGCGGATACAAACATATGACCACATCACAAATGAAGAGCTTGACAGGGATGAGTCACAGGACTAGAATTCGGGGGTTTTGATTCCTTGCTCAAGAGTCTTTTCATGATTGCTTCTCAGCCTTTTGGCTAAGATCAAGTGAAGAGTCCATGACACTGTGTTGCCTATGTGGGGGTGGGGAGAGCGGGTGGTTTTGTTAAATGACCTTTCAGGGCCCTTTTTGGCCTAAGATTCTGTGTCTGACGGGCAGGGGGTGGCAGGTGAACATTCGTGGTGGAGACTCTTCAGGCTTCTGCCAGCCTCGCTCCTCTAGTCCTGCTGCTCACAGCGGGGAGCAGGGAGCCCTGAAAATGAAAGAGTCACGTGCTCAGCTGTGAGGCAGTGCAACAGGGCAGAGCTGCTGAGAGCTTTGTCCTACTTTCTGGCCATTTGTGAGAGAAAAGAGGGGAGGCGGGCATTAGGCTGTGACAGGGATGTGGCGATCATCACAGGGGGGCATCCCATGTCCTGTCCTCAAGTCAGAAAGGACAGAAGCAGCAGTGGACTGGAGATCTGTCTGAGGCTTGAATTATTCATTCCTTCATCTGTTTCACATTGACTGTGCTTGGCTGGTCACTAAAGTCCTGTGGAGGAGTAAGACCCAGACCTGTCCTGAGGATTTCCAGGTGCAGCGAGAAAAGCAGACATGTGAATAAATCACAGCAGCACAGTGACAGGTCCTAAAAGGGGAGGAAGTGAAGTGAAGTGATGTGGCCCAGTCGTGTCCGACTCTTTGCGACCCCATGGACTGCAGACTACCAGGCTCCTCCATCCATGGGATTTTCTAGGCAAGAGTACTGGAGTGGGGTGCCATTTCCTTCTCCAGGGGATCTTCTGCTTTACCATCTAAGCCACCAGGGAAGTCAAAAAAAGGCAAGGAGGGAAGCACCAAGGAGCCTGAGGGCCATGAGCCATAGTGATAGATTCCACTATGCTGGGCAGGGGAGGACCCGGGAGGGGCCCGAGTGGGGGACATTGGAGCCCTTTGGAGTCTAGGGAGGGCCTGCCCTCTTACTCGTTAGCCATCTCAGAAGAGGAAGCTGCATCTTTGAGATGAATGGTGGGGATAATTATATTTAGCTCAGAAAAAAAGCCATGGAGAAGGTATATAGACCTCCCGAGTAGAAATGCTGGACCCTGTTGGTCCCAGTCAAGTCCCTCTGTCCTTTCCTGGCTGTCCATGGCCCAGGATCACCACCAGGAAGAGTCCAGCCCCTCCTGGGTCAGTAGAGGGTCCATGCTCCCAACTCCATTTCCACCAAGGAAGAGACTTGTCCAAATCCTGGGTGTCCCCCCTGCCCTGCTCCCAGTTATCCCTGATCATTGATGGGGCCCTGATTCTACACCCACATGGGAAGCTGTGAGGACTCTCAGAGGTCTAAACCATCTCCCTCATTTTATTTTTTAAGAAAATAAGTTCAAGAGAGGAGGTAGAACCAGACCCCAGTTCCCCAGTATTCTGGACATGGGCCCATACGTGTGTGTGTGTGTGTGTGTGTATGTGTGTGTGCATGCATGCGTGTGTGAAATCTCCAGGGGACAGAGATGTGGGACTTGGAATGGCAGGACTCTTGGCAGAGTATCTGTCGGCCTGCCCTGAAGCATGGAGAGCGTCATGTTTCACTTGGGAGCAAGACCTAAGCCTGAGTGAGATCCCTCCCCAAGAAGACAGTCCTTGCCTATCTGGAACTGGCCCTCAGTCCTTTGAGGGGATGACCAAGGGCTTCACAGAGATGCCTGTGATTAAGACAGGCTCCACTCCTCACAACCCAATGAGCCTGTCTGATGATATTTAGGAATCAACCAAGAGTGAGCGTAGGAGGGCCTGGGGAGAAGCCAAGGCATTGCGCCAAGTGTGGCTGGATGCCTGAGCTGGGAATCAAGACAGGAGCCCAGAGGCAGATCTTCCTTGTGACTCTTAGAGTACATTCAGCTTATGGGAGAGCAAACTGGATTCAGGCAGTGAACACAGACATAGAAAGAAGGTACCTTACCAGGCTCTCTAACTGATCTAGAAAAAGTCTGGCACATGGTCTCGTACATTAGGACACTTGCTTTTATCACTCTTTACATTTCTTACCTGTAATTAATATTTACTGCCCTTCGGATGACTGCTCAAAGATATGGGATGGGTGACAAGTTTCAGCAGATTCAGAGAAAAACAAAGGACAGCGGGTTGTGAACATCAAGTCCTGCCTTGCTTTGTTTACTCAGGAATATGCTCTTTAGAAAGAACACAGAACAATGAGCACTGGTTTGGTGATACCAGTGCCAGGAATCCACTTGGGAACTGCTAACCTAGGGGCATTCACTTAACCTTCTGATTTCCATCTTCTGCCCATCCCTAGAATGGAACTGCCTCAACCTTATCATATACTCCATGAGACTGCGTTGATCAACCGAGATAACCTCAGATTGTTTGAAAAAAATTTTAAATCCTATTTACATGTGACTTATTGTTACTGTGACTTGAGGAGGCTGTGGAAAGGGGATCAGGCGCACGATAGTCTGGAAATCAGTAGGATATCAGTCTGGGCTCGGGTTTGATGAGAAGATGTCATTCGGTGGAAAAGAGGCCAGTTAGACTAGCTGCATTTCTGACTCTCTGAAGATGAGCTGGATTTGTACTTTGGTTTCTGGTCTACCCCTAACTGTGAGAAGTCCCTGGAAAGGAGGTGAATATTATGAAATTCTGAGAGTCTTTAAAGAAAAAAAAAAAAAAACAAAAAACAGGAAATCAGAAAGTAGGCAAGCTTTCGGGAAAAATCTTTTATCAGACCTTCACCCTTGATGCTGGATTCATTCAACAAATGTTTGTTAAGCACCTGTTATGAGTCACACATTCTTCTAAACACTTAGCATACTTCAAGATCCCGCCTGCTTTCTGGAAGCTTACGTTCTAGGTGCCTGATCTGCCGTCCATCTCTGGTCTGTATTTTCTTTCTTCCTCTGAATGTGGTATGCAGCACCTATTCCAGGGGTCAGAGCAGATTTCAGATTTTTTCTCACCAGAACGGCAGAAAAAAAGTCTGCAGGTTCCATGTTGCATAAGGCAGATAATATTTCTAATTCCAGGTGGAACATCCCCTATGGATAGAACAAATTAACAAATTAGTTCACACAGCAAAAAATGAAGGATAAACATAGGCCACCTCCACACTGTTTATCATACTCTTTAAAAATTGTCTGGACAGGTTCCAGTTCAACTGGAAAAATAAAACAGGGACAATAACTTTTGTTATTGTTGTTCAGTTGCTAAGTCATGTCTGATTCTTTGCAACTTCATGGATTGTAGCATGCCAGGCTCCTCTGTCCTTTACTATCTCCTAGAGTTTGCTCAGATTCATGTTCATTGGGTTGATGGTTAATCTATGAATGTGAATGAACATGAAACTAACCATCTCATCCCTGCTGCCCTCTTCTCCTTTTGCCTTCAATCTTTCCCAGCATCAGGGACAATAATACATACTTCTAAAAGTTGTTGGGAAGCTTTATATAATACATGTATTTGTATATGTTATTGTATTATATCAGGCTTCTCAAGCCTCCTGGTGTGGATATGAGCTAATACAACAAGGAAAAACAGAGTTTTGGAGAATAGAGTAGAATGATTGGAAGGATGAGTCTTGGTCTTTAGGAAAATAGGAAAGTGTTCTGATCCTCAGTTTGTGGCCTAATTTTCAGTTTTACAGCCTAAAATGAAATAAAGAAAACTGACTTCTTCTCACCATGACTTGTGGATTTATAGGTCAAGCAGAACTACCCAATGTTCCCATAAGGAAAGCATTGTCTATTTGTCACAAGAAAAAAAAAAAGAAGAGGAACTACATGTGGTAATGGATGTTGACTGGACTTAGGGTGATTATTTTGCAAACTATACAAATATGGAATCATTATGTTGTACACCTGAAATTAATATTTTATGTTGAATATATCTCAATTTTTCAAAAACAGCATTTTCTATTTGAGAATGAGATGGTCGAAAGAAAGGTCTTATATCAGATCTGCAAAAGTCAATCTATCATGACTCAAAAAAAAAACAAACAAAAAAAAACCAAGCTTTGCTGGTGGCTCAGTGGTAAAGAAACCACCTGTCAATACAGAAGACACAGGTTTGATCCCTGATCCAGGAAGATCCCATATTCCAGGAAGCAGCTAGGCCCATGTGCCACAACTATTGAGCCTGTGCTCTAGAGCCTGGGAGCCACAACTACTGAGCCCAAACGCTGCAAGTACTGAAGCCCGAGCACCCTGGAGCCCATGCTCCCCAACAAGAGAAATCATCACAGTGAAAAGCCCGCACACTGCAATGAAAGGTAGCCCCTGCTCACTGCAACTAGAGAAAAGCCCGTGTGCAGCAATGAGGACTCAGTGCACCCCAAAATAAATACATAAATAAAATTATTCAAAAACCAAAACACTCACAGTGTTGGTCTTACATGATTTAAAAAAACAACCTTGCACAATATCTCATATCCAAATGGGGTACACCTTCTGAGCCTGTGTCATCTCAGCTCTACCATGGTTTGGAGAGGAGCCCAATGAAGCGAAGGGCGACATACCTAAAGAAGGTCAAAGAACCACAGCCCAGAAATCTGGAGATCAGAGCTGGCCTCACTTCTCCCAGTAGCTAATGATTTCTCCTTGGATAACTCATTTAACTGCTTGTGCCTCAGATTTCCCCTGTAAAATAGGCTCTCTGTGGAAGCTGGAGGAATGCTATTGGCAGTAGGAATTGCTGCTGTGACCGTGATTGTAAACTGCTCTGCAGGACAGCAGCCTTTCTTGGGAGTGTGGTTTCCTCTCCCTGTAAAGTGTGGGGCTTCCATAGAAGATTCATTCCCTTCCAGCTATGACAGTTGGATGACGGTAATTTCTTTCTGTGAACTTTTCTCAGACTGTGATGAATCTTTTCTATTTGTATTGGAGCAAAGATGCCTCTATGACTTGTTTTATGACCCTAAAAACTCATATTTAGCCTCTAAAAACCTTTTTGTAGGGAAGATCAAAATGGTCCAGAGCTGAGTCCCAGAGGGGTCCACCTGCACCCACCACCAACACACAGACACCTCCCACCCACCCCCGCCAGGGACACACACATCAAGAGAATTCCTGCAAAGCCTTCCCCAGCCTGTCTCAGCTAATCCCTACTGGTTGGGAGCAGCTTTCTACCCTGACCAGGAGACATTTACCTGAGTTCATTTGGACCAAACAGAAGAGAACAGTGAACAGAAAGAGGACCTTCATGTTTTAAAGTTCTCTCAGGTCTCCCCGCCCTGCTGTGCAGAAAAGCAAATCTGATGAAAGAGCCAAGTGGAATGGAGAGGACAGGTCACAAAAGTGGGACATTTATAGGTTTGGGGACACTAATGAGGAATGAGCACATTTATCTGGTCTACTGACTAAGACTGTGGGCAGAAGTTACTGGATACTCTTTTCTGCCTAAAAATAGACAGGCTTCATCGTATTCAGGACCTGACCAATAACTTGGCTTCAGTGGCAGAAGAACCGCTGGGGTGATGGTTACTTAGCACCTGGTGCTGGGCCAAGTGATGAGGACAGAGACATGCAAAGATGGGGTCCCTGCCTTCTAGTAGCTTCTGACTGGTCAGCAGCTACCACAGTTGGACACATGGACACACTCTCAGGTGCACAATAGCTACAAGACCACTTATAGGTGGTCTCCTGCCCCTGTTTAACCAATTTGCTGCCAACATGTTTGACCACAAGTCTTACCGAGAAAATGGATTTTGACAAAGAGATGTCAGGTGGCAGCCCCATACTTCTGGAGGTGAATAAGGGCACAGGTGAGCAGAGTAGGCACCCAGAAGAAGAGGGCACAGGCATTCAGTTCAGAGATTCCAGTTCTAGAAAGATTAAGCAGAGGAAGTGGGTCCTAACAAAGGATACCCTTACTCACTGGCTTATCTGTACTTTGTAAAAGCACCTATTAAAATAGGGCTTAAGGGGAAGTTACTTGGGAACTTTACCTCTCTGTGCCAACAGAAAGGTTCACAAAGCACTATGTAATTATAAAATAGATATTAAGATAGTGTCTATGTGTGATTCAAATGGTAAATAATAAACATTAAAATTTTTCATTAAAAATAAACATTAACATTAAAACATTAAACTCTTTTTTATGGCTCATTGCTCTGAACCTATGTCTGAAATCACCTGTTGTAAAAATTGCCAACCTAGAGGGGTGGGATCGGGTGGGAGGTAGGAGGGAGGTTCAAGATGGAAGGGATATATGCATACCTATGGCTGACTCATGCTGATGTATTGCAGAAGCCAACACAATATTGTGAAGCAATTATCCGCTAATTAAAAATAACTGAAAATTTAAATGTATAAACGGATTGATTTAACCCTGAGAAAATAGGCTTACATACCAAAACAATACATCCTAAAAGTTCAAGGATTCTGATGAATAATTACAATTCTAAATGGATCTCTCTATAAGAGAGAAGGATTATTGTTCAATGAAAACACTAAAGTGCATATACTCGATTGTATGGGTCATTTTTTAAAAAGTCACCTTCGTAAATGACACAATAAAAAGCATGCTTTATAATTTGTGTTCATCCTTGGTATTTATACCGACCTAATGTAGGGAACATTTAAGGTAAAGGTGTATGGTATATTTTTTCTAGCATTAAAGCCCTAATAGTTGTGAAATTATAGTTTGGAAACTGTTTTCTGTACAGTTGGAAATTTCATGAACTATGTTGGAAAATCAGCTCATTTGGGTGAGAAATAAATTAACAGTATCAGGTTTTATCACCCACATCTCCCCCTATACTTTAATCTATTTTCAAGTCAGTCACAGACTTGGAATGCAACCGCTAAGGAAGAATTGCATAAACAGCCTGGAGAATTAGGTGTGCCATTCTTAAGGAAGCTAAAGTAGAAAATCAAGTTCATTGAATGGTCTTATTAATCTGGTCATAGGTTCATTGGTTTCTATAATTACAGGGTTGAAAGAAACTAAAGTTCATTTTGTTCCAACACAGAAGATAATTATTCTGGTGTGTATTACACTTATAAATAGAAGAAAACAGTATAAGGAGAGATGAAAGATACACAGGTTTGAAACATTTGATAATAGCTAAACACTTTTATGCCATTACGAGATGGTTGGATGGCATAACTGACTCAATGAACATGAGTTTGAGCAAGCTCCGGGGGATGGTGAAGGGCGGGGGAGCCTGGCGTGCTGCAGTCTATGGGGCCACAAAGAATCAGACATGACTGAGAGACTGGAAAACAACATCAAACATTTTTATATATTATAAAAACTTGATACAATTAAATAATAATTAGCCAAACAACCCAATTAAAAATTGGGCACAGGACTTAGACATTTCTCTAGAGAAGAAATACAAATGGCCAATAAGCACATGAAAAAATGCTCAACATCATTAATCATTTGGGAAGTGCAATCAAAGCCTCAGAGAGATACCATTTCACTCGCCCTAGGAAAGTCATTAAAAAAAAAAGTAACAAAAATAATATTTTGGAAAGTAGACACTATTAGTAACAGTGTGGAAAAATCAGAACCTTCATACATTGCTGATGGGAAAGCAAAATGGTGCAGCTAGAAAAAGTTTGTAGAAAAAGTTGGATGGTTCCTCAATAAGTTTGAGTTCAGTTCAGTTCAGTCGCTCAGTCGTGTCCGACTCTTTGCAGTGAATCACAGCACGCCAGGCCTCCCTGTCCATCACCAACTCCCAGAGTTCACCCAGACTCACGTCCATCGAATCAGTGATGCCATCCAGCCATCTCATCCTCTGTCGTCCCCTTCTCCTCCTGCCCCCAATCCCTCCCAGCATCAGAGTCTTTTCCAATGAGTCAACTCTTCGCATGAGGTGGCCAAAGTACTGGAGTTTCAGCTTTAGCATCATTCCTTCCAAAGAAATCCCAGGGCTGATCTCTTTCAGAATGGACTGGTTGGATCTCTTTGCAGTCCAAGGGACTCTCAAGAGTCTTCTCCAACACCACAGTTCAAAAGCATCAATTCTTCGGCACTCAGCCTTCTTCACAGTCCAACTCTCACATTCATATATGACCACAGGAAAAACCATAGCCTTGATTAGATGAATCTTTGTTGGCAAAGTAATGTCTCTGCTTTTGAATATGCTATCTAGGTTAGGAAATACTTATTTTCATTTTATGTATTTAAATAATATTTTATTTATTGAAAAAACTTGTACATGAATGCTCTTAGCATTACTATTCACAATCACCAAAAAATGGAAATACACAAATGTCCATCAATGGATTAATGGACAAATGAATTGCAATGTAGCCATATAAAGGACCACGGATGGATCTAAAGATTGTCATACTGAGTGAAGTCATTCAGACAGCGAAAGACAAATATAATATGATATTGCTATACATGGAATGTTAACAAAATGGTACAAATAAACTTATTTACAAAACAGAAATAGAATTACAGATATCAGTTACAAAGGGGGAAAGGGGAGGAAGGGATAAATTGGGAGATTGATTGACACATATACACTACTATGTATAAAATAGACAACTAATACATTATTAATTAATAATTGTGTTGTTAAAATCACCTCATCTTAGAGAAAATAATTCACCTAAGGACAGGATGGTTACTTTTAGTCCCAGGAACCAGATCCTTGAACAGTCAAAAGGTATTTCTTCCACTAATGCGATGAGTTGTGGTGCTAAGTACATACACACACATGCACACACAAGCTACTCTATCCCTCACCATATAAAATAGAATACAGTTCAATTCAGTTGAGGTCAGTCGCTCAGTCGTGTCCGACTCCTTGCGACCCCATGGACTGTAGCACACCAGGCCTCCCTGTCCATCAGCAACTCCTGGAGTTTATTCAAATTCATGTCCATTGAATCAGTGATGTCATCCAACCAGCTCATCCTCCGTCATCCCCTTATCCTTCTGCCCTCAATCTTTCCCAACATCAGGGTCTTTTCACATGAGTCAGTTCTTTGCATCAGGTGCCCAAAGTATCGGAGTTTCAGCTTTAACATCAGTCCTTCCAATGAATATTCAGGACTGGTCTCCTTTAGGATGGACTGCTTGGATCTCCTTGCAGTCCAAGGGACTCTCAAGGGTCTTTTCCAACACCACAGTTCAAAAGCATCAATTCTTCAGCGTTCAGCTTTCTTTATAGTCCAACTCTCACATCCACACATGACTACTGGAAAAACCATAGCCTTGACTAGACGGACCTTTGTTGACAAAGTGATGTCTCTGCTCTTTAATATGCAAAATCTAGGTTGGTCATAACTTTTCTTTCAATAAGCAAGCGTCTTTGAATTTCATGGCTGCAGTCACCATCTGCAGATTGTGGAGCCCCCCAAAATAAATTCTGTCACTGTTTCCATTTTTTTCCCCATCTATTTGCCAAGAAGTGATGGGGCCAGAAAACAAAGATCATGGCATCTGGTCACATCACTTCATGGCAAATAGATGGGGAAACAGTGGAAGCAGTGAGATACTTTATTTTTCTGGGCTCCAAAATCACTGCAGATGGTGACTGCAGCTATGAAATTAAAAGACGCTTACTCCTTGGAAGGAAAGTTAGGACCAACCTAGACAGTATATTAAAAAGCAGAGACATCACTTTGTCAACAAAGGTCCACCTAGTCAAGGCTATGGTTTTTCCAGTAGCCATGTATGGATGTTAGAGTTGGACTATAAAGAAAGCTGAGTGCTGAAGAATTGATGCTTTTGAACTGTGGTGTTGGAGAAAACTCTTGAGAGTCCCTGGGACTACAAGGAGATCCAACCAGTCCATCCTAAAGGAGATCAGTCCTGGGTGTTCATTGGAAGGCCTGATGTTGAAGCTGAAACTCCAATACTTTGGGCACCTGATGCAAAGGGCCGACTCATTTGAAAAGACCCAGATGCTGGGAAAGATTGAGGGCAGTCGGAGAAGAGGACGACAGAGAATGAGATGGTTGGATGACATCACTGACTCAATCGACATGAGTTTGGGTAAACTCCGGGAGTTGGTGATGGACAGGGAGGCCTGGCATGCCGTGGTTCATGGGGTCGCAAAGACTCAGACACCACTGAGTGACTGAACTGAACTGAACTGATGGGGCCAGATGCCATGATCTTAGTTTTCTGAATGTTGACTTTTAAGCCAACTTTTTCACTCTCCTCTTTCACTTTCATCAAGAAGCTCTTTAGTTCTTCTTCGTTTTCTGCCATAAGGGTGGTGTCATCTGCATATCTGAGGTTATTGATATTTTCTCCCAGCAATTTTTATTCCAGCTTGTGCTTCATCCAGTCCAGCGTTTCTCATGATGTACTCTGCATATAAGTTAAATAAGGAGGGTGACCATATACAGCCTTGATGTACTCCTTTGCTGATTTGGAAGCAGATGGACCTAACAGAAGCAGAAGATATTAAGAAGAGGTGGCAAGAATACACAGAAGAACTATACAAAAAAGATCTTAAAGACCCAGATAATCATAATGGTGTGATCACTCACCTAGAGCCAGACATCCTGGAATGTGAAGTCAAGTGGGCCTTAGGAAGCATTACTGCCAATAAAGCTAGTGGAGGAGATGGAATTCCAGTTGAGCTATTTCAAATCCTAAAAGATGATGCTGTGAAAGTGCTACACTCAATATGCCAGCAAATCTGGAAAACTCAGCAGTGGCCACAGGACTGGAAAATGTCAGTTTTCATTCCAAATAGAATGTGCTCTGATTTTATTTGTGAAATATAAAGTAAAACTCTTTCAATCCCACCTTTATGTCTATAGGTGGCAATTTGTGATGCTTTTGGAACTGAAGACAAAGGACTTCTTGATAAAATTATGTAGAATTCCATAAAGAGAAAAGAATTCTTTGTGGATTCATGTTCAGTCACATTATTTGTAGAATTCATTCTTTATGGAATGTTCAGTCACAACGTATCCAAACAAAATGAAATATATTTCACTACCCTTACAAAATTGAGGATGTAGCATCACCAATGCAATAGTCTCTAAAATCTTAATAAATTTCAGGCCAGAGTCTCCATCTCTCTATCTATGGAATGAAACCTTGTGATTTTTAAATCCTTAAGAGGCTGAAAGCTATGCAATTTTTGATCCTACCTCTAAAATTCATTAATATAATAAATTGTTTGTTGTTGTTGTTTATTTAAGTTGTGTCCAACTCTTAGTGAACCCACTGGACTGTAGCCTTCAGGCTCCTCTGTCCATGAGATTTCACAGGCAAGAATATCTGAGTGAGTTGCCATTTCCTTCTCCAGGGGAATATAATAAATAATAATAATAATTTAAAAATTGACCTAAAAATTTACCTAATGATTGACCTAATGATTTAAATGCCAGAAAAATTCCTATTTGACATACTATCATAATGAAAATGCACTTTGGACCCCAAAATGGTGCATATTTCCATGATATTTCTACACTTCTTTTTGGCCTTGTGAGAAACATGAAATAGCGGAATTTAGAAGTTAAATAATGAAGTTATTTTATAATCATAATACCTTTCTTTTGTGCATTTTTATCATTAAAAATAGACTTTCATAAGCTTTATCTCTTTAGCAATTTCATAATCTAGACAAGCGTAGTTATCACTATTCCAGCTTCAATAGTTAAGAAACAGAAGCATGGGGGTGTAAGTTCACGCATATTGTATAACCATAGGCTTTAGCGTGGGGATCGTTTGGTTCCTTGTGCAATATTCACTGCCTACATACCTGGTCATAATTTAAACTCTACTGTCCTAATGTGTTAATCATATATTGTCACACTTTTGTTACCTTGTCACTTAACTAACAGACTCTTAACACCAGTACCCCAACATCTGGGAACTCCTTAGCAGGAGAAGCTTCATCATTAGTTGGTTGATATCAATATTCTATACATTGGGCTTCCCTGATGGCTCAGCAGGTAAAGATTCCACCTGCAACGCAGGAGACACAGGAGATAATGCAGGTTTGATCCCAAGGCCAGGAAGATCCCCTGGAGGAGAGCATGGCAACCCACTCTGGTATTCTTGCCTGGAGAATCCCATGAACAGAGAAGCCTGGTGGGCTAGTATGGGCTTGCAAAAGAGTCAGAAACAACTGAAGTGACTGAGCATACATACAATATTCTATACATTAAGGATGTGACTGTAATCACTAGAAGACCCTATAAAAGGACAAGGCCTTCCCTCTGTCCCGTTCTTAGCAAGCTTAATCCAGTCGTCTATTACTTTAGAACCTGTAAGGAGAATTCCGTTCTTTAAAAAAAATAAGCATTAATTTGCCCATTGATTATGACCTTGGTTTATGTATCTGAGTAAGGGAATCAATAAGAGTTTCCTCAAGGGATTATTTGGGGACTATAAATAAGGGAAGTAAAACTCCAGATGCCACGTTTGCAATAAGGCATATTTGATAGATAATAGCCACCTGCTGGGGACAGCCCAATGAACTGGAGGTCTGCTGCAGCCTCCTGAAAGAACAGGCTGTTGCTCTTTTGATTGTCAACGACAGCAAGGCACTGGAGCTTCCAGGTACCAAAACTCTGCAGCACGAGGAGGGAGTGTCTTTCCCCTTTTCACTGGTTGGCAATCCAGGTGGAAGAGGAAAGAGACACAGACATGAAAACTGTTGGAGACGGTGAGACACGGAAGTCAGAGGAAGGCAAGTCAACCTACCTAAAGATTATGGCATTCCTGAGAAGGAAACAGAATTTTCAGAGAAGATGTAATGTGAGCTAGAGGGAAGGAATTTATTAATCAACACATGTGACATTTCAGATGAATAAGCGCTAGAGATCTGCTATTCAAACTGTGCCTGCCATCAACGATGATACATTGTACTCTTAATATATATATGGTAGATATGATGCTAAGTGTTTTTATCATAATAAAATTACTTTTTAAAAAGGAAATAGTGCTAAAATACAATTTAAAAATAGTTTATAAAGTAGAAAATTAATGAAATAAGCCAGTTGATAAGACTTACCAATTTTCAGGTAAAACCAATTAAATGAGAATTGCAGTTACATATCTCTTAATGAAATGTTGAAAGCATAAACAAAAAGAAATGAAAGCCTACAAAAATCAGGAATCCTGTTAGAGAACAAAAGCAGACCTGCCTTATGTATCTCTCACACAATTCTAAATGCTAGATGAGGAACTGGCACCTTTGAGATTTAAAGAGGAAAACTGTTGCAATGCTTTGGTTCCATAACTGATTATCTCTTATGGGTTTAAAAAAGAAAGAAAGAAAATCATTCTAAAATATTCAAGGAATCAGAAAATATTACATCCAAATGCTATTTTTGAAAATGTTGTAAAATTTACCTTTTTTTCTATCCTACAGTGCCTGTTTGTTTGTTTTTAAGAAAAGGAATACCAGATGTTATTTTCCACCTTTAGATTTGCCATTTTCAAACTCATTTTCAGGTGTCCTTGTAACAAAGGACAGAAAGCAGGACCTTCAATGTTAAAACTATGTGGCTTTGCCATTCTGTTGGTTCAGGAAGTAACAGCTACTAGCGAAAAGTATTTAGTGGTTGGCTAAATTCATCTTTTCCCTCTCCAAGTCATGCTTAGGTTCATACTTATGTTTTCTCTGTCCAAACTGGCTTTTCACTTTTACTGAAGCGTTTCTTACTCATCATATGTCTATTTCACCACACAGAGTGTTTCATAATCTCCCTTTTATTCCTGAAGAAATAAGCAGAATTTTCAGCCTTCGGTATCCCGATGGAATTATCTCACACTCCCATAAAAGCCATAGTGAGAGTCTTGATAATCTATAATAAGACCAATTTCTCTGTTCCTCAGAGGCTTCCGTCCTCTTCCATCAGAGGCTTCATCAGCTGGCTTCCACCAAACCAGCTGGCTTGGTTCCCAGCTACATGAATTACATCAACACAGCCCTTGCGTGTAGACTAAGTGAAATAATACACTGGGTCGCCACCACCTGACTTTGGCTGAGGGCAGTTGTTCTTATTTGTGGCTAAGGATTCTTGCCACAATATCCATTTGAAGTGATCTTCCCACTGACTTCCTCTCATCCTAGAATCCATCTGGTGTGTCTTTCTTTTGTATTTATTCCTGCTGTAGTGTGCTGTTGTGCTGTCATGTCTGACTCTTTGTGACCCCACAGACTGTAGCCCACCATGGTCCTCTGTCCATGGGATTTCCCAGGCAAGCATACTGGAGTAGGTTGCCATTTCCTCCTTCTAGGCGATCTTCCTGACTCAGGGATCAAACCTGCATCTCCCACATTAGCAGGCAGATTCTTTACCACTAAGCCATCGGGAACTTCAGTTAAAGAGCGACTGGTCAGCATAACCAGCCTCCTTTCCTCCAAGCCCTGGAAAGTCCTTTGGGCTTTCTTTTCACTATCCTAACTCAATTCTTCAGTTACTTCCTATAATCCCCCATTTTACACAAACCCCCTGTACAGCTAGCCCGATCCTCGGTTAAGCCAGGGAGAAAGTTGGGGCGATTATTTACCATTTCTTAACATCTTACACCAAACTCTTATCTCATGTGTCTTGCAGGTCTGTTTTCTTTTCCAGGCTCAACATGATTCTTTGCAGGGGAGCACACCAAGCCCATACAGTCACGTTTCCTTTGTCTCCCGAGGTTCTCAAATAACTGATGGAAATAGGTCTCCAGAAGAGCTGTCTGTTTCATGGTCTTCACCAGCTGTGGTCATGCTACTTGCTTCCCAGGATGAATTACTCATTCACACAATCACAAGTCGCTGGGCTCAGGACATTTTTGCCCACTGTGCTCATCAAGAGTTACCCAGGGCATCAACACAGTCATCACTGGAGTTGAGACTAGATTTCAAGTACCGGCCTTCCTACAAGTGCTGCTTGTACTCACACACTCAGATCCACAGTCATCGGGGACTCACAGGGCCGCAAGCCTTCCAGCCCGGAAAGCCCTTGTCCAGGGCTTGTTGAGAAGCCTGTCCCAGTCAGTGCTGCCAGGAAACATCCTGAGAAAGGAATGTGTGTCGTCTTAGGTAGAGCAAAGTTGTGTAAGGCAGAAAAGCCCACACCCACACCTTGAGACTTCTGGCTCAAAGTAAGCTGGGTCAGGGTCCTGGCATGTCACCTGATCGCCACGTCATCTAGGTTGGCTCAACAAACTCTGCTCTTAATTTGTCCTACAATGAGGCAGACATGAGAACTACCCATTACAGGAGCCTTGGATGGACAGGCAGGAAGTAGCTCCTAGCTTTCCTAGAGGAGCTCTCAAAACTCAGAGAAGGGAGGAAGCTGCTGGAAGAGAAACAACAGACCCTCTGAGGCCTTCTTGTTCTCCCGAAAGCTTCACCACAGTGCCCACTGAGGCATGTATGCTCAGTTGGGTCTGACTCTTGGCAACTCCATGGGCTGTAGCCCTCCAGGCTCCTCTGTCCATGGGATTCTCCAAGCAAAAATACTGGAGTGGGTTGCCATTTCCTTCTCCAGGGGATCTTCCTGACCCAGGGCTGGAACCCAGGTCTCCTACATTGTAGGTGGGGTCTTTACCTTTTGAGCCACCAGGGAAGCCCATGCCCACTTGTCCACATAGGCCTAACAGAGCCATTCCATCAGTCCCCTGTGGAACGCACCCCTGCCCCTGGCTGCTGGGGTCAATCCCATCTCCGCTGTAAAAGTAACTGATGTGACTCATGTGACCCCAGGAAACCTCTCTGGTCCATCAAGAAAGATGCTGCGTTAATGAACTCAATTTCTCTTCATTAGTGTTAAAGTCAGTGTGTTAATTGCCCAGTCATGTCTGACTCTCTTCATTAGGACAGACTAATTTTAATTTTTGTTTTTATTGCTAAAAGCTTCCCTGGGTCTAGTAAGATATCCTCCTATGACCCAAGAGATAAGGGCAAACCAGCTCAGAGCAGGCCGAACCTGCAGGGCCCTGATGACCACCGCATGTGCGGACAGGAAGGAGAGATTAGGTGTGGCCATTATTAGTCATAGGAAGCCAAATGGGGATGTGAGTGACAGAGCCGGGCCACCCTGGGCTTCCTGATGACCGGGAAGCTCTGGGCGGTGGATGAGCCAGTGGGAGCCGAGTGATCAAAGTCTTCTGGGGGAAGGCTTCTCCAGGTGCAGTGGGCAGAGAGGACACAGTGGGCGAGGGGAGCAGACAGCAGGCAGTCAGGTGTGTTACGACTGGCTCTGCAATGACCCAGAGCAACCTGCTGCCTAAAGAGTTTCTTCCCACCAGGAGTACAGCAGGTGTCTATAAGCCTGGCCAGGCCCGGGGGCCTGTGCTCAATTGCTTCCCTGAAAAGATAGACAAGGTGACTAACAGAGCTGCTGGCTCAGAACTGACCCTGAGGAGCCCGGGGGCTCACGTCCTTGTCTCCAGGCAGAAATGCAAAATCCTCTCTGGATAACATGCTTTACTATTTCATACTCTCAATGCCCAGGAAGTCCTTCCTTATGTTAAATTTATGACTTTCTTGAGGTCGTTTTAAGTCTACTATAGACTGGCTCTGCCTAGGGTTGAAGTAGTCTTTGTTTACACATACATACTTATTTATCCTTGCTAATGCTAAGTGGTTTCAGTCATGTCAAACTCTTTGCAACCCCATGGACTGTAGCCCATCAGGCTCCTGTGTCCGTAGGATTCTCCAGGCAAGAATACTGGAGTAGGTTGCCATTTCCCTTAGGTACATCTATTCTGTCTTTTTAAATGTAAAATTGAAGAGTACTTCAATAACTTCACAGAGTCATTTTTTAAAGATAAAATCACTTAAAATCACCAATAATCTTAACACTGGAAATGAAAATATTTTTGTTTGCTTTTGGACATATTTTTCACAATTAATTTTACATCAAATATACAAAAACTGTATCCTGTTGGCATTATTATGGACAAATAATGCCATTTGTCCAGTTATTTCATCCTTTTTTTTTTTTTTTAAATTTCATCCTTTTCTATGGCTAACTTTGACTATTATTTCTTATCTCCTCTCTCTTGGAATCCATCAAGTTCCTCCAGGTCCCAGTTGGATGTGGTGAATGCTGCAGGCTTCAAATCCAACATTCCCTAGACCTGTCTAGCCAGCCCCTTGCTCCTCCTGCTCTCCTCGTTCCTGATGTTGCCTGATCCCCAGGACTTTTTCCCTTCTTTCCTTCTCCTCCATCACCAAGGTGTAACCCCAGTCTCTGCAGAAATCCCTTAATTGTTCCCTCTTCAGAGCACTGTCTCCACTGCAGTCACTGACCGTGGCCTCCACTGTCAGGAACATCGCTTCCTTTCCGGCCTCTGGTCTCCCACATTTCCAGTCCAAGCCCAATTCTTTTGTTGGAATGAACATTCCAACACTCAAGTATGATTATGTTCACACCCCTGGAGCACCTGGGAACCTTGTCTTATTTAGCCGTCCCAAGTCTTTAGTATAATATGTTCTTTCTTTGACAACATCACAGGCTCTTCCTGCACCCTCCTCATGTGATACTTGTAATCAGTCCCTCTCTTCTACAGTTATGCTGAGCTTTTCCACATTTTCTTAGCAAATCATTCTTTCAAGATTCTGCAACTTCCTACCAACTGCACCCTTGGCCTGAGAATCTCTGCTTCTCTTTCACTTAACAAACTCCTAATCATACTCCAAAATCCTGCTCAAATTTTCTCAGGAATCCTTTCTTAATTCTATTTGTATTTATCTTCCCCACATGCTGGATACACACACATTTTAGAATAAGTAGCATCTTGTTGTTTTTATTTATTGAGATATCTTTCTCCCCACATAGTCCTACTTCCAATTCATTACATTTCCCAGTGCCTAGGAACCAAAGGAGGTACTCAAAAATATGTTTAAAATAAAAGAACAAATGATTTGAATGTTTTCCTGGGAGAGTTTATTACATCCACATCTACCAGTAAAAACTGTATTGATCTGGAAAGTATTGTATATCTCAAGCTAGCCGTTTTCTCTAAGATCAGGTCAAAAGATCACGTGTGGCAGTTTTCATCTTTTCCTTTGCTGCAGTGAAAGTTTAGATTGGCGCCACAGACAAAGCCCCAGTTCCTCTCTGCTCAGCCTTTCAGCTCTTGTCCAAAACACCTGCATTAGGATGGATGGCCCAGGAGGCAGCGGACAGAGTTTTGGCTTCCATGTCAACACCTCTGTTCAAAGGTAAGCAGCAAGCGTCCTTTTTTTTAGAGCAATAGCCTAATTGGAATTCCATGTAATTACAAAATTTTTGACATTTGCCATCGCCTTTTATGCACCTGACAACTTTGAATCCTGGGTCTGTATCTGTATAAAGAAACAGTCAACGTTAGCATCTTAAGACCATCTCAAGAACCAAACACTAGTTATCTTAACCCAAAGGCGTACAGTGGAGGACGGCAAGGGATAGGAAACGGACTTCTTTTGTATACGATCTACCATCAAACTCAGATCCTTGATTCTGGCTTAAAAGTCACCTTCACTCTCCCTGAAAAATGAACTTTCAATTCAGAGGCAACTGGCAAGAGAAATGGTGAGGGATACTTTAGAATACAAAGGTTGTAATTTAAATAATCTAGAAGTTGTGTAGAGGGACAAAGAAGGACTTGCTGAGGCCAAGTGTGAAGTGCCATGGCCTCACGAGACAAGTCCTAAGTGCAGGGGTCCCTGAGGAAAGTGGGCGGAGCCACCCTGTGAGGGGGATGACACACCTGGGCCCGGCAAGCAGGGGCGGCAGAGGGTAGAACTGCAAAGAGTTAAAAAGACGTGCTTTCTCCCCACTGCTGTGAGAGAGTGCCTGGATTCGATACCTTAAACATGAGTCAAGTTACCGGAGTAATTGTATTGATATCTCACTCTGTACTTTAAGTACTGAAATTGGTAAACAAATTTTTCTCTGAAATAATATATTATGGTGCAATGATGAAAGAAAAAGCTGGGAGACTTCCCTGGTGGTACAGTGGTTAGGAATCCAACTTGGCAATGCAGGGACACAGGTTTGATCCCTGGTCTGGGAACTAAGATCCCACCTGCCTCGGAGCAACTAAGCCTCCTGCATGCTGTGACTGAGACCTGACTCAGCCAAAGAAATAAATAAATTAAAAAAAAAAGAAAAAGTTGATGAACACAATGAAAGCAGAGGCACAATCTCAGAGACTTAGAAGTAAGTGGGGAAGATTTCTGATGGATACCATGCCCAGGGTGCTCTGTTTATCAGAGGCACTGTCGCTGATGTGAGATTTGACCATTGAGATTTGAAGAGGTGTTACCCTCTTCCTGTCCTAATTTTTGTCATCAATAAGCCTTGATTAGATCAATGAATCAATTGATCAATCAAATTATTTTATCACTTCATTTTCAGAACAATAGTCTTTTTTTTTTTTTTTAACCTATAAAAACCTGAATGTAGGGAATTCCCTGGCAGTCCAGTGGTTAGGATTCAGTATTTCCATTGCCAAGGCCCTGAGTTTGATCCCAGGTTGGGGAATTAAGATCCTGCAAGCCATGCAACATAGCCAGCCCCCACCCTGCAAGAAAAAGAAAGAAAGAAACCCTGATACTATCACCATAATCGAAGTCATAAACATATTCATCACCTCCAAAAATTTCCCTCTGTCCCTTTTTGTTTTGTTTTTGTTTCTCTTGTGGTGAGAATATAAGATCTACTCTGTTAAAAGCTATTTAAATGCATAGCCCACACCATTAGCTATAGGCTCTATGATGCACAGCACACCTCTAGCATCACTGAAATTTTAATCCTAATGAACAACAGTTCCACTGACTTCGCTACCTGCTTCCTCTGGGAACCCCAGAGATGTTGCTATTGTCTACTCCTCTGTCTTTGATAGTTTTCAATACCCCATAAGGTTCATGGTTTCGAGTTCAAAACTGTAAAATCAAGTCCAGGTATATAACTCTGCTTCTTCCAAGAGAGAGAGTTATCTCCTCAGATCTATTATTCATTGAGTTAAACCCCAACACAATCCAAAGATTGTTTGCATTATGGCTTCGATGGCAGATGATCCCAGAATTGTCTCAACGCTGCTGAGAAATGTCATGTTTAGGGTGCCCTGTGCCTAAGGGCACCCTAGGCAGACTAAGCTGTGCAATAGTCATTGTTAGGGATCCCTTTCTTTGGGGGATCCAACACTTTCTACGATGTTCACTCTGTGGCTTTGTCTAGTGTTCAAATCTACTCAAAATAATCCTGTCTTAGGGGAGCTACTGTATCCCTCCAAGTGCTCCAGTCTCAGGATGACACAGGTTGCTTGATTTCAGGTTATTCTGGAGCAGGCGTTTGTACTGTCTGGTTGTCTTCTCCAGGTCCTTCCAGTGGGAGACAGATGCGACACACACCTGTCACCCAACAGAGGAGCTCATTCTCACTGCACCCACACACAGTCCAGACCCCTATTCAATCTGCATCTCTAGTCACCAAAATGAATTATAAAACATTCAGAAAACTAGTGGTCTGAATGGAAACAAGAGAAGATAATATTGCAGGCTCTGGAGGAAGAAGTTCTGAATCCACACGACTTTTCTGCTGCTTAGGTGGCTGTGATTTAAGAAAGAAACTCTTCAAGGAGCTGAGAGTTGCCTGACCTTCAAAAGGAGGTGATAAATCCTATCTTCTAATTGTATGTGAGTTCTAGCAAAGCACCCAGCACATCGCAGGTGCTTATTATACACAAATCATTATCCTATTAATTAAAACAGGTGGGACATACTTTGATCCTAGAAGCCTCCAGCCCTGGAATCTTCTAACCAATCAGTAGGAGCAACCAGAGGAAAGATGGCAGAGTATTTGGAGACCTTTGACTGGCCCAGCGGCTAACAGCTCTGTCATGCCCTGGGGACAGTCCACTTGTTCTTCTCAGTTTACTCATCTGCAAAATGGGGACAATAATAGGGCTTATCTCCTATTGTGAAGATTATAAGCCTATAAGCCTATTGTGAAGATTAAATGAAATTATGGGAAGCAGTTGGAACAGACCCACATTAAGTGAGCAGAATGTAAATATTATCGTTTGCGATAACGTCCTAGTCTTCTGGATTGCCTCCGTAAGTTATAAGGCAAAATGATCCAGTGTTATGAGTCTCCTGTACAATAAAGGCAAGTTCATAACAATATTTTGTACACTGAGCACTGTTTTCATGAAGCAAAACCAACTCACCTGAGTATTGACTCAAGACATCATTACTGAACCTGTAACATGCTAAGTCCTGCTCTGCGTGTTGGGTTTTACACAGCGAACGGGCAGCTGATCTCTAACTCTCTGCTCAGGTTTACGTTCTCCACTTATTTGCATGTGCCTTTGAGACATAGGGCAAGCACACTGGGGACACAAAAGTCATGTGGTCCAGAACCTCCAGCAGGCAGACCACAGTATGTGGACCACTCTGAGAGCACCGCAGTCAGTCTCCAAGCCAACTGTGTCACATTCTGCTTGCACTCTCTTGGCTTGATGCTCCCACGTTTCAGGAGATCTTCGGGGGTCCTGCCCTGGGGGCCTGTCATACCCCTCCCTAACCTTCCCCACAGGCAGAGCAGACTAAGTCATGCATGTATTGTCTCAGGACACTCCACCGCTCAGCCCACCCGCCCCCACAGTCACCTCCCATCCATTCTCCCTCTGAAGGTCCTGCCATGGACCGACCCATCCCGGGCTCTGTCACTTACCTGGGAAGGGGGGCTTGCGAGGCACAAGGTAGCGCTTTACTTGGTGGTGAAGTGGGTGAGACCTGTTTGTTCCCCGTCCCAGAGATTCTTCTTGTTTCCTGGGACCTTTGGGGTCCTGGCGGTTAGCATGTGTGACTCTGGAAAGTCCTATTTCAGGGTAAACACACAGCAGAGAATGTTCACAGACCCAGGAGAGTGAGGGGCTTATACTCCAAGAGACGAGCCAAGAGTGGAAGTGAGAGGGGCGGGGGAATCAGCCATCAATGGTCATGCAGGACGGACATGTCCCAGGCCTGCTGTCCGGCTTAGGTGACAACATGGCCTGTGCGCTTCCAAATTTTCTAGGTGGGAAGATCTCATGTTAAGTGTTGTAACCACAGGAAAACGACAGCACAGAGAGCGACACAGAAGCTCTGGGAGGCACAGAGGTGTCCATCCCCTTGGCCATGGGGACAGGGCCACGGGTGTTTGCACACGTCCAAACTTAAGTAGGTGCAGCACCCTGTGTGAGGACCATACCTCAACAAAGCTGCAGAAACAGAAAGGGGAGGATGGATGTAGTGGGCTGGAAGAGGGGCAAACGTGACCTGTGTGTGTGAGAGGCAGAGACAGAGATGAGCGGTGTCTGAAATGGGAAGTGGCGGAACCTGAGTCCCCATGGAAGTTAAGCTGAGCAGCTGCCAGGCTGTCACCAAGGTAGTCGTAGAGACCCCCTGAATGTCAGTCCTTCCTGACACACACTGTCCTTCTCTGTAAGGGAAGGAGGTGCTAAAAGAATGGGAAAGCACAGTCAGCACTGGCAGCCTCTCTCCTGGGAAGCTGCGCCACCAGCACCTTCAGAGTGTCATTGACAGGACTCCCCTGGAGGTCCAGTGGTTAAGATTCCGCCTTCCAAAGCAGGGGGTGTGGGTTTGATCCTTGGTCTGGGAACTAAGATCCCACAAGCTTCAGGGAGCACCAAAAAAAAAAAAGTGTTGTTCACAAACGCAGGCAGAGACACCTGCTGAGCAACCCACCAGGAGCTGGGCTCCCAGAGCTGAGTTGCTCAAGGCCCAGGGGACTCCTACCCTGGAAATGACCATCGCAGAGAGACCCTGGGCCTCAGGCCGAGGTCCCGTTTCTGATTTACCTGGAAAGAGAAGAACCACAAAGAGAAGAGTGGATGGAGCGAGGAATTGCTTCATGTCGCCAAGGGGGCTGCAGCTGGGACGTCCAGGGCTGGCCGAGGGTGGGTGGGTGGCAGGGAGGGCTTCCTTTATAGCCGGGCTGGGGGGTGCCGGCTGGGAGGGCTGCAGCCGCAGTAACTTCCTACTCACAAAAGCACACAGGTGGTGCATTATTTTCCCACCACTAGCGGAACAAACATTGAGCCATTTTTCTCAGGAAGTAAATAATATGCCTGAATGCCTTGGGTAGCTTTAGTGAATAAGATATGTCAGGCAAAGAGTGGAGGAGGGAGGAAGAGGAGAGAGGCAAGAAAAACTAAATCACCAGTTTCAAGTGCTGATGGCTAAAGCACTGCTGTTCGTTAAAATGACATAAATAAAGCTGTCACAGTACTGCTATCTTGTCCTCAGAATGTATCTTCAAAAACAATGCAAGTTTTACAGTATATGGGCAACTTATTTCTACACGTTTCCTTTGCCTATAAGAAAACAACTCCGACTGAAGCAGACCAGCGTCATTTGAACTCTGGTTGGCTCTTAAATTGTGTTAAGGAGTTAGCACTGAATTTTCCAAGTATGGTAAGAACCCTCTGGTCACATTAAAAAAAAAAAAAAGTTCTTTTCCCTGAGTTATATATTTCAAAGTATTTTCCGATGATGTGATAGAACATGGTGAGTGTTTTTGGAAACAACCCAGGAAGGGGAGGTTATCGAGGAAGAAACAAGACTGAGCCCGTGTTGACACTGGGTAACACTAACAGGAAGGGGCACTTTTCTTTTGGGGGAGAAAGGTCACAATCAGCCTCATAGCTCATAGGTGGTATTGAGTACCTCTATTAGGAGACACCAAATGCAGGATTGTTGTTCTCATTTTAGTGGCTGTTGACATTCGTTAGCAGATCGCTCTTTCCCTGGGTGTTTGAAAAATAGTGATATTCTGTATCACCCCTCCTTCATTTATTAGCTGGACTACTCACTGAAGTAGTTTGGGCAGGAAACCAAGGTCCAGTGTTTTATCACACCTCTCACTTTTCAGGCTAAGGAGGCCGGGAGCGTGCACCTAGCCAGGGGCGGAATCGCTCTCTGCTGCCATCTGCCGGATGGAACCCTCCACACACATCCACTGAGGTCAACCCTTCTCAAAGCGCATCTCTGGTTTGTCTCCCTGGAGGTCTGTATTTTGAACTGCAGTGTATACCAGACAAATTGCACTCAGTATTGATTTATTCCATTTTAATTAATAAAAGACACGTATAACTATTGAGCAGAACTGCTGATCAGAAAAGAAACCCAATGTTACAAGATCAATCAGTATGATTCAGGCAAAAGAATAAAATGATGTTCACTTAGGCTTGTGGCGGACTGGACGCGCTTCTGGCTCATCTTTTGAAGTACTGAGACGTTCATGTAAACCTGCGCTGCTGCCCTCCGCCTTCAGGCAGAGGCCTTGTGCTCACTGCGTCTCCTGCCTCGGCTCTGCACAAGCGAGCGCCCCCGGCCGGTCCTCACTCAACCAGACGACTGCTTCCGCTGGGGACGGTCCAGCGGGAAGGCCCGGAGAAGGGAGGCTCAGAGGTCTGACTTGTGGCCATTTCTAGGAGCCAAGCTCCCCTCGGCTTTGTGTCCTTCTGAGGATTCAGTGAGTTGACCTTCCACTTTTTCAAACAGCACGGATAGGTGTTGGGGCATTTTCCAACTCTTAACTCTTGTCTCTTACAGTTCCTCCGGCAGCGAGCAGTCCCGTAGCCGCATATCCTGCCTGCGTCAAGGTCACTTCCCACTAAATAACAGAATAAGGCAGGGTGTGATTAACTGTACCCGAGGACCAAGAGGCAAGGCTCTGGCGGCAGCTTTAGCGCGGAGACTGAAGCTGACTGGACGACGCCGGGGAGCGGCGGTGGCACGGACACAAGATGGCGGCCTCCCCGGCGACCCCACCCCCTCCACCGTCCTCGCTGATCGACTTCACCATCTGATTTGCTTCCAGCATGGCTTTATTATTTATTTATAAGTTAATTGGTTCATGTCACACTTCTTTTTAAAATCCCTGCAAAAGTTTGCTATTAATTTTTTTTTATTAAATCCAGCCAAGCCTGTTAGCTTCGCCCGCAGAGCTGGCTGCTCAGAGCCTGGGCCTTCTCTTCAGACTCCAGCTGTTCCCCAGTGGCCCTCGCTCCCCCACATCCAGACTTCCTGGACTCTGTGGGCTCCTGCACACCAGCCCCTGTCTGTCTCAGGGCCCCCCATCCCACACCCTTCTCTCTACCTGGAACACTTTCCTCCTCTTCCCACAAATACCCTCTCTGAACCTTCTGCTCTCCACTTCAGTGTCAATGGCAGGGAACTCTGCCTGGTCCTCCTCATGTGGCTCAGTGCCCCAGAACTATTCTCTTCCTGATGGAATGTTTTTTTTTTTTTTTATTCTTTCATAACCTGTATCCCAAATTGTAGTGTGTGTATGTGTGTGTGTGTGTTTTAAGTAATTTGGTCTTCTCAGTTGAATTCCAGGTTCCCTGAGTGGGAGGAGGATGTTGTGTTCATGCTCACGATTGCACACCCAGGACAGGTACACACGTGTGCTTCATAGTGACCTTCTGGGCACATGCCTGGAGAGACTGGACTGGAATGAGTAGAGGAGTATAGGACTGGGGAGAAGGAGGTGGAATCCTGATCCTATGACCCTTGACCGAGAGCAGAAGCGGGAGAGGCGGTTTCCTCACTCAGTGTGTGCTCTGAGGCTGAACAGTCAGTTCTCACATGACAAGCTGGTCGTATCTCACAGCAGAGCCAGGAGAGCCCTGGAAGCACAGGTGACGATGGTGGGAAGGTGGATGGTGGATTGAAAGAACCTCCCCCCGGAACTTTGCTTAAGGCGGCTCTACAGCCAGATGCTTCGTGCCTTCAGCAGGAACCAGACGAATGCATTTCAGAGTAGACCAAGTGATTCTAGGTCTTTCTTATATAACTGATCATCCTCCTATGTACCCACTTTCCTGCTTCATGGGCATTTCAAAGGGCTGCAGGTATGTAAGAGCTAGAGTCACCGAGAGGAGGAGTGGCAGAGATGTGGGCAGCTGGTCATGGCAATCTGGACTCCACTCCCCCACTCACCCCCAACATTGCTGGCATCCTGGGGCCTTTCTCAAGCTCAGACTCTAGTGGTTACCCTGCCCCAGCCCTTAGTAGCCAAACTCAGGCAATGGTGACCAGCTTGACGTGAACATCCCCTTGTTCTGGAGGGACCCCAGACCCAGGTTACTGTCACAATGGATTCTTCGTTGTGTGATTACAGGTCAAAGGGAAGCTGGTTTTTGATAAATAAATTACCACCATACTTTGACAGGCCTAGAATATGCTGACAGCAGGACTTCAAAGAGATGTCCATGGGAAACAGCCCAGACAGAAAGAACAAGGAAGGAAGAGTTAAGCTAAACGTGAATCCTCCAGGATAAAGAAATAACCCATGTGAATTACTGCAGGAACTCACTCTAGATGGGGACAAGGTTGGGTACCCTTTGGAGCTTTGGAAATCCACCAAGTGGTTTGGAGAGGATCAGGGAGTTTCTCTGAGTCAAACAATTGGTGTCATCCCAGCACAGCTGGATTTGAGGCTCGGAGGACCTGACTTACCCTCACTGTGCTGTAGAGCATTTGGCTCAGCCTTTAGGAGGTGGGCGGAGAAGGCAATGGCACCCAACTCCAGTACTCTTGCCTGGAAAATCCATGGACAGAGGAGCCTGGTAGGCTGCAGTCCATGGGGTCGCTAAGAGTTGGGAACGACTGAGCGACTCCACTTTCACTTTTCCCTTTCATGCACTGGAGAAGGAAATGGCAACCCACTCCAGTGTTCTTGCCTGGAGAATCCCAGGGACGGGGAAGCCTGGTGGGCTGCCGTCTCTGGGGTCGCACAGAGTTGGACATGACTGAAGCGACTTAGCAGCAGCAGCAGCAGCAGTAGGAGGCGGGAGTTAGAGTCCCTGCCGAAGCTAACGGTTTGCCTCTGGGTACACAGATTACCACAGGGATCAGGAGATTGCCGACGTTTCAATGTAATTTAGAAACTTCCTCAGCAGTGTCCAAAGGCACCTGCTATTTGTGTTATCCATACGTTTCTGTTCTGCCTACCGAAATCACAGCATTTCTCTTCATCCTAACCCTCAGACTTGATATGAAAATTTTAGGAGTGTGAGCGGGGTCCCTTTCTGAGCAGATCAAAGGTTTTCAGGAGCGGATGGGGGCCATCAATGGGAAGGGGAGAGGCAGGCATCTCTTTCCACAAAATCCCAAGTGAATAACTGCAACTCCTGCAATGCAGTCAGGACGGTTAGTGAATCTCCCAGTGACATCTAAAGTCCCTATGTTTCTGAGTCACAAAGCTTGCTGCTGGGAGGTGTACATCAGCCCAGCGTTTCACTGCAGATTACTCCTGGTCTCAATCAGGGCTGAAATTAAAGATTGATGGAAGAAGATTGCGGCCCCTGCAGGATGTTTATTCTTAGTCAAGCTTTTTCTTCACCCCCTGTCCTCTGTAGTTCCCTAGACTTCTAGGTGAGAGTCTCTTTTTACTTGGAGAACCTTGGGAGAGCAGAAGAAAAGTGTTTAAGAGCAGGACAAGGATCCTCATGGTTCCTTGGTCGCTGGAGAGACACAGAATTGATCTGCAAGAGTCACCACAGGGCAGGAGAGGAGCAGATCTGGTTACGGCAGAGCGATGCTGTAGACTGCCCACGCTTATCAAAAACAGCATTTATTGGGACTTCCTTGGTGGTCTAGTCATTAAAACTCTATGCTTTCAATGCAGGAGACGCAGGTCTGATCCCTGGTCCAGGAACTAAGATCTCACATGCAGTGCAACATGGCCAGAAGAATTTTAAAAAGCAGCATTTACTGGTGAGCACTCACGCAGCATGAAGGCAGGTGCTAGGGACAACCCTAGTGGCCTGGAGACAGTGCTCAGGATGGGGAGGTGGGGGAAAGACCCTCGATGAGGAGTTGTTTGTGCCTCCACTTGTTTCCCTATCTGAAACAAGAATTGGATCTAGATGATCTCTAAGATATTCTTTGATTCAGATGAAAGGACTTGCAGTTCTGTTTCAGTTCAACTGGCATTAAGTTGCCCCAGGTAAATTGCAGCCTGGGGCTTCTTGTTGACATTATAGCAGAGGCAAATGGGGATGCAGTCTGTCATTCCCAGGACCACTCTGAAACAAACATACAGAGATCGATAAGCACATAATGTGAAAGAGAAAGATGGTGTGAAGGCGGGAGAGAGCTCAGCACATTTCGGGGACAGAAAACCTGTGGGATGAGGACAACGGGCATCTCCAAGGAGCAGGTGAAAGGGATCAGGAGAGAAAGACGGCACAGCACATGACTGTGGAGGCTAAAGGAGGGGCAGCAGGACTGGGCAGGGAGAGTGTGTGACCCTTTTTGGGACCTGACCTCCATGGAGGCGAGGTGGGGGCGGGTCGGAGGAGCCTGGGACTGCAGCGCAGCAGACAAAATGGAGCATCCATGGGTGTAATCCATGGACTCTGCCTGACCGTCAACAGCTTGCATGCATGCACGCATGCTAAGTCGCTTCAGTCACGTCTGACTCTGTGCAACCCCGTGGACAGCAGCCCACCAGGCTCCTCTGTCCATGGGGTTCTCTAGGCAAGAATTCTGGAGCGGGTTGCCATTTCCTTCTCCAGTCAACAGCTTAGGCCTAGTGATCTTTGATGATGAGCCTCAGGGAAAAGACAGCCTAAATTCAAAGTCTGACAAGCTGTGAGAGTCTGACAAGCAGGAGAGGTGGAAAGTCCTGAATGCCCCAGGCCAAGATCCAGCCCCCTCCTCCTGGGTTTTAACTCCAGGAAACCCACCAAGTTATCCCAGTGGAAAAACCAAAAACACATCCCCACTGACTCTGGCAGGAAGAAAGGAAGAGTAATTGTGCGAAATATGTCCAGAGAATTCTCTACAAGAGCTCACTCCCCGGGGAGAGCATCACTAGAGCCACAACCCATCCTGAAGAAGGGGCTCGCCGCACCAGCCTTCCTGCCTCACCTCAGTGCAGGGTGGGGGGGTGGGGGGCAGGGATAGGCTGAGAAATCTTGTGAAGGTGGCTTTGCAGAGACACAAGACAGGAGAGGACTGGGCTTTAATTGTAAGATTATAAACTGCTTCCCTTTCCCATATCCATGGGGCTCCAGTGTAGGAATAACAGGTCACAGATGCAAAAGCTGCATATACAAACTATTTAAAAAGGACTTGTGTGAGTGGAATGAGTCAGACAGGGAAGTAGAAACATCATATGATATCCCTTATATGCAGAATCTAAAAAGACATGATACAAATGAACTTATGTACAAAAGAGAAACAGACTCACAGACTTAGAGAATGAACTTATGGTTGCCAGGGGAAGTTTGCGATGGACATGCACACACTGCTCCATTTAAAACGGATAACAAAAAAGGACCTGTATAGAACAAGGAATTCTGCTCGACGTCATGTGGCAGCTTGGACGGGAGGGGAAATGGGAAAGAATGGATACATGCATGGGCTTCCCAGGTGGCTCAGTGGTAAAGAATCTGCCTACCAATGCAGGATACATGGGTTCAATTCCTGGGTTAGGAAGATCCCTTGAAGGAGAACATAGCAACTCATTCCAGCCTGGAGGGCTACAGTCCATGGGGTTGCAAAGAGGTTTGGCTGAATCCCTTCACTGTTCATTTGAAACTATCACAGCATTGTTAATCAGCTATGAGTGCTAAGTTGCTTCAGTCATGTCTGACTCTTTGCAACCCTATGGACCGTAGCCAGTCAGGCTCCTCTGTCCATGGGAATACCGGAGTGGGTTGCCATGCCCTCCTCCAGGGGATCTTTCTGACCCAGGGATCCAACCTGGGTCTCCTACATTGCAGGCAGATTCTTTACCACTGAGCCACCAGAGAAGCTCTTTTACTGGAGTGGGTTGCCATGCCCTCCTCCAATCAGCTATATTGCAGTACAAAATAAAAAGTTAAATAAAACATAAATAAAAAGGAGTTGCTTCCAGGGAACCCAAAAATACCAGGGAAGACAAAAACAAGGATGTCAGAGGAAGCTGAAGCTTCTGACACCTACAGCTGCAATAAAGAGTAAACTCAGCCCAACTCCCAGTCAGATTAACATAAAACCTCACACAAGTTCTCATCAGTTCAGTTCAGTTCTGAGATAAATGTCCTAGGGTACAACTGCTGCATCCTTTGGGTGCTAGAAGTGGACGTTTTTAAAGAGCATACCAAACTTTTTTCCAGAATGCCTGCACCATTCCACATTGCTATCAACAACATAAGAGTGATCTAGCTTGTCCACATTCTAGCCAGGATTGTCTAGAAATAGTGGTCACCATATTTTTTTTTTTTTTGGCCATTCTGATAAGAGTATATTAATGGTTCATTGTGAGTTTAATTTGCAACTCTCTAAATGTTAGTGATATTTAACATCTGTAGTAAAATATCTGTCACATGTTTATTTTCTAATTGGGTTGCTTTTTGTTTTTACTAATGAGTTTTGAGAGTCCCTGATATATTCTTGACATTAGTTATTTGTTTGGATATATGGTTTTCAGACACTTATCCCCAATCCACGGTTCATCTTTTCAAACTCTTAACAGGATATTTTGCAGAGCAAATTTTGTGAGATCACATGTATTTTCTTTTTATGGATCTTTGTTTTTTAGCAAGTCTAAGAACTTTTTGTGTAGCCCTACCTGCTGAAGATGTTCCTGTGTTGTTTACAGTCATGTGTGACTCCACAGTTGTCTCGAAACAGAAAGATGTCATTAAAAGGGACATTGGTTCCGATAGGATTACGCACATTGACCTTGAGGAATTAAAAGGGAGGTAAGGCAAGATTTCTGACCCAGCAGGGAACCCAGGTTGGATCTTAAGCCTAGGGAACATGACAGGGAGTCCTTACCTGTCATGAGTCCTTAGCTCTCCTATTACCTAGTTCAGGTAAGGACTGAACTAGGTAACATTAGAGTCTAGAGTCAGAAGGTGATCTGGCGGTTAGCCAGTGCCTAGGAAAATAGTAGAAAGTCAATGTGGGACCAGAATCCTCGTCACTGGAGCTACTAGCAATTATAGAGATATTGACAATCTCTGTGCCCAGCAGCAAATTTGATTCCAGACTTACAGATAAGAAACAAGTCCATAGGAACTGTCTCCAATTACAATTAAAGGCAAGGAGTCAAGATGATAAATTTAGACAGGTGTGTAACACAGGATAGTCCTTGATAAATTGATTGTCTATCCATATATCATTAATAATCCATCTAGATATGTGTTCATTTCTCTGACTACCCATAATCTATCTATCATCTATCTATCTCAGTAGGTTGGTAGAGGTTGATGATGGCCTGAGAGCAAACTAGAGGTTTGTTGATTACAATAACTTCTAGTCCCCTTTTAGAAAGAAATATCAGGTGGCTTAGGGACAAGCCCCTTATCAAAAAACTACAGAAAATTAAGCCAAGAGTCGGGAACCATCAAGGTTAGCTACTCATATTCCCCTTCTAAGTGAAGCACTTGACAAAGGGATCAAAGACAGTCATTTATTTTTATTAAAGTGTCTTCTTACTGGAAGCCAGAATAAAAGCAAGATGGAGCTGGGTCATCCGTGTTGCTCTGGGATCTTAACTGCCTTCCTTATTTATCCCACACGGTTGGAGTGCCACACAGCATTTCAGAGACTTCTGGCAGAGACCTATAAGTTCTTCATTTATCTGACAAGACTCGATGCACTTCCCTTTAAGCTTGTAGCACTTCTCATCAAAAAATCCACTCCTGGCTACACAAGGAAGAAAGAGCCACCTGGATTAATTCTTCTCTCATAGATGCCTACTTACCAGGTACAGTCATTTAATCAACCAATGAGGATTTCTTTATGAGTTGTTATAGTGCCTCATCTCAGTGAGATGGCAGTGGGCGAGTGTTTCCCATTTGACTTTCCTGTCATTTTGTCACACAGGATGAAAGCCCAGGAAGGACATATCTGTCTTCCAGCATGTTGGATTAGGTTGGGTTGGTGGGGTGGGGGGAACTTTGGGAAACAGAAGCTAATGTTCTTTATCAAAATCTGTTGGGACATCATCAACTTGTTCTTATAAACACCTGTGTTGGTAAGCTTCCCCAACACACTCTCGAAGTGCTATTTTGTGAGGGTGGAGCAAGAACTGAGGCTGGGGAGATGTCCCAGGACTGCAGTGAAAAGAAGTAAATGCATAGAAAGCAAAACGTTTACTGTAGTGGATAGAAGTTGAGAGATTGCTTTAAGAGGCTCAGTCTCATTTTCTCACCACATTCCATCAAAAGTGTTCAAGACCAGGAAGGTGGACTCTGTTGGGAGTGGTTCTCCCAGACTTTCCTTCTGCTGCTCTGCACTGGAGGCCAGTTCTGGCCTTAGTACTTGATGAAGAGCAATCACCAGAGTAGCCAGTTTCAACTTAAAGACAGGCAGTGCATCTTTTCTTTTTTTTTTTTTTTTAACATTTTGTTTTGCTTATTTTTTATGTTTTTGGCCATGGCATCCCATGCGATATCTTAGTTCCCCAACCAGGGATCAAACCCGTGACCCTGCAGTGGAAGTTTGGCCTGCCAGAGGATTCCCCAGGCGGTGCATCTTAGCAGTATCAACATTTTAGAGTTGCACAATTTGGGTGTATGTAATGAAAGTGTCAAATGTACACAAATTGCAATTCACATCAACTTATAAAGGCACCTAATTCACATACCTATAAAATTAAAACCAGATGGATTAGTGTCAGCATGTGTGCTAATCATATGAGCATCAGCATGTAAGTTTATAAGTTTAAATACCACAGTATTTCAAAGCTCAGTGAACGCTGGCTCCCACCCCAGGAAACTACACTCCTTCTGCCGTCCTAACAGCAGAGGGCTGTCTCAGGCCAGGGGTGCTGGACCTCACTCTGACAAGAGTCCTTGTGATAGGTCCAGTTCACAGTGATGGCCCAGAAAGAGAATGCCTCTGGAATGAGCACGCGCCCTCGTGCCTACAGGGCTTCTTCTGGATCATTACAGACACCATCTAAAGGGTGACATAACCCCGTGCCTGCCTGTGTGTGCATGCATGGCTCATTGATAGGTCAGTTTCATTTAGTTACATTAGATAACTTTATAGTATATCATCTTGTGTTCACTAAGGATGAGTGATCTATAAAGAGTACCTTGGTCAGTTTCCAACGTGTCCACCAAAGCCAGTGGAAGGAACAGTTTAGGTGCTAGATCCCCATATATGTACTTGTCCCAGAATCCGCTCACACAGGGTGACTGCAGCAGAGCAGACCAGAGACATGCACAGCTGCCATGGGACTTCTGAGCATCAAGTCAGGGGTATCACTGGTATTTGGTACAAACTCGGACTCACTGTCTCTTCTAGAAAGCCCTTCAATCAGCTCTCCAGGATGTCGGACAGGCCTAGCCTTGGACTATAATTTTGGGTGGGATCCAAATGGAGCCCTTGGAGGTCCTGGGGTTGATGACGGGGGTTCTGATTGGGAAAGGACCTTTCCCCTCACTGGGTCGAGACAGACCCAGCTTCATGTCCTGGCTTTGCTCCTGCTTCTCTGCTGGACTTTGAGGAGCTGCTCAGCCTATTTAAAGTTTAACTTCTACAGCTATGAAATACATGTAACATGTATTCATGTATTGAATTATGTAACGTGTATATAACATGTAACATGTAATTTGCTTGGCCTTCCAAGCCAAAGAGGGTTGCTATGAATATCACTAAATTAGAGGTAAGACGGAGTCTCCTTTAAAGGCTCTGGCACTTGAGAGAGAAATGCATTTCATTACATGACGGCTTCATCTCAGCATCCAGCACTACAATCTGTGATTAAGGAACGGCAGTTTAAGCTTTCCTGTTTTAAGTGCCAGCACCATAACCAGCGTGATACACAGTGTCTCCAAGGCTCCACCCCCATTTCTTATCCATTTCTTCCTTCCTCTGTCTCTCTTCCCTCCCGGACTTAATCTCTATCACAACTATTTTTAAAGAGATCCACCAATAGCTAACCTTGCTTTTAATTTTTTTTCCAAGTTTTTGTTAGTGAGTGTAAGACTGGGGAGGACCAAAAGGTATCTTTCCTGGCATATTGTGATGTCTTCAAACCTGTGACAGTCCATCCTAGACAACAACAAATGCAAAGGATTTCCAGCAGAGGCATTAGAGGAAAATAGCCTCTGGTCCCCTCTGCAGGGCTCCTGGGCTAAGGGGGGGTCACAGCATTCTAGAGCTAGCTGTGCCCGGGAGCTCACTGAGACAGATCCTCTCTCTGGGCCTCCACCTCCGATAACCTTCCCTGCCAAAGTGCTCGTTTTACCTGGGGCCAGAAAGAAGAAGACAGCAAAGAGAAAGAGGGACGTCCTCATGACTTGCAGGTCTTGAGAGATCAGCACAGTGACCACGAGGAAGGAGCAGCAAGCACCCACATTTATAAATTTCTCCAGCCCGATAACTTCTTGATCAGTGAGGCGTGGCAGAAGCAAAGATGTGCTTGTGCTCCTCTCAAGATAGCCCACAGACACCTGGGTGGAGATGAAGACCTGAACTGTCCAATTTAACCCTCCCCCTTGGGAGAGAGGGAGTGCAATGCCTCTCTTTAGGACAAGGTGGAATTAGGGGGCTATGCATCCATCCATATCGCCCCACTGCTATGATTGCTAATGTCAAGATACCTTAGAAGCATTTGATGAAACAACCATAAACCTCCCCCAATATGCATACATATGACTGATTCACTTTGCTGCACAGCAAAAACGAATACAACATTGTAGAAAAACTATACTCCCATAAAAATTAATTAAATCAACAACAACAGGCCAACCACAAACGCCTCAAAAGCTATGTTATGGAAAGGTGGTTTTCATATGTGATCTGGATAAGTTCACCAGTTCACTTCCTCATGTTCTGCTGATATCAATAAGTGACTGAACATATAAATACATTTGAGAAAACAGACATGTTTCTGAGCAGAAGAATTCCAATCGGTATTTGTGGATACTCCCGATCCAGGAGCTGGAGCTTAATTATTTCAGTTTAAAGGAAAATGAGTTGCTTTCAAAGAAGAGACTGTGGAAGGAGATCACGTAAGACTGGGGGAGCCTGGCAGGAGAGCCTATCAGGTGGTCAAGGTCATCTCAGGAGGGGTCCGTCACATTCGCATTATGTAACCCTGATGTGATGAATGGGTTGGGAAGGACACACCACTCTGTGTTCTCCTTCTCCAAACCCCAAACCCAGTCCCCGTCAGGAGAAAACATTAGAGAAACTGGAATCCTGGCGTTTACCATGTAGTCATGTCCTACTGTGACTTTCTCTGTTTTGACAAGTATGAGTAACTTTCAACATGGACGTTAACATTGGAGGCGCTGGGGGCAGTGGGTAGGTGGTCACACTCTATACTGTCTTTGCAACTTTGCAGAAAATCTAAAATTTTTCCAAACTAAAAACCGTATTTTAAAAAGCAATTGGGGAATATCCTATCTAATTTCGACCTTTGTCAGCATGCTTTTGTTAGATATTTCTTTATGCATATCCAGTTAGGAATGATTGACCAAAACAATGTGTTTTCTCCTATTTCCTTCCAGCCTCACCTAAGCAGACTGAAGCCCCCAAGGAAAGACAAACTTCTGGATATTTTCAGTGATACACAGTTTCATTTATCTTATCTATTATCTTGTCATCTCGTTGATTTTTTAAATTTATTTGTTTTTTGGTTGCACTGGGTCTTCATTGCTGCATGCGGGCTTTCTCTCATGTGGCAAGTGGGGGCTACTCTCTAGTTGCGGTGTGGGGCGCCTCAGTGCAGTGGCTTCTCTTGCTATGAAGCACGGGCTCTAGAGCACAAGCTCAGTAGTTGTGGCTAATGGGCTGGCTTGCTCTGGGGCATGTGGGATCTTCCTAGACCAGGGATTGAATCCATGTCTCCTGCATTGGCAGGCAAATTCTATACCACTGAGCTACCAGGGAAGCCTGATATGGGTATAACTTTTAATACCCATGGTTTTGTGTGTGTGTGTGTGTGTGTGTTTGGTCTATTAGCTCCCTAGGTTATTTCATCCATTTTCGTAGCTTTACTTATTTTTTGTCCAAACCTTGAGGCTTGTGGTCTTAGTTCCCCAACCAGGGATAGAACCCAGGTTCCCTGCAGTGCTAACCACCGGACCACCAAGGAAGTCCCAATACCCGTGTTCTTAATGAATTAAAGAGGTGTGGTAGTTATGACTTTGGTCTTCTCAGTGGGGTTGTTACAGGTTCAAGGACTCAGAAGTAACTTGGCAAAATGACTGCTACCCCTCCCTTTCTCCTTGGGAAAGTTAGGGACAGCACACCTGAAAGCCAGGGAAGTGACACTCCACGATTATTGAGCTCTCACAGGGCACCAGGGCTCCTGGGAGCATTCCATGTGCTCAACACATTCTTGTCATCATCACACCAGATCCTCAGACCAGACAGAAGAGGTAGGAGAGTGACTGTGCTCACTCTCAACAACTGTGAGCTGGTCCTTGCTTGACAGATGAGCTCGCTGAGCTGGGAGAGTGGGGTGGGGCTTCCTTCTACTCCCCGCACCAGGACTGAGCTGCCCCGGTCTCTCAGCTCCTGGCCTGGCGTCCCTTCTACCAGCCCAGTAGGCATTCCCCCAACACAAGGACCTGTGGAGGCCAAGGGCGTCACCCTGGTCCTTGATCCTGGGAAACGGAGCATGTAAGTGTGCTTTCTTTATGGATTCACTTCACTGACCAAGAGCACATCGCATTACTTTCAAATATAAGGGAGCCTTTCGTCCTCTCAAAGGAATCCCAAATCTCCCTTCTGAAGAGTCTTCCCGCAGAGATGGCGCCGAGCAGGAAGATGTTTTATTTTGTCTTGGCCTTCTTCTTCATGCTGGCTCAATTTCCGTCAGGTAAATGAGAGTAGATGGGATTTTGATGGGGCAAATCATAAAGCTTGATGACTCTTCTATGTAGCACCCTGAAGAGGAGAGACAGTCAGCTCCCCACTGCACTTCTCATGGCAATTCTTGAACTAGCAGTAGTGTTTTCTAAAAGCAAACTATGATTCCTTAAAAAAAAAAAAAAAAGAAACTTATTGGATACCAGGAGTTCCAGCCTTCAAAAATAGAATAAAGATTCAACCTCTGTGAGCTGGGAAAGCTCTTACAGAGTGTTGTGTAAAAGTTTTCCCAGTGTTATTTCCCTGCATTGGTTTTCATATTCAAAATGTGCTTTGTTTTGAATTTAGGGTGCCAGGCAGGACTCCAGTATTCCCAGCCACTTTCAGCAGGTAAGATAAATCCCTCTTTTACTTTTAGGAACTCTGGCCCTGTCGGGTATCTTGAACTTCCAGAGACAAGGAAGCCGTGGAAATAGAACTAACTGCCTGATATCCCAGACCAACTGATAACCAGACTAACTCCACCTTTTCTTCCTCTTGTTCTAAGTGTCATATCTGGATTTTTCCATTTCACAGAGAAACCTCTTTGTTATTGGTTTGTCATTTTGGTCATGGAGCTTTGGATTTCATGGCTGTTCTCATGAGATCATGGTACTAACTAAACCAAGGTCACAGGACCAAGCTTGTACCAGCCAATTAACTCTGCTCTGAGAGCATGCTTACCCAACTCTTAACAGCCTCTGCTCCTAAATCCAGTAAACTGTGTCCCGAATGTATACCAGTGGTCTAAGAAGGAGGTCAGGGTGGTTCAGTGAAAATCCATCACCACTGCAGATGACCTGTTCATAATGAATAGCCCCGTGATCTTTTTTGTAAACTCACCCAGTATAGGAAAAAAGCATATTATAAACAGAACTGAAAGAAATATTCCTGGGTAATTCTAGACATTTAGAAGTGTCCAGACAGAATTTCAGAGTGGGAGAGCGACTAAAGTTGCCTCTATCGCTGAGTGCTTACTATGTCCCAGGCAAGCTCTTAACAACTTTATGTGCATTATGTCATTTGATCTTCAAAACATCCCTTTGAGGCAGATAGTATCATAACCACCATTTTTATAGAAGATGAGACTAAGCAGTTTAGTGAGAGGACACATAGCCATTACCTGGCCCAAACCAAAACTGAACCTAAGTCTTGAAACTCTACCCTCAAAGATCTTTCAAAACCACAAGATCTCTCTCCCATTTTCATTTTGTAACTTTTGCAGCAGCATCAGGTATGTATTTTTTATAGTTCTGTAACATACATGACATCGTCCAACTGTGCTTATACTTTTGACCCATGCAGTTGTTAAACATATAGAGAAAGGGATTGCATCTTCCTTTTGCTTAAACATTAAACTCCCCAACTCTATTCTGAAAAAAGTGGAGGTCTTTGGAGAAGTCCAGGCCGTTTCTTGAAAACACTCTTTATAGTCATAAACACAAACCCTCCCTTCTTCTATGGCCTTGGGGCCTTCCCCCATTCCTAGAGAGTCCTCAGGAAAGTCAAGTCAGAAGCTCTTTCTTGGTGCAGGTGACGTATCTCCCTGTGAGTCGTGCTGGCTCGGTCGGGGCAAATGCAGGAAAATATGCACTGAGGATGAGAAGATTGTTGGAAATTGCAAAGTGAACTTTTTCTGCTGCCGGCGGAGGATCCTGTAAGCCACACCAGCTCTCTTCTGGCTTTGGAAATGGGACTGGATGTTCAAGGAAGGTGGAGAGAAGTTATGTAGCTTAACCTAGTCATACAGTCAGTGTGAATTCAGGATCATTCTCATTTCCTTCTCTCTTTGTTTTGTTCCTTTGCTTCTTTTTGAAGATAATCTCTAAAAAGGTTGCCAGTGGGGAAAGAGAAGGCAAGAAAGGGGGGAGTAGCAGTTGGGGGGTTAAGAGGTACGAACTGTTATGTATAAAATAAATAAGCTATAAGTATATATTGTATGGCATGGAAAATAAAAATATTTTATAATACCTTTAAATGTAGTATAATCTATAAGACATGGAATCTCTATGTTGTACACTTGAGAAAATGTAATACTGTAAACCAACTATACTTAAATTTAAAAAAAGTCAAGACATGAGTTGGTACCTAACAGCTACTCACACAGTCAGATACTATTACTATATATTTATAGAGTCCCTTATAACTTATGAATCTTGCCCATATACTTTTCTCATATGACTCACAAACATCTTATATGATAGATTTTATTGTCCTTGTATATATTTGAAGAAACTGAGACCAGGGAGGTTGTCATTTGCTCAAGGTCATAGTTGGAAACCAGCAAAGGATGTGCAGACCACCTCCATGTTCTGTGTATTCATCCTTATGGACTAATTCTAACACAAAATAAATGGACACAGCATCCACATCACTGTTAATGGAGTTATAGTTCTGTAACAAATTACTTTTTTCCACATCATTTCTTTCTGTGCCAATATGTTGTCACTCACTTACTCTAGTACTTATGGTGTATTTTTATTGACTATCTTTGACATAAAACTATGTAAATTTAAGACATACATATTAGTTTGATACATTTCTACATTATAATATGATTCTGTTGTAGTGATGTTGAGCACCTCTATCACAGGACATACTTATCCTTTCTTTATACTGTTTGGATAATTAAGTTTTAGTCTCTCAGCAAAACTGTCGTCTGTATTCATTATATTGTGCATTAGATCTCTATGGCTTATTTACTACCTGTTGCAGGTTGGTGCCCTTAAACAACATTGACTTCAGCCCTCCACTCCCATCTCCTGGTAACTACTATTTTACTCTGTGTTTCACATGTTTGGCTTTTTTAGAGTCTACATATAATAGATAGCGTTCAGTACTTGTCCTTTTTTGATGATCTCACTTAGCATAATGTGTTCAAGGTCCATCTACATGGCATTAAAATGGCCAACAGGTACTTGAAAAGAGGATTAACATCACTACTCCTCAGGGAAATGCAACTCAGAACCACACCTCACACCACTCAGCATGGCTATAATCAAGAAGACACAAAACAACGGGTGTTAAAGTGTATGATGTGTATTTTTTAAAAACATCTCACATCTGCTCAGTTAAGGTCCAGGACACCAAGTTTATGTTTCTCTTCTCTTGCGATCCCATGGACTGTAGCCTGCTAGGCTCCTCTGTCCATGGAATTCTCCAGGCAAGAATACTGGAGTGGGTCGCCATGCCCTCCTCGAGGGGATCGTCCCAACTTAGGAATCAAACCCAGGTCTCCAGTATTACAGGCAGATTCTTTATCTTCTGAGGCACCAAGGAAGCCCTTCTCTTCCTGCCAATGGGTGAAATGCTACAAATTAATTTAAAAGGTTCAACATAGGATATGTATAAATGGTTGACTCTATAACTTTGCCTTATGAAAAAATTTGCAGTTCACAAAATAAAGGTCAAAATGATAGGCCCTACTCAAACTTGCTCACCCAGTTTTAATATATGACTATGTTGCTCCACATTTGAGAGGACCGTGGCTTCATTGGTCTTTCTGCGCTCAGATCCATGCCTGTCTTTTTCCTACTTTGCTCTGTATAACTGGCATATTGTCTGCAAAGTACATTCTCTAAGCTTTCTGGTTTTTCTGGCTGGTATCAGTCTATTGCAAGTGCCTGGCAGCTGAATGGTGGATAAGAGAACAGGAGAACTCAGGGTTTCCCTCCCTCACTATCTCTTTTGGTTTCAGCTTCTGCATTCAGGCCCAGCTCTCACCATCTCGTCCTTGTTCCTGAACTCACACCAGAGCCTCTTGTTTTTCCTCCAACCATCCAGCAGAGGGGTATTTCAGCTGTGGCTAATGTTAGGGAACTGTGGTGTTGGAGAAGACTCTTGAGAGTCCCTTGGACTGCAAGGAGATCCAACCAGTCCATTCTGAAGGAGATCAGCCCTGGGATTTCTTTGGAAGGAATGATGCTAAAGCTGAAACTCCAGTACTTTGGCCACATCATGCGAAGAGTTGACTCATTGGAAAAGACTCTGCTGCTGGGAGGGATTTGGGGCAGGAGGAGAAGGGGATGACAGAGGATGAGATGGCTGGATGGCATCACTAACGTGAGCCTGAGTGAACTCCGGGAGTTGGTGATAGACAGGGAGGCCTGGTGTGCTGCGATTCATGGGGTCGCAAAGAGTCAGACATGACTGAGTGACTGAACTGACTGACTGAATGTTAGGGTTGCCTCACTGCTCTCATTATACAAGTTCAGTTCTTTCAACACTTTATCACCAGCTGTCCAAATTAAATTATTTCTTCAAGCTTCTGGTGAGGGAACCATTTCATGTCTGACATGAATGTAAATAGATCAGACAACAGAGCCTGAATATTTACATTTTATCAGTTGTTCTCCAGAAGAGATCTAAGACAGAATGCTTGTGGGACTGTACAGTGTTTCCTTCATTTTCACAGGAAACAGTTCAGGGAAGTGGCTAGTGGAGGATCTGGTTCTAAAAATCTGGGTGAGTCACCATCTGCCAGAGGATGGTCCTTCTCCCTGGATCTCCACAGTGAGTGTGCAGCTGATGACTCAGAGAACATCACAAAGCCAGGGTACTCCTTACTCATCCCACATCCCATACTGCTTGACTCCAAAACAAAGTATTCTGGATCTGAACTAATGCTCTTTTACAGAATTCATGTACATGTCTCAGAGTCCTAGGGAGTGGAGGACCAGTGGCTGTGCCCTGCTATTACCTTAATCATTACCTTAAACAGCATGCAGAGTCAGACGGCTTATGGTCTCAAAGGGTACCTCTCACAAACACTCAACCATTCACAAATTTCCCTTCTTCCTCTTGCTCTCTCCTCTCTTCCATACTTTGCTCCTTTTAGAACTTCTGTATTCAGTTACCTCTTTTTCCCTGAGACACCCGATCCTTCCTACAGAATAATATAGTCTCAGCTCACACTAGCTTCTTGTTACTTGAAAAGTCAGTCCTTTCAGATGTCAAGCGGATGCCTCAGATAAGTGTCTGTTGATTCCTCAGTAAATTATGGAGATCTCTGATTATTGGTTTCCGCTGAATCTTCTGAAGAGGAAGGTTCTAGGTGATGGATGGGGCAGAGAAAAGTGGCAAGGAAGAGAGACCCGGGGGCTGGGCCTCTCCTACAGTGTCCCCACTTGAGTTGGTCTACATAATGCTCCTGGTTAGCAAGCTCTGAACTCCATCAATTCTGAAGCTGTAGCTTTTGTAGGCCTTATGCTAGATGGCTAGTACCCTTTCCTGGTTCTGGGTTCCACTTGAAAGCCCTCTCACAATAACTGAAAGGAAACAACGGTGCCTACAGAGCAAGACGGATCAGTATGGGCCGAATTCCCAAAAGGCAGAGGACAAAACGCTAAGCATCATTAATTTCCACAGTCCTGACTGAGGTGCTAAACCGCAAAGGTAAGGAGAGTAAAGAGGCTGACCTCAAAACGCGTTCTGAAACACTTACCCTTGTACCTACTTGAGGGTATAAGAGAAAACTAGAGAAGGCAGGGACAGGGTTTCTCTGTGGTGCTGTGACTGTGACTTCACTCAGCCTCTCATGGGGAAAGGTGAGGAAAATATCACGTTCACATCAATGCTTAAGAGACTAAATTCAAGGAAGGCTGCCTGGAGAGCTAGACAAGTCACCCTGTGGTGCTCACGCCTGAAAAGAGCTGTGGCTGGGGCCGCCTCCGACGGTAGGACAAGAGCAGAACAGCGCCGGGTAGTTGCCCTTAGGATATTAGGCAGAGAGATGGGTGTGATGCTCACAGACCACAGAAAGGAAAAGGGTGAGAAGAGATACACCATGTACACAGTCACCAAAAGAGAGCTGTAATGGTTACACTAAAAACAGACAAAACAGACTTTAAGACAAACCGGCCACTAGAGACAAAAGAACATTTTTATAAAAAGTAAACCCCATGAGACCTCATCTACGGCCCAGCCCATCCAACAACAGCACAACACAGATTCTCTCGAGTTCACATTTAGTATTCTCGAGGACTGGCCATATGTTAGGCAGAAAACATTCTCAATAAAAAGAGTTGAAAAAAAAAAAAAAAAGAGTTGAAATCATAGAAAATATGCTCTCCAACCACAAGGGAATAACAGAAGCACACTTAGGAAAGTCTCAAATGTGTTAAAATTAAACCACTGCTACTGCTGCTGCTAAGTCGCTTCAGTTGTGTCTGACTCTGTGCAACCTCATGGCTGCAGCCTACCAGGCTCTTCCGTCCATGGGATTTTCCAGGCAAGAGTACTGGAGTGGGGTGCCATTGCCTTCTCCTAAAATTAAACCACACACTCCCCCAAATAAATAATGAGCCAAAGAAAAAAATCGTAAGAAAAATTAGAAAATATTTCAAGGTGAATGAAAATGTAAAAAACAAAACAAACAAACAAAACCCCACAAAACTTATGGGATGCAGCTAAACTAATGCTTAGAGGAAAAAAATTATAGTTTCAAATGCCTGTATTTAGAAAGAAGAAAGATATCAAATCAATAAACTCATTTTCTACCTTTAGAAACTAAAAATGAAGAGCCAACTAAACTTTTTTTTTTAGTATTTGGAGCTCATTCTGTATTTTGGAGTGAAAAGATGCCCTTTCAAAGCCATCTTTTGATTAATAATAATATTACTATTTTATGTAAGCAGTTGAATGTTTAGGCATACAGTTGTTAATAACATTTTGTATTATTTTGCTGGTAATGGCAGTCTTGCGTGTGTAGTCTTTTGACCTCTACTCAGCAACAAAAGGCAAGTTCAGGCTGGGAACACTTCTTTATCGAGAGATAAAAAGCCCACACAGCCTGTATTGATTGTGCTTGGAACCTTGCGTGGGAATACCTGCCCCTCTTTCAGGCCTCCAGAATGCTTTTTTATTTTCTTATTCTTTTTGGCCACACTGCATGCAGGATCTTATTTCCTCAACCAGACACTGAACCCACGCCCCCTGCATTGGAAGAGTGGAGTCTTAACCACTGAACTGCCAGGGAAGTCCCCAGCTTTAAGTAACTTTGATTCTGTCCTTGTGCCTGTCCTAAGTTTAGCAAGGTGGCAGATTATTTACGTATTTATTTTTGGAGCTTTAACTGCTTCATGCCACATTGCAATCAGAGAATTCATTCCATTCTGGTCCATTTTTCCAAGTTTTGACTTTTCTCCAAAACATGTCTGTCTTTATTGTAACTTTCATATCCTTTGGGTAGGTTGTTTTTTTCCTCCAGACTTTCACTTGTTATCAATGGAAACGATCATCTGTTAGGAGCTCATTTCAGTTTATTAGAAATGGAATTCCTCATTTGATTTTTTTTCATGTTTCTTCCTTTATAAATTGGGCTTCTCTGATAGCTGAGTTAGTGAAGAATCCACCTGCAATGCAGGAGACCCTGGTTTGATTCCTGGGTTGGGAAGATCCATTGGAGAAAAGGGATAGGCTACCCACTCCAATATTCTTGGGCTTCCCTTGTGGTTCAGCTGGTAAAGAATCTGCCTGCAATGCGGGAGACCCAGGTTTGATCCATGGGTTGGGAAGATCCCCTGGAGAAGGGAACGGCTGCCCACTCCAGTATTCTGACCGAGAAAATTCCACAGACTACATAGATCATGGGAACTCCAAAGAGTTGGACACTACTTTCACACTTTCACTTTCCTTTATTTAATTGCTCTTTCATGTCTTTTCCATTTTTTCTATAGAATGCTTATTCTTCTCTTAATGATTTATAAAACTCTTTATTTCATTTCAAATCTTTCAGATAACCCCCTTACTTAAAACCCTTTGATGACTTTCCTTTGATTTTAGGATAAAATTCAAATTTCTTAGTAACATACAAATACACATGGTATTTGTTGGACATTACACACTGTCCAACACATATTGGTTGAATGAATACTATTCCCAGAAAATATAAACTATAGGCATATATAATACTAACATTATTACCCTGAGTAATCATATCTTACATGTGTAAAAACTTTGAACATTTAATGACAGTTCTCATACTGATTGCTTAATTATTCACGTATTCCTCTAACCAGCCAGCTATCAACCAATAAGTCAAATACATATATTTTGAGCACCTATTGTTAAAAATACTGTTGTAAGGAATGAATGGGAAGGAAAAAGATGAGAAGAAAGTTATTTTCCTTTATGGAGTTTATAATACAAATGAGGAGATCAATTTTTTTCATAGAGTATAATTTGAAAAAGATATATACCAGGTGCCAATCAATAATGGCTGAGTGAATCTTATAAAAGCAAATTGCATGTAAAATCTCAGATAAGGATAAAAGGAATGGTGGTTATGGACTCTACAGAAGTGGTAGGGCTTGAGAAGGGGTTTCGGGAACATAGGAGAAATCTGGACAGAGATGTAGAAGACAGCATTCCAGGTAGGAAGACAGGAGAAGACAAGGTACTCTCTCCTAAGTGTTTACTTAGGTAAAACCTGACCCAGCAGCCCACATATTATTCAGTGGAGCATGGAAAATAGTTCACTCTTAATGAACACTACAAACCAAAATTGACGTTCCACTGTTTCAGAGCTGTAGAACTTGTTTTAATCAATTTCCCTCGATAAAACAGCTAGATTCCTGCCACTGTACCTCCTTCATCCTCTCTCCACTGATGCCTGGAGCCATGAAAACCTTCTTCTTAATGTTTGCTGCCATGATTCTTCTTGCTCAGATTTTCTCAGGTAAGCGGGAAATCTTTATTGATGTAAGGATGGCAGTCTGTTCAGGATCTGTCTTTTGAGAAGAAAGCTCAGCTTTCAGAAGAGTACATGACTCAGCCCTATGTCCTGAAAAGGTCCCAGAACAAACCAGTTACAGGAAATCTTTTCCTAAGCTTAGACACAAATCATTGTGGCCACACTGATTCAGGCCACCTTCAATCAGAAGAGTATCTCGTTAATTTCCCTAAAAGCTCTACAAAGGGGTTCAGAGTTCTCTTTATGTTTAAATCTCTTTCCTCCTATGATCTTTGACCTATCTGCAAAGTATGACAAAGTGATTGCTTTAAAATGAGAGAAAATGTTAGAGACAAACTCCAAAAGAACTTGTTAATTTAGAGAAATATAGCCTCTGTAGCCTAGAAACTAAACTTATGATGGTCCTTAGTCTATTTTTTCAAGTCTAACTAACTGGTGCAGATCTCCTAATCCTAGATTATCTTGAACCTTTTTTCTGGCTCTTACACACGGATGGAAAATTATATCCTTTAAAGCACTAACACCTTGATTAGTTTTCTTTGAAGTCCTTGAGTCCTTAGAAATGGGTTCTTTTTACTCCATACAGCCAAGACTTTATCCCTAATCAACTTTTATGTTCATTCCCTTCTCAACCATCCTTCATTCCTTTTGTTATGATGCCTTTCCTCATGGGGTTCTCCATGCATCATACAGCATCTTGTCTATTTCTTCTTCGAGGTTTCTGAATTGCTACACTTACTTACTGCACAATCTGGCCTCAGTACCTAGCTTTTTGTTGTTCAGTTGTTCAGTCCTGTCTGACTCTCTGCAACCCCGTGGGCTGCAGCAAGCCAAGCTCCCCTGTCCTAACATCTATTGAATGTGTGTTACCACTAATGAGAAATTGTTCTAGGGACCACAACAGAAGGAGGTAAAGTGGAGGTGAACATTAGAGTGTGGCCTTTGCTCTTAATTTACTTACTGTTTATTAGTCTATTATTTCTGTGTTGATCAAAAATAGGTTGCCCATAGTAACAAATAAGCATGTAGTAAGTTTAGAATGCAAATATATCACAAATAACTATGATACAAAACAGTGCTCACAAGTGCCATGAAGAAGAAAAGTAAAAGAGAAGCCACAGAAGCAGAAGTTTGTTTCCAAATGGGGAGACCAGGAAAGGCTTCCTGGAAGGTCGTTGATTGCATCGCACTTTTGAAAATTTTGAAAACCTGCAGGACTAGAAATAAAGAACAGAGCTGAGGAACATTGCCCTCATGTTTCAAACCATCTCTTGTAAAGTCAGTTTCTTAACTTCGGCCTCAGTCTCTTTCTTGGGGTGCCGGGGGTGGGAGTGGGGCCGGGGGGTGAAGTCAGACAACGAATCCAGGCTAAGGAAACAAGTTTTAAGCTGTCCTCTCCATCTCCTTGGAGAAGGCAATGGCACCCCACTCCACTACTCTTGCCTGGAGAATCCCATGGACAGAGGAGCCTGGACAGACTGCCGTCTAAGGGCTCGCTAAGAGTCGGACACGACTGAGCAACATCACTTGCACTTTTCACTTTCATGTATTGGAGAAGGAAATGGCAACCCACTCCAGTGTTCTTGCCTGGAGAATCCCAGGGACGGGGGAGCCTGGTGGACTGCCGTCTATGGGGTCGCACAGAGTCGGACACGACTGAAGCGACTTAGCAGCAGCAGCAGCTCCATCTCCTTCCATCCAGACTCCAGCTGATTCGAATCAAGTGTAGAAGGAGATGTGTAAGAGCTTCTTATTTCCAAAACTCAGCTCAGACATGCTTGTTTCTCTATAAGGAGCACAGGCTAGGGCTACCACCACAACAGTCACACAGAATCTCAGCATTGCAAGTGGGTTTAATGATTAATAAAAGAGGTGATGAACACAGACTATAATGCCAACATATTTGAGGCCTATCTCAGCTCCAGTCCTCATAAGATTTATGAACTCTGTGTTTCAATTTATTTCCTATAAATGGAAATAATAATAACAATAGGGCATTTTTTTCAAGATTAAGACATTTTATTATATTAATTAGAGTAGAGGCCAACTGGTTTTAATTAAAAAGAGAACAAAAGCCTTAAACTAGAGTCATAGAAAAAAGGAAGTTTATTTCTCTCTCATGTAAAAGTTCCAAAAGAGGTAATTGAGTAGGTTGGAAAGAAGGCTCTTCTTCATCAGGTAAGCCATGCTGGGATCAGGGAGGAAGGTCAATCTTGCCATCCCAAACAGGTGACTATGTCACTGATTCTAAGATGCTCTAAAAGGAAGGAATAAAAATTGAGTAAAACAGAAACAGCTCGTATCACTCCAGTCCTATTTCATTGGTCCAAAATCATTCATGAGGCTAGACGGAAATAGAAAACCAGAAACAGTCATCTTTAGCTAAGGATCTGAAAAGTGAAAGTGAAAGTGAAGTAGCTCAGTCCTGTGACTCTTTGCAATCCCATGAATTGTATCCCATGGAATTTTCCAGGCAAGAGTACTAGAGTGGGTTGCCATTTCTTTCTCCAGGGGAATCTTCCCTGAACAGCCAGACAAAACTCAGAGGTTCTACTACTTACTAACAGATGGAAGGTGAAAATGACTTCTTGGGGACAGTCTCTATATGCACTGCTTAAACAGTGCCAGGCGCACTTGATGGAGTTAACTATTATTATTATTCAGTTTTCATTGTTCTTATCATTATCATTGTTATTCTTTGCCCCAATTCAATGTAAACATATGACATGTCAATTGACTGCTCTGATGCTTGATAAATTTCAGTGATCTATAACTCAAAATATCCCGAGTTCAACTTTGGACTACTGAAAATGTTTCCCTTTACTCTGAGCAGAAATCTAAGTTCTTGACATTTTTTTTTTCCATTGGTTAGCCCTACCCTGGGCATCATCAAGCTTTCAACATGGTAATGTCTGAGATGTGTGACAGCCCACACTTCCCTCCCAGAGTGGCTTTGCAAGCATAAGTATTACACCTTTTGAGAATAACTGTCAGCTCTTTCAATTATTTTTCCAGAGAATATTTTTTCGATTACTCCTCTCTTGAAACACTTTACTCTTTTCAGCTTAGTCTCTTTGTTCTGAATGAGCACACACTGCCTCAGGCGCCCTAAGGTTGCTGGTAAAGATAATATTATAATATTCCGTTGATGGTATTTATGGAGCAGGTTAGTGCACTATGTTTCTTTTGATCTTTATAAAGCAAAAATGTGGAATTCCACAACCATATGCCAAAGTACCAATTTGCCTATAATGTAAATAGAACAGGCTTTATCTTTTGTTATTTATCAGAGACTATTATTTTGGAGACAAGAAAAAAAAAACAAAACATTTCTTGGAAAAGATTGTTCACTGGAATTCAAAAGTATATCGTCTCCTCCCAGGAAGAAACATTCTGTTTGTATACGTCCAATAAAGACAACAGCAGAGGGAACTCTTTTTCATTTTTCCTAATTGAATCCAATGGAAGGACATGGTATATACTGAACCAGGGATGTGAGTTCAGACAACAGCTGTTGAGGTCACATCTGCTTTATCTGATAGCTAGATTCACAATCCGTATCTCCTTGGAATTCGGGTGACAGGGAATTCTAAGCTGGCCTGGATGGCGAAGTTTTTGGTAATTAAGTACTAGATAACTGAAGACTAATTGCTTTCTTTGCTTTCTAGCCCCAAGAAGCCTTAAAAGACAGATACACTGTCTGAAAATGGATGGTCGCTGTGAAGTCGAATGCCTTTCCTTTGAGGATAAGATAGGGGGCTGCAGAGCTGAACTGACACCATTTTGCTGCAGAAAAAGAGTCAATAATTAAAAGCTAAGCAGCAGCTACACAAATCAATGAGGTGTAGCTCTGTCTTTGATCTCAGTGCAGCGAACCTCTCTAGATCTTCTCTCCTTGACGTCTACGTCAGGATTCTCTGAAGTTGTCAGTCCAGTCTCTGATGCTGCAGGAAATACCTTTTCTAGGCTGCAAGCTTCTGGGATGGGGAGAAGTTGGGGGCGGGGCAGGAGGCTCTCTGTCTTGTTTACTTTGCATCCCCCTTCCTCATATAGGGGCTGTTAGTTACTTTATTGATGGATAAAATTAGTAAACTAATTAATAAAAGAGGTAGAATGGAAAGGTTGAAGAGCAAGTTAATGAATTGAGTTCTAAGGTTATACTCCTGGCTTCTACCAGACATGTGACCTGGGGCTGTCTCCACCGAGATTCTGCTATTTGCAATGTGAAGAGACTCAACTCTGTGGTAAACGGACCCCTTGCTGGACACCAACTGTGATCTCCTCAGCAGCACCCTCCTCTCTCTCCTTTATATGGAGGAATTATTTAAAATGTCTCCTGTTCCCTGTCTGATCTAGAACATTGAGTTCCACAAAGATTTGGACCTGTCCAAATTTAAGCTGGCCACAGACTAAGTAGCATCCTCATTCTGGCCACTTGCAGTGAGGGCTGATTAAATCATGGTCTATTCAAGCACTAAGCTCCCTCAGTCAGTTAGTTCAGTCGCTCAGTCGTGTCCGACTTTTTGCAACTCCATGAATCACAGCATGCCAGGCCTCCCTGTCCATCACCAACTCCCGGAGTTCACTCAGACTCACGTCCATCAAGTCAGTGATGCCATCCAGCCAACTCATCCTCTGTCGTCCCCTTCTCCTCCTGCCCTCAATCCCTGCCAGCATCAAGGTCTTTTCCAATGAGTCAACTCTTTGCATGAGGTGGCCAAAGTACTGGAGTTTCAGCTTTAGCATCATTCCTTCCAAAGAACACCCAGGGCTGATCTCCTTCAGAATGGACTGGTTGCATCTCCTTGAAGTCCAAGGGACTCTCAAGAGTCTTCTCTAACACCACAGTTCAAAAGCATCAATTCTTTGGCACTCAGCCTTCTTCACAGTCCAACGAGATTATCTAATTCAACACCCTCATTATGGGTGAAGCGATCCAAGTTCAAGATCACCCAGTTACAGGCTTAGTTACTCCTCTTCAGACTTCTCATTTGGTCTTGTGTTCTCAGCATGTCCACAGAGAACTGCTAGATGAGCACAGAACAAGGCCAACATAAAGACGGAACAGTTTTTAGCAGCTCAAATGAGAAGTTAGATTGAACAAAAAGTTGAAAGCAGATGCAAAAAAAAGTGGACACTTTCCAAAATCTCTCCTGAGATCCTTGCTCTTTGAAGCAAATTGAGGCTTGCCTTTATCCTGTTTTGCCAAAATATGGAGTCCCAGATTTCAGGCAGAGCAAAACCTATCTCATGTGCCATTTTCATCCTAGAAGACTGACACCATACCCTTTCAAAGCAGAAGAAGGCAAAATCCTTCAGCTCTGCTCTAGACAATTCCCTCATCTCCTGGGTTAAGCTTGCTTCCTATAAAGATATATTAATACATAGGAGAGAATGCAGCAAAACAAACTTTCCTGGGGCAAGACAATTTGTAAAAAGCTTTGAGAAATAAACTTTTTTGGGAAAATATTCTGGTATTATCACTTATCTTTATGGCTCATTTCTTAAAACTGCAACAGGTTGAGGACATGACCTATAGGAATCAGAGGAGTGGTCTCCGGTTCTGGCTTTCCCAGCAGTGCCTGATCAACAGACTGGGATAAAACCAACTGCCTTTGAGAATCTAAATTTACCTAGACTTTCTCTCTCCCTTCTCTCCTCTTCTCTTTTCTCCCTTTCCTCACCAAATGACTTGAAAGGTACTATATGTTTTCTGTCACCCTAGTTGCTTCTTAATCTATAGAAACATCTTCAGCCTTCATCACACTTCATGCTGGGACTCGTCTACCGAGAGACAAGGGACCTCTTAGACGCCTCTTAGTCACTCTTTTATCTTAAAGACACCAGGGTCAGGAGTTTCCTGATGACCTAGAGGTTGGGACTTGGCGCTTTCAGTGCTGTGGCCCATGTTCAAAACTGGTCCAGGAACTAAAATCCCACAAGCCGCACAGTGTGGCCAAAAAAAAAAAAAAAAAAAGATGTCAGAGTCAACTCCAAAGATCTCTGATCATCATTCGTCCTTGTGGCATGGAGGTGGTAACTCTGTCCTCTGGTTTTTAGTCTCTGTGCCCTTTTGACCTGTCAGTCCCTGTGCACCTGGTTACCTGCAGTAGATCCACTCTGTTTCAAATATTCAGTATGGTTTCTGCTCACCTGAGTGAAGCCTGTTTAAGAAAAACTACACTATGTTTCCAACTTGAACTTCTTGCCAAAGTTTATTGGTGAAAGTTGCTCAGTCATTTCCAACTCTTTGTGACCCTCTGGACTATACAGTCCATGGAATTCTCCAGGCCAGAATACTGGAGTGGGTAGCCTTCCCCTTCTCCAGGGGATCTTCCCAACCCAGGAATAGAACCCGGGTCTCCCACACTGCAGGGAGATTCTTTACCACCTGAGCCACCAGGGTTAGGTCTTATCTAAATGGATTTCTGATAGATACCTCAAAAGTAACTTACCTTCATTTCGATATATTACTTTCTTTCCACAACTGATCTTCATTTAATATTCTAGATCTTAGTCAATATTGTTACCCTTTACTCAGACACTCAGGTGAAAAATGGCTTCCTCAGGAAAGCTTTCTTTGCCTCATAAATCACACAATTCACTCATTACATTAATCTATATAAATTACTCATTAGAATCTGCAAATTGCAATTATCATCCTCCCTTCTCTCTCCTCACTAAAGGTGTTGGGTGTTCAGAGCTGCACCATCTTCAGTCTGTATAGTCTATCAAACTAGCAAATTCTCACTGTCAGTTACCTAAGGTTTACTTATACATTTGGGTTTGGGCTTTGTATGGAATAAGGAATAGTTTCACCTTTTCACGCTGCATGTGTGTGCATGAGCACACATCACACACACACACACACACACACACACACCATGTGAGTTGTTCAATCATAGAAACTGGTATTAGATTCATACTCAGTTTTATAGGAATACTTGGAACACTACAATAGCAGAGCTAGAAGTAGCCTTCATCTAGGTCAGTGTTTCCAGAACGAAGTTGATTCTAATCACCTAGAATATGTATAAAATCAGAGTTCTGTGCCCACTCTAATGCTTCATACTAGGAAATCCTCAGCAAACAAAATGAATTTTTAAAACAAGTTTTCTAACCAAGTCTCCAGCCCCGTAACATCTGAAACTGAGGAACAGAGGAGCATCTGAGATGCACTCTGGTCACTGCTCTTGCCCCTTACCTCCAGGGAGTCCCAGAATCAAGAGGCGCAACTCAGATCCCAAGTCTGGGCTTTGTACCCACTGCTACTTCACTGCCGTGCACTTTTCCATTTGGAAAAGAGATGCTGAATGGAAATGAACAAATGGCTCACCTTCCTGCTCAGCTTAAGGGGTGGAAGCGCCATTTTAGTTGTCATGACACATCCATGTCCAGCAAACTAACATATGTGGTGGCAAGTTCCACAAGCTGATGGGAGCCCCAGGGGAGCCCAGAACAGGAGAGGAGCCACTGACTAGTTACTGGAGTCTTGAGAGGGTTCACAGAAAAGAGGCCCAGTTACTCTTTAAAACCATGGGTTCCTCAAACTAGCCTAAGTCACTTGAACTGAAACAGAAGGACAGCTGTTGGTAATCTTCCATTCTATTGTCAATATAAACATAGTATGTTCCCATTTGACAATCATTTCCATTCAAACTGCTTATTCCCATCACTGAAGAACGGAGCAGCCAGCATAACCAGGACACCCTGTCCTCCCTGGAAGCCCATTCTGCTCTCATGGGACCTCCATGACCCTGGATATACCTGACTAAGTATTAAATGTCCTCATTATCCAAACAAAGACATTCCATTGGCCCTAGTGTGCTGCCGAGGGACATCACGCCATCTGTTCATGCACAGGAACTTCTGTTGTTCTCCTCTGCCGCTTTATTCTTTCTTGAACCACATTTCCCCAGGTAACAGAACAAATTTATAAAAGCACGGGAAGGGACTTCCCTGGTGGCTCAGTGGTGGAGAGTCCATCTGCCAATGCAGGAGATGCAGATTCGATTCCTGGTCCTGGAGGATCCCACATGCTGCAGAGCAACTGAGCCTGTGCACCACAACTGCTGAGCCTGCACTCTGGAGGGGGGACCACAACTCCTGAGCCCATGAGCCAGGACTATGAAGTCCGTGTGCCCTAAAGCCTGTACTGTGCAGCAAGAGAAGCCACTGCAATAAGAAGTCCAAGCACCACAATGAAGAATAGCCCCCGCTCACCGCCACCTGAGAAAAGCCCTCAAAGCAATGAAGACCCAGCACAGCCAAAATAAACAAATAAATAATTAAAAAAAAAAAAAAAAAAAAACCCTGGTTAAGTTTAGAGAACATGAGAGCTTGAGAGAATCCTGCATCCAAGACAAAATCCCCAGGACCTACACACGGAGGAGCCCCGTGGAAAGTCACCTGACCTTGGAATCATCGCTTCTGATTGTTATGAACCACACACCAGGTCAGGTGAAGGCTGACGTAGGTGAAGTGGCTGTCAGAGGCTTTGCAGGGCTCTGGAACTATCTCTGTCCCATCAGTGAAAATGAACAGGATCAGGGACTTCCCTGGTGGTCCAGTAGCTAAGACTCCATGATCCCATTGCAGGGGGCCCAGGTTCAATTTCTGCTCAGGGAACTAGATCCCACTGAGATCTTCCATGTCCTGGCTATTAGATGTCCATCAGCAGACGAATGGATAAGAAAGCTGTGGTACGTATACACAATGGAGTATTACTCAGCCATTAAAAAGAATACATTTGAATCAGTTCTAATGAGATGGATTAAACTGGAGCCTATTATACAGAGTGAAGTAAGCCAGAAAGAAAAACACTAATACAGTATACTAACACATATATATGGAATTTATAAAGATGGTAAAGACAACCCTGTATGCGAGACAGCAAAAGAGACACAGATGTATAGAACAGTCTTTTGGACTCTGTGGTGGGGGGATGATTTGGGAGAATGGAATTAAAACATGTATAATATCATATAAGAAACAAATCACCAGTCCAGGTTCGATGCAGGGTACAGGAAGCTTGGGGCTGGTGCACTGGGATGACCCAGAGGGATGGTATGGGGAGGGAGGTGGGAGGGGGTTCAGGATGGGGAACACGTGTACACCCGTGGCGGATTCATGTTGATGTATGGCAAAACCAATACAATATTGTAAAGTAAAAAAAAAAATAAATATTAATTAAAAAATTAAAAAAAAAGTGGGACCTTTTTAAGCAACTTAAAAAAGGATCCCACATGTCGCAACTAAGACTTGGTGCAGCCAAATAAGTATTTTTTAAAAAGAAAGAAAATGAATAGGATCAGAGTCATAGAAAACAGGACATTTTCCTAATAATTCTTTTGTCTCAAAAACTCCTCTGCTCAAGTTCTCCAAGAGTTAGTGGTTCTAAAATGCTGGCAAGACAGAGCCATGACAAAGTCTTGTAGACCTGGACAAAGGGAAGCAACAGGGCCCTACTTGGAAGGATTACTATGAGTCTAAGTAAACTGACCAAGGACTAAACATCTTTAGAGCTTGACTATGTCCTGGTGGCCTTATTCCAAACCTTGGTTCTCTATCTTCCCTTTCAAGCCCTGCTCTTCTAAAATAGAAGCTACACATAGAGATTCAAGGTAACCCCAAAATTGTGCATGCCTGTCTACATTTGGGGGTGGGTGGGTGGGGGGACCAGGAACTGAAGGCATGAGCCATCCTGCCCAGACATGCCTTACAGCAAGTTCACCAATGCCTTGGGCCTGGTTGATTTTTTATCCCAGCAGGCTGCCTGGGTTTGCTTTAAGGCATAATTTCCTGTGTGAAAATCTAGGAGTCCAGGTCTAAAATACCCCACAAGGACTAGGTTTGGGTACCTAGTCATTTACTCTGAGGAGTCTGTGCTCTAATCTCCCATCCCCTTGGGTTTGTTATTATCATTACATTAATGTCACTGTGACCAGCACCCTATTATTGCTGTTGTTTCCATCACTATATTTACTATGAGTCTTAGGGTGGATTATTTCAGTGGTGGTTGTTGTATAACGTTGACTACACTTTCTCTGTTCAGGAGGAGGGTCCCATTCACTAGAGACCACTACTGATGTTTCCCCCAAATTCAGACATGTACACCGAAGCTTTATTGCTCGGTCTCCTCTCGTGAGACTAGCCCCCTGAAATGTTCCTGGTCCCCCTTCTGAGGTACCCTGTTGGTGGGGGGTTCAGTGGAGGACATCCCCAGGTTGGCTGAGCCTCTAGGGTGTGAGCAACCTCCTTCCAGGGATCAGCACCGTCTTGTGCAGGCCTGGAAGACCCAGGAAGCCTCCTTCATTCTCCAGAGCCACCCCAAACTTCTAACTCCACCAGTGGGTCCTGGCACTGTTCTTGCCATCCTGGAAAGGCTGAAAAATATGTTACCGACTGCCTGAGAATCCTGAGATTTTCTACTGTAGCTAAGGACCCAGGATCATTGTTGCCAAAAGCAGAGGCACAAGGTGGGAGTCCTGGGCTCACCTGAGCCTCTGCACCTGAGCCCCTTATTGGCCCAAGAAATGCCTGTGCTGCACTTCAAGCCATGGAGATGGGGCCATGCCAGCCTGAGCCACTGCACAATTTTCTCTCCTCTAGGAAGCCTATGAAATGCTTGTGCAGGCCACTGACACCCCTGCTGGTCAGAAGCACCATGCACAACTCTTGTCTACACCTTCTCTAATAGAATGCAAACCCAGGTGTCTGGATTTCTGCAGGTCTGGGCAGAACAGATGGCAGAAGGTCAGCGAGGAGGTGCTGGCTACAGTATGGTATGGGGCTTAATGGGTGCTTATGGATGGTGTAATATCATTCAAATCAAGTGTGTGTGTGTGTGCATGCGTGTGTTAGTTCAGTTCAGTTCAGTTGCTCAGTCGTGTCCAACTCTTTGCAACCCCATGAATCGCAGCACGCCAGGCCTCCTTGTCCATCACCAACTCCCAGAGTTCACTCAAACTCATGTCCATTGAGTCGGTGATGCCATCCAGCCATCTCATCCTCTGTTGTCCCCTTCTCCTCCTGCCCCCAATCCCTCCCAGCATCAGAGTCTTTTCCAATGAGTCAACTTTTCGCATGAGGTGGCCAAAATACTGGAGTTTCAGCTTTAGCATCATTCCTTCCAAAGAACACCCAGGGCTGATCTCCTTTAGAATGGACTGGTTGGATCTCCTTGCAGTCCAAGGGACTCTCAAGAGTCTTCTCCAACACCACAGTTCAAAAGCATCAATTCTTCGGCGCTCAGCTTTCTTCACAGTCTAACTCTCACATCCATACATGACCACTGGAAAAACCATAGCCTTGACTAGATGGACCTTTGTTGGCAAAGTAATGTCTCTGCTTTTGAATATGCTATCTAGGTTGGTCATAACTTTCCTTCCAAGGAGTAAGCATCTTTTAATTTCATGGCTGCAGTCACCATCTGCAGTGATTCTGGAGCCCAAAAAAATAAAGTCTGACACTATGTGTTAAGGCAGATGTAAATACAGGAAGAAAATACTGGATACCAAAATTTCCACAAGTTGACCTGTATCTGCTGGATTTACTGTAAGATTTTTCCTTTACAGCTCCTGTGTGTGTATACTATTTGCATCTTACCTAAGATTCTGCAAAATTTAGGAAATCGCTTCAAAGTCTAAAATCAATTTGATTTAATCAACTTAAAAATCTTTCAATTAAAAACTGAAAGATGGGGACTTCCCTGGTGGCCCAGTGGTTAAGAATCCACCTGCCAATGCAGGTGACACAGGTTCCATCCCTGGTCCCAGGGGATTCATGCTACAGGGAAAGTAAGCAAGCCTGAGCACCACAACTAGTGAGCCCGGCATGCCTTAGAGCCCATGCTCTGCAACAAGAGAAGGCATTCCCACAAAAAGCCCACACACCAAAGCTAGAGAGCAGGCCCCGCTCACCACACTACAGAAAGTCAATTCTGAGCAACAAAGACCCAATGCGGCCAAAAATAACAACAAAAAAATTTTTTTTTAATGAAAGATATCACAAATGGCATCTTACTTAGGACATTTTAGGCAACCTTGATTTCCTAAGGTTGCCATAACAAATTACCACAAACTTGGTGATTCAGAAGGACAGAAATGTATTCTCTCACAGTCCAGGGCCTCTCAGAGGACCAGGGCTCCTTTGCTAGGCCGCTCAGAGGAATACCAGAAGTAGTAATTCAAACATGGTAAAATAGAACAGTGGATTTTGGATATGTACTCAAACTGGGGTGAAATCTTAAGGAAAAAAAAAAGTCTTACAAAGAAAAGTAAAACTCGCCACAAGACATATACTATTAAAAATCTTAACATTTTGGTTATCATAGGTCATTGTAAATTTGTGTTTGTTTTGCCAAAAGTTTTCACTTTCATCTCAGGTTCAAAGAATTTGTTAACAAAATAAGCCACTCATTATATACAAATAAATAATACAAATATTAATTCAATATTTATTAATATTAACTCATATTAATTAGTGGGTATTAATAATGAATGAATGAATGAATATTAATTCAACTACTAACATTAAATTGGGTTTTGATCAACATCCAGACTTAATCAGTGCTGGGGAGTCCCATGGCACAGCATATCTGGAGTCCCAACTGGGAAAAGGTCCCAGGCAGCACAGCCACTCCATGGGTGAGACTTAAAAGATTGCAGTTCGGGTTCCCGCTTATAATCCCAGGAGGGTCACAAACTGTTATCATCATCAATCTGTGCAGCTCTCAGTTCAGTCACTCAGTCATGTCCGACTCTTTGTGACCCCATGGATTGCAGCGCGCCAGGCCTCCCTGTCCATCACCAACTCCCAGAGTTTACTCAAACTCATGTCCATTGAGTCGGTGATGCCATCCAACCATCTCATCCTCTGTCATTCCCTTCTCCTCCCACCTTCAATCTTTCCCAGCATCAGGGTCTTTTTAAATGAGTAAGAACTTTGCATCAGTGGCCAAAGTATCGAAGCTTCAGCTTCAACATCAGTCCTTCCAATGAATATTCAGGACTGATTTCCTTTAGGAAGGACTGGTTGTATCTCCTTGCTGTTCAAGGACTCTCAAGAATCTTTTCCAACACCACAGTTCAAAGGCATCAATTCTTCGGCACTCAGCTTTCTTTATGGCCCAACTGAAAGGTTGTTGTTGAATCATGCGAAGACACCGGGATTCTTGACCCCCAGAGGAGAAGAATTCAATCCGGGGCCAGAGACGAGGCTTGATCGCTCAGAGCTTTTGTGTAATAAAGTTTTATTAAAGTATAAAGGAGATAGAGAAAGCTTCTGACATAGGCATCAGAAGGGGGCAGAAAGAGTACCCACTTGCTAGTGTTAGCAATGAAGTTATATACTCTCCAATGAATCCAAAGAATGTCTGGAGGTCATAAAGACCTCACCAGACCTACTCCCATAATTTACATTTTAAGATAACAGAAAGTTTAATCCAGAGACTGTCCTTAGGCAGGATACATTATTGTTATATAATCCTAAGGAATGTAGAGAAGGAAGAAAAGATTTGTCCTTTCTTCCTCCTTGAGAATTCCAGACCCCTCTCTCCTTGGGGACCCCTAGACTCCTTATCAACCTGCCTAGGAACTGACCCTCTCACAACTGTCACATCCATACATGACCACTGGAAAAACCACAGCCTTGACTAGACGGACCTTTGTTGGCAAAGTAATATTTCTGGTTTTTAATATGCTATCTAGGTTGGTCATACCTTTTCTTCCAAGGAGCAAGTGTCTTTTAATTTCATGGCTGCAGTCACCATCTGCAGTGATTTTGGAGCCCAGAAAAATAAAGTCAGCCACTGTTTCCACTGTTTCCCCATCTATTTGCCATGAAGTGATGGGACCAGATGCCATAATCTTAGTTTTCTGAATGTTGAGCTTTAAGCTAATTTTTACTCTCCTCTTTCACTTTCATTAAGAGGCTTTTGAGTTCCTCTTCACTTTCTGCCATAAGGGTGGTGTCATCTGCATATCTGAGGTTATTGATATTTCTCCCGGTAATCTTGATTCCAAGTTGTGCTTCTTCCAGCCCAGCGTTTCTCATAATGTACTCTGCATATAAGTTAAATAAGCAAGATGACAATATACAGCCTTGACGTACTCCTTTTCCTATTTGGAACCAGTCTATTGTTCCATGTCCAGTTCTAACTGTTGCTTCCTGACCTGCATACAGGTTTCTCAAGAGGCAGGTCAGGTGGTCTGGTATTCCCATCTCTTTCAGAATTTCCCACAGTTATTGTGATCCATTCAGTCAAAGGCTTTGGCATAGTCAGTAAAACAGAAATAGATGTTTTTCTGGAACTCTCTTGCTTTTTCCATGATCCAGCGGATGTTGGCAATTTGATCTCTGGTTCCTCTGCCTTGTCTAAAAACAGCTTGAACATTTGGAAGTTACTGTTGAAGCCTGGCTTGGAGAATTTTAAGCATCATTTTACTAGCATGTGAGATGAGTGCAATTGTGAGGTAGTTTGAGCATGCTTTGGCAGTGCAGCTCTGGTTTCATGTTAATGCTGTTTGTTTTGTTGTGTAAAACTTGAAATGTAGTTAAGCCTGGGGCTTGGTTGGCCAGGCCTCCTCCAGGGTCTCAACAATCTCGAGATTTCTCTCCCATTTTATCTACAGTGCTGCAAGTCTTGCACTCATAGCAGGTAGTCACTCATAGTCACTCCCAGGGCAGTGTCCAGGCAGGTTAGAAGCAAGGTCAGAGGCCTGCTCTGCTTTGCCTCTGAAGCCTAAACAAAACTATTCATTTAATTTCCCTAACAAACAGGTCTTTAGATATTTAAGATGTTTTCAGAAGCTGATTTCATGATCTCAACCCTTGCATCTCTTCATATCTAGAAAAGCACTAAATCCCTTCATGATCACATCAGCTCCACCTGACTAGCAGAAAACCTTTTGTAAAATGAGTGTTTAATGGTATTGAGGAGAAGGGGATGACAGAGGATGAGATGGTTGGATGGCATCACTGACTCAATGGACATGAGTTTGAGCAAGCTCCGGGAGTTGGTGATGGACAGGAAAGCCTGGGGTGCTGCAGTCCATAGGGTTGCAGAGAGTTGGACATGATTGAGTGACTGAACTGAACTGAAATAATTATATTGAACTCCCCCTTCACCAAAATCTTATGTATTGACCTTCCCCACTGCCTCTTTGGAGCAGTCTCTCAGAACTACCTGAGGTGCTGCCTCCCAGGCCGCAGTCCTCCTATTGCCCCAAATAAAACTTAACTTGCAGCTCTCAAGTTGAGCATCTTTTCAGTCGACACAGTCCAAATCTGAACACAGGAGAATACAGATTTCCCAGCTTGAAGACAAAAAGGCAGAGAGAGAGCAAGTTCCCTTTTGTTCAGCCTTTTGTTCCATTCAGACTTTTAAAGGCTTGAATGAGCTTCTTCTCCCCAACCCTGGAAAGGGCAACTGTGCTTCTTTCAGTTTGCTAACACAGATGTCCATCTTACCCAGAAACACCCCTGAGACACACCCACAACAATATTTAACCAAATATCTGGGTACCCTCTGGCCTGAGAATGGTGGTGGTTTAGTTGCTAGGTTGTGTCCAACTCTTAAAATCCTGTGGACAGTAGCCCGCCAGACTCCTCTGTCCATGGGATTCTCCAGGCAAGAATAATGGAGTAGGTTGCCATTTCCTTCTCTAGGGAATCTTTCCCACCCAGGAATCGAACTTCAGCCTCCTGCATTGCAGGCAGATGATTTACCAACTGAGCTATGAAGGAAGCCTGGCCCGAGAACAGAAGGCGACTATTTTAGTAAGAAAGGGAACTTACATTTGAGGCTTGTCTTGGGCAGCTACAAGGTGAGTAGATCTCCACATCCATCCCCCAGAATCTTAAGCACTTAGAGAGGCCTTAATGGAGCCTCAGTCACACACACCATCCATGGGGTCTCGACACCACATTACTCTCAAAGCTGCCTCCTAGAAATGACCCTAGTGAGGGAACAGAGCAGAATATACATTTCAAAGACAGGGGAGGGGATGAGGGACCTCTAATTGCCTAGGTCCAGTTCTTGAGTCGACCAGTGGTTCCATCTTCTCTTGGTGACCTCCTCCAACGATCCCTGCCCCCCTCCCCACCCCCACCCCCACCCCCACCCCCCACCCCCCCCCCCGCCCCGCCCCGGCCCCAGTCTTCATCTAACTCTACCTACCTCCCAGAGACCTCATTTCCAAACACCATCACACTGGGGGGACAGGGTTTTAATGTATGAAAACTGGGGGCGGGGGGTCACAATTCAGTTCATAGCACCATATCAATGGTTGAGTGGTCTAGAGCCCACTAGACCACTTGTTAGTGAACAAATCATCCTGTTGCTGAAGATCCTGGAACGGGGAGGTAGGGGGCCGGGTACTCTCAGGAGACCTTAGGGCACATGAGCAGGGTTTGGGCTGGACATTTAAGTCCTACAGCTGCTGTCAGGGGCTGCGGGGGGCGGTAGGGGTGGTCAGAGTTTGGTTCTGGGAGGGGCCACTTGGTGTCCCTTGTTACTTTCAAGTAACTGCGATAATAAACACGAACGAAAATGTGAAACTACAATATATTAAGAGAGTAATGATTTACACAACATGTGGGATGTCATTCCCACCCAAATGTCAAACGTATCACAGGACTCACAGGACACGCTCCCAGAAAGGATTTTTGACTTAAATCATTTTCTATTTTTTGAGAAAGAAAGATCTCTGCATTCAGTATAAGTGGCCTCACGACCTTAGGTTTTTACCTGAAAGCACCGTAAACATCTGACTGGAGGGAACGTGGGCGCGGCGCCAGTGGCTGGACACGAGACGAGGTCCCAAGGCGATGGAGTCTCAGAGACGCGGTACCCAACGACCGGAAACTCCCAGGGGCGGGGAGGCGGGTGGCCACGCCCAAGGCCACGCCCCCTGGTCACACCCCCGGCGGCGCCATTTCCTGCCAACCGGGAAGCAGATCTCCAGGACTGGCGGCCCGGTTCACCGAGTGAGTTTCAGTAGTTCGCGTCCAAACTTGCGCGCTGACGCGCTCAGCGCCGGGTCCTCCACACTCCCGGGCCCCCGCGGCTGTTACCGTCCCAGCCGCGGGGAGCCCCGCCTAGTCTGGAGGCGCTCTGCCGCGGGGGCCGGACCCACACCTATTTCTGGTAAAACCGCTTTGCGCCTGGTCCTCGCCCCGACCTTCCAGCCTCGGTCCTCGTCCCCGTCTTCCCTCCACTCCCCGCGCCTGGTCAGGTCCCTCCCGGCGTGTCCCCCGGCCCTGGTGGGCGGAGTCGGGCCGTCACGCCTGCCCCTGACCGCGGGTCCCGCAGACCCCTGTCCTCCCTGGAGTCCTCCTTTGCAGCCTTGCTTCGTCCTGGGCCCCAGCCCTACTGCTGCCCAGGTGATCTTTTCGCAGTCACCTCCTCAGAGAGGCCCCCGAGACCCGGGGTGGGGGCGGTTTCAGATCCCATCCCATTGGCAGTGCCTGTCAGGGTGTGTTTACGTTCCCAGGGCCCCACCGGAAGGCGTGCTCGTCCTGTGAATGCGTGGGGCAAGGGGATGAGGAGAAAGGGAGATCGAGGGAGAACCAGGGAGACAGCGTGAGATAGAAGCAGGGGGCAGTTGAGCTTGGGGGAGTGGGTCCCCTGGGCTTAGAAAGACACAGTAAAGAGTGAAGGAGCGTGACCTGGGCAAAAAGCAGGGGGATGAACGAAAAGACAGAAAAAGATGATCCACAGATAGAAAAGGACAGAATGGGAGGAGGGAGTTATGAGCCACAGTAGCAGCAGGGGGCAAAAGAAAAGTAGATCCCAGATTCATTCATTTTGTTCTTAAATTTCCAACTTAATTCCCTTTCACATGTATTGTGTCAGATTCAGTTGATTTTCCAATGTATATCATTTCATATATTGAAAATATTCCTTAGTGCTAAATAAGTTTATGCTATCTCAATGTGTTCTTGCTAAAGATATTAGTAATTTTTTACCACAGTCAAACCCTGGATTAACCACTTAGTCTAATATTCAACATCTTTATCCCCTTAGATGAGCTTTTAGTTTAGTGGGCTGTGAACTGAGGTTTCCAACCAAGTCTGGGCCCTTTTTCTGGATTCTGCTGACCCCTGTCCTCTCCTGGGGCTCCCTCCCCAGCCTCGCCTGGTCCTGGGGCCCTGCTGCTCCCCAGGGCATCTCTTCACAGTCTCCTCTTCAGAGACCCCCCTAGACATCCTTTCTTCTTGTCTTGGAAAGTGATCAAGGGTGAGCTGGATTGTTCTCAGAATTAGTTGGAAGAGAGTGCTTCTGCTCGTGGTGAATAAGCTGCTGAGCTCTTTCCGTTGCATGTTTTCCAATACTACTCCTTTCTTTCATGTTTTCCAGTGCTGCTGATTAGGTCTTCTTAATATGTTTTTTGATAGCTGTAGTGTGATATTCTGGGAAAGAGGAGTTAAATCCTTTGAGATTCAGTTCAGTCGCTCAGTCGTATCCGACTGTTTGCGACTCCATGAACCGCAGCACGCCAGGCCTCCCTGTCCATCACCGACTCCCGGAGTTCACTGAGACTCACGTCCATTGAGTCACTGACGCCATCCAGCCATCTCGTCCTCTGTCGTCCTCTTCTCCTCCTGCCCCCAATCCCTCCCAGCATCAGAGTCTTTTCCAATAAGTCAGCTCTTCGCATGAGCTGGCCAAAGTACTGGAGTCTCAGCTTTAGCATCATTCCTTCCAAAAAATCCCAGGGCTGATCTCCTTCAGAAAGGACTAGTTGGATCTCCTTGCAGTCCAAGGGACTCTCAAGAGTCTTCTCCAACACCACAGTTCAAAAGCATCAACCTTTGAGATTACTGGGATTAAAGTCATGAAAGGAAGTAGCTCTTGCTCAGAATAAGGAGATGTGATTTTTAGGGGCAGGCAGGGTTGAGAAGGGCAGACCCTGTGACTGTCCCTGTCAGGCCATGTCATTCCCATGGGGACAGTGCTGGTTCCTCTCTAAGGGCCTCTCCTGCTGACCCCCTAGCCTGCTCCATCACTTGACTCCATCAAGCAGAAGTCATGAGTCTGCTTGATAAGGGAGGATCCAGGCTTTTGTTGTCGCACTGAGTCTGGGGCACGGGCTTCAGTAGTTGTGGCTCATGGGCTTAGTTGCTCCACTGCATGCAGAACCTTCCCAGTCCAGGGACTGAACCCATGTCCCCTGCATTGGCAGGCGGCTTCTTATCCACTGTGTCACCAGGGAAGTCCACGTCTAGACTTTTTAAACTAAGCACAGGTCAAAAGTATCTCTCCAATGAGAAGGGCTTAGCGGGCGCTTGCCTCTGTGAAGGTAGCTGGAAGAAAGAACAGGAGTGCTGTTGAGGGGTTAAGGAGCCAGGAATGGGAGGGAGACTGAGAAGCTCAGGAGCCAGAGGAAGGGAAGTCTCTTCCATCCTCCCCTGAGGTGACCCTGTGCTTGGCAGATGCTAAGGAGACCGTGGGGTCTGTGACTAACAGGGAAGGCCAGTCCAGCTCCCATACCCACTGCTGCAACCAAATATGTGGGGCTTCTTGTAGGGTGGGAGGGTGTTCTGAAGAAATGGACAGAAAAATCCACCTGTTCATCTCGTGTTTACTGCTTCTGAATCCCTATGAATCCTTTTGAATCTTTAGACAGCAGGAGACTATAAGTGAAGTGAAGTTGTTCAGTCGTGTCTGACTCTTCAACCCCATGGACTGTAGCCCACCAGGCTCCTCCTTCCACGGGATTCTCCAGGCAAGAGTACTGGAGAGGGTTGCCATTGCCTTCTTCAGGGGATCTTCCCAACCCAGGGATTGAACCCCAGTCTCCTGCATTGCAGACAGACACTTTACCGCCTGAGCCACCAGGGAAGCCCCAGGAGGACTTTCTGTGCCACTCAGTAAATTCCTTCCCCTGTGTGGTTGTGGCATTGGAAAGGGTGTGTTGAGTCGAAGCCTTGAAGGCATGTGCTCCACACTTCGGAGTGATCACAGAACTGATCTTGCCTGAGAAAGAAGCTTTTCATGTGTCTTTTTTAATTCCTTGATTTGACTATCAAAACTTTTACTTAATTGATTTCTGTCAAATAATCTGTTTCTTCATTTTATTCTTTACTCTTTTATTTAATCTTTTGTATTTCTTTTAACTTTTACTAATATCTTAATTCCTAACAATTTGAAATGTCAATTTACTTTTGTTTCCTTTTAGTTTCTCTTGATTTATAAGGTTGAACAACTGGCTCATTCATTTTCAAGCCCTTTGTTTCTGTTAAGTACATTTAAAGTGAAACATTTTTTTCAAGATAACAACTGTGGCCCTGTTCTGTGGTATTGATCATGTTCATTCTCCATGGTGACAGTAACTGTAACTGTTAATTGGTCATTTGATTGTATTGTAACCCTATTGTTTAAACTGTCATTGTCTTTAGAATAGTTTGTTTCTACTACTGATTATTGTTTATTTTTTCACTTTAACTTTACTTCGATAAGCCTATGTGGCCTATTTGACATACTCTCTTGCATTTAGCTAACATCTTCTCTGGGGCTAATTACACAGTCAAATTTGATGGATGCAGTGAGTGAACTGAAGTCTCTCCTTTGGGATAAATGGAGATAAAAAGTCTCCACAGTTTGAATGTACATTTATGTTCATTTATGTATATGTGTATGTGTCTTTCAGGGAATCTGGCCTCCCGGGAAGAAGGCCAGACTCAGGGACTATGCCCTGTTCCCCAGCCCTCCAGGGCCCCACCTACTCTGAACAATAAGACTAGAGCCTTTCTCAGCCTGGACTGTCTTGCTACACATTCTGCCATCTGCTCCACCCTACAGCCTAGAGGTATGTACTTTGAGATCTTGCTTCCAAGCCTGGGGCTGTGAGTGGGCAGCCAGATGGTCCCTTCTTGCCCTCCTCTATACTCATAGGATGTAGAGCAGGTGAGCAGTTGCCTGGTTCTGGGCACACCTAGAAAATGCTGCAGAGCCTCCAGGTGGCAAGGACCTCCTCTGTAGGTTTCATGCTTCTCCTGTTGTGTCTGTTCCAGGGCCTCCAAGGACTATAGGAAAATTTTCACTGAGCCTGGCCAGTCGTGGGCTTCCTTCCCAGGCCTTGCAGGCAGGATCAAATGGTTGCTGGTCCCCAGTATGACTTATAACATTTTCCAGAGGCTCAGGCAAGCCAGGATGTCCTCATCTAGTCTTTTCTGTCAAAATGGCCGCTTCCGGCCTCCTGAGAGAAACTTGGGAAATTGATGGACACTTGTTTCTGCAAAGGGGCCTGGGATGACTTGAAAGGATCAGTGTATTTGTATATATTTGTGAAACCCTCTGTAGTCCGTTCAGGAAACTCGGTGCCCTGTGTGAACAGAGAAAGGTGAGTCACTGTTTATTAACATCAATGATAAATCATAATTGTTGTAATAAGTACCGTCACGGTGATGAATGTCAGTAATGATAATGGTCCTATGATGGGAGCAATAGCTCTCCATTCCCTGCTTCCACGTCTCCTGTCAACTAAGACTTTTGTCTCTACTGTATTGTTCTGTGTATTTTTTAATATGTTTTAATCCTTCTTTATTGAATTAAATCATTACATTATTTTTGTCATATCATTTCCTTTGTTATCTTTACCATTAATGGGGATTTTATAAGTTGCAGACTTGTCTTTCACAGTTTTCAATTTCTCTCTGATCCTTTCAATAGTTTTTACTTGATTTTTACTTAATTCTTTTATCTTTTGCTCATTTTAAAGCCTGTCATCCACATAAATGAATGAGTTTTTAGCACTGACTGTTCTCTCTGATCTCCCAATGTGGTCTCTTCTCTTAAATTACTAATAAATCTTTATTTTACTTCAGAAGTTCTGGAGCCCTGCAAGTCAATTTTCCTTCTGATGTCTTATAATCTCTTATTTTCAGTCCTGTACTTAAGCTTTGAAGTTCTATTAATTAAGGTTTTTAATAGTTTGTAGTCTTATCACTAAAATTGTTATATAATTTTTAAATGATGTTCTGCTCCAAGGCAAAGGAATCTGAATATTAATGTTCAATCTCTTTTCCATGCCAGTCTCTCTTATGCTTTCAGTTCAGTTCAGTTCAGTCACTCAGTCATGTCCGACTCTTTGCGACCCCATGAACTGCAGCACGCCAGGCGTCCCTGTCCATCACCAACTCCTGGAGTCCACCCATTCCTATGTCCATTGAGTCGATGATGCCATCCAACCATCTCATGCTCTGTCATCCCCTTCTCCTTCTGCCCTAAAATCTTTCCCGGCATCAGGGTCTTTTCCAGTGAGTCAGCTCTTCACATCAGGTGGCCAAAGTATTGGAGTTTCAGCTTCAGCATCAGTCCTTCCAATGAACACCCAGGACTGATCTCCTTTAGGATGGACTGGTTGGATCTCCTTGTAGTCCAAGGGACTCTCAAGAGTCTTCTCCAACACCACAGTACAAAAGCATCAATTCTTCAGCACTCAGCTTTCTTTATAGTCCAACTCTCACATCCATACATGACCGCTGAAAAAAACCATAGCCTTGACTAGACAGACCTTTGTTGACAAAGTAATGTCTCTGCTTTTGAATATGCTGTCTAGGTTGGTCATAACTTTCCTTCCAAGGAGTAAGTGTCTTTTAATTTCATGGCTGCAGTCACCGTCTGCAGCGATATTGGAGCCCAGAAAAATAAAGTCAGCCACTGTTTCCACTGTTTCCCCATCTACCTGCCATGAAGTGATGGGACCGGATGCCATGATCTTAGTTTTCTGAATGCTGAGCTTTAAGCCAACTTTTTCACTCTCCTCTTTCACTTTCATCAAGAGGCTTTTGAGTTCCTCTTCACTTTCTGCCATAAGGGTGGTGTCAGCTGTATATCTGAGGTTATTGATATTTCTCCTGGCAATCTTGATTCCAGCTTGTGCTTCCTCCAACCCAGCATTTCTCATGATGTATTCTGCATATAAATTAAATAAGCAGGGTGATAATATACAGCCTTGATGTACTCCTTTTCCTATTTGGAACCAGTCTGTTGTTCCATGTCCAGTTCTAACTGTTGCTTCCTGAACTGCATACAGGTTTCTCAAGAGGCAGATCAGGTGGTCTGGTATTCCCATCTCTTTCAGAATTTTCCACAGTTTATTGTGATCCACACAGTCAAAGGCTTTGGCATAGTCAAGAAAGCAGAAATAGATGTTTTTCTGGAACTCTATTGCTTTTTTGATGATCCAGCGGATGTTGGCAATTTGATTTCTGATTCCTCTGCCTTGTCTAAAACCAGCTTGAACATCTGGAAGTTCACGGTTCACGTATTGCTGAAGCCTGGCTTGGAGAATTTTGAGCATTACTTCACTAGCATGTGAGATGAGTGCAATTGTGCGGTAGTTTGAACATTCTTTGGCATTTCCTTTCTTTGGGATTGGAAAGAAAGCTGACCTTTTCCAGTCCTGTGGCCACTGCTGAGTTTTCCATATTTTCTGGCATATTGAATGCAGCACTTTCACAGCATCATCTTTCAGGATTTGAAATAGCTCAACTGGAATGCAATCACCTCCACTAGCTTTATTCGTAGTGATGGTTCCTAAGGCCCACTTGATTTCACATTCCAACATGTCTGGCTCTAGGTCAGTGATCACACCATCGTGATTATCTGGGTCATGAAGATCTTTTTGTATAGTTCTTCTGTGTATTCTTGCCACCTCTTCTTAATATCTTCTGCTTCTGTTAGGTCCATACCATTTCTGTCCTTTATCGAGCCCATCTTTGCATGAAATGTCCCCTTGGTATCTCTAATTTTCTTGAAGAGATCTCTAGTCTTTCCCATTCTATTGTTTTCCTCTATTTCTTTGCATTGATCACTGAGGAAGGCTTTCTTATCTCTCCTTGCTATTCTTTGGAACTCTGCATTCAGATGCTTATATCTTTCCTTTTCTCCTTTGCTTTTCACTTCCTGTCTTTTCACAGCTATTTGTAAGGCCTCCTCAGACAGCCATTTTGCTTTTTTGCATTTCTTTTCCATGGGGATGGTCTTGATCCCTGTCTCCTGTACAGTGTCACGAACCTCATTCCATAGTTCCTCAGGCACTGTATCTATCAGATCTAGTCCTTTAACTCTATTTCTCACTTCTACTGTATAGTCATAAGGGATTTGATTTAGGTCATACCTGAATGGTCTAGTGGTTTTCCCTACTTTCTTCAATTTAAGTCTGAATTTGGTAATAAGGAGTTCATGATCTGAGCCACAGTCAGCTCCCGGTCTTGTTTTTGCTGACTGTATAGAGCTTCTCCATCTTTGGCTGCAAAGAATAGAATCAATCTGATTTCGGTGTTGACCATCTGGTGATGTCCATGTGTAGAGTCTTCTCTTGTGTTGTTGGAAGAGGGTGTTTGCTATGACCAGTGCGTTTTCTTGGCAAAACTCTATTAGTCTTTGCCCTGCTTCATTCCGTATTCCAAGGCCAAATTTGCCTGTTACTCCAGGTGTTTCTTGACTTCCTACTTTTGCACTCCAGTCCCCTATAATGAAAAGGACGTATTTTTTGGGTGTTAGTTCTAGAGGGTCTTGTAGGTCTTCATAGAACTGTTCAGCTTCAGCTTCTTCAGTGTTACTGGTTTGGGGCATAGGTTTGGAATACCGTGATATTGAATGGTTTGCCTTGGAAACGAACAGAGATCATTCTGTCGTTTTTGAGAGAGCATCCAAGTACTGCCTTTCGGACTCTTTTCTTGACTATGATGGCTACTCCATTTCTTCTAAGGGATTTCTGCCTACAGGAGTAGATATAATGGTCCATCTGAGTTAATTCACCAATTTCAGTCCATCTTAGTTCACTGATTCCTAGAATGTCGACGTTCACTCTTGTCATCTCCTGTTGGACCACTTCCAATTTGCCTTAAATCACGGACCTGACATTCCAAGTTCCAATGCAATATTGCTCTTTACAGCATTACGAATCTTGCTTCTATCACCAGTCACATCCACAACTGGGTGTTGTTTTTGCTTTGGCTCCATCCCTTCATTCTTTCTGGAGTTATTTCTCCACTGATCTCCACTAGCATGTTGGGCATCTACCAAGCTGGGGAGTTCCTCTTTCAGTGTCCTATCTTTTTGCCTTTTCAGACTGTTCATGGGGTTCTCAAGGCAAGAATACTGAAATGGTTTGCCATTCCCTTCTCCAGTGGACCACATTCTGTCAGACCTCTCCACCATGACCTGTCCGTCTTGGGTGGCCCCACACGGCGTGGCTTAGTTTCATTGAGTTAGACAAGGCTGTGGTCCGTGTGATCAGATTGGCTAGTTTTCCGTGACTGTAGTTTCAGTCTGCCCCCTGATCCCCTCTCTCAGTGCTTACTGTCTTACCTGGGTTTCTCTTACCTTGGACTTGGAGTCTGTCTTCACAGCTGCCCCAGCAAAGCACAGCCGCTGCTCCTTACCTCGGACGTGGGGGCTTACGCTTTAGTCTTTTTAATTATTATTCCTTTGGTTATTTTTTCTAAGTCTTTTTCATTGAGTTGGGTTCTCCTTAAGCCACATGCATACATGGTGATAGTTTGGAGAAAGATATCAGCTCCAGCAGGGCTACCTTTATTTATAGTTCTCACCTACTGGTGACCTTTGATGCCTTCTGTTTGGAAGTGTGGGCAAAGCGCAGTGACAACTAGATATGTTCCTTCCCATTCACAGGGCTGTTCTGTTTTGTGTGTAGAGGGCTTCCCTGGATATCTTATGTCCTTAGAAGACGAACTCTAAAGGTAAAAAAATTATTTTACATTTCAATTTAAATCTGCCTTGAGGTCAAAACCTAACCTAACCCCATTGACAATGCCCGAGTAGTCTTACTAGATCTTCCTTCTCTTTATGACTCAGTAGGTAGACTATGCTGACGGAGTAGCTTCCAGATATTGTGAACTGTCCTCAATATTGACAGCCGCTCCCCAGTTATCAGATCCTTGTATTAATCTGGGGCTTTTCTTACAGATCTGATTGACAGCACTGTCCTTGTTGGGTGACTCACAGAGGAAAATAAGAGGAAACAGTGCCCAGAATTCTATTTCTCACCCCACCCCCAGACATTTAAATCACCCTCCAGATCCTTAGTTCCCTCAATTCGCCCCAGAAGATTCCAGTTACTCTTCAGAGTGTGTGCCTACAACAGGCAGAGAGCAAGCCTGAGAACCACCCTGGCACTGCTTGTCTCTGGGATGCTGACAACATTCTCCCTCCTGTGTATCACAGAGAAGATTCAGGTTTCCAGGTATGGACCAGTGTCGGGGGGAGGGGTGTCCTCATTCTTCTGAAGAGCTCAGGGTAGAGGCAGGTGTCTAAGGGGTGTAGAGCATAGGACCCAGTCCACACGCAGTGAGGAGGAACACGGGATAGAGCTTAGGGCCCACCTGGAGCAGGGCATCTAGCCACTTCCTGGCCTTGTGTGTAGGATGGTCGGAGCTGAGAGGTGAAACCATAGACTTGCCTCAGTTTCAGAGAATGAAGAAATGTCCGTTTTCTCCCTCTGCAGAGTCTGTCAGCTTTGGAAGATGCTAGCTGAACAGTCTGCTCCATGGAGACATGTGCCTGACATCTTACCGAGTATGTATGGAGTCTGCTTGGGAAAGCCATCGAAGGTCTCTGCTCTAAACCCGGCATGGCAGTTCTGACACAGAACCCACGCTGGGCTCCTTGGAGTGGGGAGGGGATATATATGATGGCTTAGTGCAGCTTTGATGTTGTCCAAAGGCCCAGAATCTCAGTCATTCCTCTCCCTGATTCTGGTTGAAGGCAGTTGGTTTTAGTCCTTTGGTCATCAGAGTATTTGGTTGTTGGAGGGAGAGGCCCCAGTTGTCAGGCTTCTCTTCCAAAGATTCATGGGATTCAGGTTCTGGTCACTGAGTATGGAACTCTTTGTGATTTCAAGCATAAAGCCTTCTGAAATCATCCCAGCTCACCTACACACCCTGCGCCAATTTTATCCATCCCCTAGGGAGGGGATGAATGTTTATCCCTGAATGTTTATCCCTCTGGGGTTCTGATTTTTCAGAGGCATTTAAACCATGGAAGGACGTAACTCACATTAAACTGTGGTCAGGGAATAGACTTTGGAGCCAGATACACGTGAGCCTGAAAGATAGTTAACCAGTTATATGCTGTGTAGTTTTGGGTGGTGAATGACTGTATCCCTAATAGTTGGCTTCTTTAGCTTTTCCATGGGCTGGGGTAAATACTAGAATTTTACCAGGAAGGACAGACTCCATTATTTTGGGAAGGAGTTTATAATCAGAAAATAATTGTTTACAGGACTGCAGCCACTTGTGGGCAAGGCATGAGGGCAAGTTACCTTACGGTGGACATTTCTCTGTATTTATAATACATAATGGTCAGAGGTGAACTTGCTTAATCGTATCATTCTTAGGTAGACTTAGACCATTGGGAGGACAGAACATACATAAATACCTAGTGACTAGTGAGATGAATGGCCTCAGGGAGTGGTAGAGTTCTGTGCAGATCAGGGCAGAGGGGAAGGGAAAGGTTTAGCTCTGGTTGGATTTAGTGAAAGTCTGTGCTAGTTGAGGTTTAAACTATCCATGTCATCTGTTAAATTGATAAACTAAAATCGCCAGGTTACTGGGAGGACTAAGTGAGTATGTAAATACCCAAGCACATATTTGATGAGTCATATTTGATGCGAATGTATCTTTTTTTTTTTCTTTTGTGGACCTCAGGTACAAATGGGTGAGTTAATCTTACTTTTATTTATGATCCATTATCATCATTTTTCCATAAAATATATTTAGTTATTATTGGTATTTTAGAGGAGAACTCCCTGGTGGATCAGTGGTGAAGAATCCGCCTGCCAATGCAGGAGACATGGGTTCAATACCTAGGATGGTGGAGAAGGAAGTGGCAACCCACTCTAGCATTCTTGCCTGGGAAATCCCACGGACAGTGAAGCCTGGAGGGTTGCAGTTCTTGGCGTCGCAAGAGTTGGACATGACTTAGCAACTAAACAACAAAGGGGAGAATTTACACTTTATAAATGCTTTCTCTGTGTGTCTCACACACATTTGTGTGCATATGTATATGTATGCCTATACACATAAGTGTGTTTGTATATAATGAAATGCAGGCGTATGGTAGCCAATGAAGATTAATGCAGGGATTTCAAGAATTTCGGCTACCCCTTTACTAAGATAATCACGTGGCCTTAACTAGATTTCCTCCTAAACTCCAACCACCCTTGACCTACAGGGTTGAAACAGTCCATGATGGTAACACTATGACTCTTGGACTCCTGCTACTTTCTGGCACAGGGGATGTTAAGGACAAGGCTGGCAGGATAGGTGCCATGATTCCTCCAAATGGAATAAATTCTTAAATTAATTCCATCATAATGCAGATTTTTAGTTAACTGACTTCTGAGTTCATGGGGGACAGATCTAGAAGAGTTGAAAGGAGAGCTGGAAGGGAGTGAGTTTTCAGAGAGCCACCGTGAATGCTGAAGAACCATTGTGGGTGCATAAATCAAGAATAATGAAATCTGAGAATGTCCATAGTGTTACCTACAAATGAAAACCAAAATCTACATGTGGCATGAGTCAGGGGTCACTGTGGTTTGGAGTCAGGGAGAGAATAACTCTGGATATCACAGAGTTATTGAAGTTACTTATTGATATGAAGCTCAATACTTTGAGCTTTGATGTTCTTGTCCATAAATGTCCATAAGTTATCTGTGTTTCTTCCGTTGTTGTTAATGACTATAGTTACAGTCTTCTTAGTTTTGACCCTGGGAGAGGAGTAGCATCCTCTGTGTGTTTCTCATAGAATGTGCACGGCATGTTTGTTGGTGTGACTGGGAGTCAACAACCAGGTGAAGATTTGGGATTTCATGAGATGTTGGACTGGAACTTGTGCATAAGACTGGAGTCTTTTGACTTTTCTCTCCATCCTCAGCTTTGCCTGCTTAATGCTTGGACTGTCTGTGAGTGAAAACCCAGAGGAAGACTGCTGGCAACTGAGTTATTGACAATGCAGCCATTGGTGAGTAGGGAATGCCTTTTTCTGCTGAAACTGCATACCCTGCTCCTGAGAGGAAATGGGCAGGTTTCTCTTATTGGATGGATGTTCTAAGTGCAATCAAAAAGTATTCATGGGTCTGAGCACCAGTGAAATGTAGTAACTAGTATCCTTCCTAACATCACACTGATTTATTTCAGCCTCCGTGCAGCTTGTGTATTTATAGAAGAGGTGAGAGAAGTATTCTTTCTCTAATCTGTCCCTGGTCTCATCAGGGAATAATTCACTTGTTAATCATGTTATTGGCTATAATAGCCTAAGGTTGTGGTGACCAGAGATGAGGGAGGAGCAGAAGATTACCATCCAGTGGAGAGGCTGAGGTCTCATCACCTGAATTCAGTGAGTCCGGTCTTCACCGGTCCTCGGTGGGGGCTCTGAAAGGAGGACGAGAGAAGTTGAGGACAGAGAAGGCATGAGGAATCATTCATTTATTTTTTTCTAATTTTAAAGTTTTGATAGAATATATCTGCTCTTTTGGGAACTTCTTAAAAAGAAAATTAACCCTTTTTTCATACTTGGTAACTGAAATTACTATATAGGGGGGTATTATTTCCTTTATTGTGGCTGCATGTTCAGGAGGAGGATAGCAGAGTAAAAATTTAAGACCCTGTGGATAGTTTTGAAGAGCTAGATAGCCCAAACCCAATCAAGAGGCTTCTGTTATCCTTTAGCAGAGAGGCAAGCCGAAGACAGGAGAGAGTGATGAGTGGTGTTTGAGGTCCCAGAGAAAACTGAGAACAGGCATGGTCAGGCTAGGACTGTCCTTCAAGAGAGCTCTCTCAGAGTCCCTGGCCTATGCTGCTGAGCCATCTGACCTCATACCTTATTGTGAACATCCAACTCTTACTGAGTTCAGTGAGACCACATTTACTGATACCAAGTTCTATATGAAACTTGTTCATTTCTGAAGAATGATGGAGATGGTTTCAAGGTTCTTGGACACTTTACTGAGTAATAGACTGAGGTTTGTATTTAATGCATGTTTACTTAGATAGGAAGAACTTCATTCATTAGTTCATTGGATCATTCAACACTCATAGCACATTCAGTTCAGTTCAGTCGCTCAGTTGTGTCTGACTCTTTGCGACCCCATGAATTGCAGCACGCCAGGCCTCCCTGTCCATCACCAACTCCTGGAGTTCACCCAAACTCACGTCCATCGAATCAGTGATGCCATCCAGCCATCTCATCCTCTGTCGTCCCCTTCTCCTCCTGCCCCCAATCCCTCCCAGCATCAGAGTCTTTTCCAATGAGTCAACTCTTCACATGACGTGGCCAAAGTACTGGAGTTTCAGCTTTAGTATCATTCCCTCCAAAGAAATCCCAGGGCTAATCTCCTTCAGGATGGACTGGTTGGATCTCCCTGCAGTCCAAGGGACTCTCAAGAGTCTTCTCCAACACCACAGTTCAAAAGCATCAATTCTTCGGCGCTCAGCCTTCTTCATAGTCCAACTCTCACATCCATACATGACCACTGGAAAAACCATAGCCTTGACTAGATGGACCTTTGTTGGCAAAGTAATGTCTCTGCTTTTGAATGTGCTATCTAGGTTGGTTAGTAAACCATTTAATAGATGAGGAGTCTGAAGTTCTTTTAGGGGAATGATACAACCATAGTTATGGTTTAAAGGTGGCAAATCATGGTTAATGTTTGCCTTGTGATATGTCTGTAAGTTATTTGAAATTAAGAAGAGAGTTATGAATTTTCAAATGAAAGTTTTAATTACATGTCTGAACTCATAATTACCAGTTTAGGGGAGATTTTTCAGGTTTTATCATACCACATTTCATGTGATATTTCTTTATGACAAAGAAATTAATAAAGTCTGTATTAATTCAGACTGTGTATATCTCTGTGACATATCTGAAAAGCAAATACCAGCTCAGCAAGAACCCAAACTTGGTTTGATCCTTCTGTACACCCAGCGTCTCCACCCCCTTACTCAGCGCTGCCATATCAACCCTCCTGCCCTGGACATTAATAGAGATTGTTCTGTCAGAACCATAATATCCATGTTGTAGGAATCAGTGACATTTGAAGATGTAGCTGTAGACTTCACCCAGGAAGAGTGGGCCCTGCTGGACACATCCCAGAGAAAGCTATTCAGAGATGTGATGCTGGAAAATATCAGTCACCTGGTCTTCGTGGGTGAGTCTGTCAACATTTATGTATGTATGCAGATGAGTAGATAAGTAGGTAGGTAGGTTGGTTGGTAGGTAGGTAGGTAGATATTTATTGATTCAGTCAATAAGTATCTAGAACAGCTTCTACATACTCACCCAGTCTCTGTCCTGATTCTTTTGTAGGCCTTATAACTACATTCAAGTTGTTTCTTTATGTAATACTTACATCTAGTTTGTTACCCCACTAAATGTAATCTTGACCACAGTTTAATCTCTTTCTTCCTATTCAGTCTCTAATATTCAGAACAGACCTGGGAACTTAATATTTTTGATGTATCAATAAATTGAGTAAATATTTTCTAATTATTCTGCTTTAGTCACTGTGCTGAGGATTGACAGCAGACTAGAGAAAATAGTAAAACCTTGATTATACTCGTGGAACTTACTGGCATCTGTTTGAAAATAATATTCAACCCACTATGGGGACATTTAATTTTTCCATTTTTGGAAAGACTAAGGGATTCTGTGTGTCCTGTCTTCGAACATGGACATCAGCATCTAGAGGTCTTCACTATTTTGGACACACGATCTGTATTTCAGTGTTTTCTGTGTTCAAGGTGTTGCCTGAGCCAAACTTCAGTGGTCAGCCTCCTTATTTCTCAGTAGCCTGTCCTGGACTTGATGATAATGTGCTTTTACTAACACAAAACTCAAAATCCACCTTTTTTCTATGAACAGGGTATCAGCATTGCAAATTGGATGTGATTTTCCAGTTGGAGCAAGGTGAAGAGCTGTGGATTGAAGGAAGAGGATTTTTCCAAAGCCACAGTCCAGGTATGCATCAGGGGCCTATGCCTAGTCAGTGAGTGAGTACATACTTAGCAAACATCAACTGAAGATTTTGTTAACTGAGTGATATTTTCTAAGATGTAGGTGCAAAATTCTTTAGATGTTGTTATTCCTTACATATTTCAGGCTCACTCATGTGTCCTCCTGCCATTATCTTTTTTTTGGCTTTAGGGAAAAGGACATTCATGTACTTATTAAACTTTCACATATAACTCTTGTTCTCATCCTCCCCTCTGAAGGTTTTCCCTCTTTACCTACTCAGCATCTTATCTCCATTTTTTCATATTTCATTCCTGAAAATCTTTACTAATTGTCAATGCCCTATAAATGTGTTTCTGTTTCTTGGAGTGTTCCCCATCGACATGCCAGTTTTTGAAACATAGAGGTCAGAGTTTTTCAACATTTTCATTTCACTAATGCCATTCTAATTTTTTTTTCCCAATTATTTTAGGCAGGGAAAGTGCCTTTAAAGAAGAATTGTTAGCCACACAGCATATCAGCAAGAAGGACACATCTACAATCATCCCAATGGTCAGTTTCCTGAGTGTTAACCCTGGTCATCAACATTAAAAACCTGGCAGTGGGTATTAATAATTTGGATTAAGGTATATCTGAGCAAAAAGTTTTAAATGGTTTGCATTTAGTGGAGAAATTAACCTGACCTCAAAACCATAAACTCAGATCTTTAAAAAAAAAAAAAAAAAAGAGGGGGTGGGCAAATGCACAAATTGTTCATATGTCTAGTTTTTGAAACATATTGCAGTCTTCAAAATTAACCTATAAGCTCAAACTGAAGTTGGGATACTATTTAGAGAAAGTCTTTACAACACATAAAAAGCAAATCACTGTATGTATGCAGGTAATATTGGAAAGATTGTAAATGGAAGCTCTCACTGAATGATTTGGTTTGGATTTGTATGTAGAGCAAGGAGTGTATGAATGTATGTAGACAAACCACTAACAGCCTTTCATCTCCTTTCTAAAAGCAGACATTTCACACTCCAGAGGATCCCTGTGAATGTAATGATTTGGGAGAAGATTTCAGTCCTAGCTCCACACTGAGTCAACATTTGTTAACTCACACAGAAAAGACACCCAATATCAGCAAACAGTATCAAAAATCCCAGAGTGACCAGTCATACCTTAATCCACATAAGCAGATCCACAGCAGAGGTAAATCATGCGAGTGCCATCTGTGTGGTAAAGCCTTCAGCAATTGCTCTAGCCTTAGAAGACATGAGATGACCCATACTGGAGAGAAACCTTATGAATGCCATATCTGTGGGAATGCCTTTATTCAAAGCTCTGACCTTAGAAAACACAATCTGACTCACACTGGAGAGAAGCCGTATGAATGTCATCTCTGTGGAAAAGCCTTTAGTCAGTCCTCCAACCTCAGACAGCATGAAAGGACGCACACTGGAGAGCAACCGTATGAATGTCAGCTCTGTGGGAAAACCTTCAGTAAATGTTCTGCTCTTAGACGTCACGAGAGAACTCACACTGGAGAGAAGCCGTATGAATGTCATCTCTGTGGAAAAGCCTTCAGTCAGTGTTCCGCCCTTAGGCGACATGAGGGAACCCACAATGGAGAGAAAATTATGAATGTTTTCAGTAAGTATTCTGACCTTAGATGACATGGTATTGTAAATGTAATAAACATGGACAAGACTTCAACCATAGTTTTAATATTTGAACACATCAGAGAGTCACATCAAAGAAAGCTGTAATCACTGTAAAACACTGATCAGTGGGGAAGACCCTTCAGTCATCCTTACTCCATTTGACATATGCACATTTATATGAAAGAATCCACATGTGTGACATTTATATAGCAAAACCTTCAGTCTGTTGTGTGGCCATAGATGTCATGAGAGAACTTGCACTGTAAATATAAGGAATGTGGACGTCTTTAACAACAGCTCTAAACTTTCAACATACTGGAGGATTTGCATAGGGGAGAATCCAAGTCTGCAATCAGTGTGAAAATGCTTTCATTTATAATCCATGGTAAACAACATGAACAGACTCCATCTGGGAAAGCCTCTGGGTCTAATCACTGAACAAACATTAAGCCAAGCACAGTTGATGTGCACAAGAAGACTCAGTGAAGGAATAATCACTATGACAGGAAGTAAGAGGGTGAAGGCTCTTGAGAAATACCAAATAATTCATCCTAAAGAAGTGATTCACTGAAAAATATGACAAATCCTTTATTCATAAGAACCACACCTGAGGTACATGTGTGGATTCAGACTGTACAAAACACTGTCATGAAAGAAGGAAAGTCTTCAGTGACCTCATTTCATAATCAACATTAAGGCTCTCATGTTGAAGAAACAAGTGATCCTAAAGTCAAGTGGAGAAAACTTCATCTAGATTTCAGAAAACTAAGGTGGGGTGAAAAATCCTTTAAAAGAGCTTTTAATGTACAATTTAGCAAGTAATTCAGGATTTTGAGTGAACTATTTATGAAGAAAAATCTGACATATAAATACAAGATAGTAAAGTGATCTGGGAACGCTGAATGCCAAATTTTGTAAGAAACTAAACTTTTTTCAATAGATTATTATTTGTAAATATTTAAATAATAAAGTCTGTTGCTGAAAAATCTAGTATGTTGATGAAGTTCCAGTTTTCTTCATGCAGCTGTAAACACAGATCTGGCTCTGCATTTGGTGACATGTGGGTAAGATTCAGCCTAACTCTGAGTCTTCCCTGTTTCTCTAACAGCTCCTTCCACACAGCTCAGCTCCACTCATTCCAGCTTCCCACCACCATCAGCTGTCTCCATCCACACCCTGGTGACAATATTCACCCCGCTGGCTGGTTTCTCAGGCACGTGACCCTGGCCGACCTTGTGCACAGTGTCATAGACACTGAGTGTAAACCGCTGGGCAGTCCCCAGCCTGTCTCTGCCCTGGGGCAGCTACATGGGGCCAGAGATACAGCCAGCTCTGCCGTTGCAGGCCAAGAACACTCCTTAGTAGGATTTTTCTGTGAAGCCTCTGAAAAATCAGAGTTCATTGTGTGACCCCATTCCACATTTTATTCAGGTGAGTCCTTAGTTATGCACCTACTCACTTCCTGGAGAAGGAAATGGCAACCCACTCCAGTGTTCTTGCCTGGAGAATCCCAGGGACGGGGGAGCCTGGTGGGCTGCCGTCTATGGGGTCGCACAGAGTCGGACACGACTGAAGCGACTTAGCAGCAGCAGCAGCACCCTCCAAACAGTCACTGCTATGCCACCCCTGCCCTCCCCCCACATAGCAGCCCTGGAAAGAATACCCAAGCAATATATTATAATATCCCCTAACCTCTCAGACACCACAGAAGCCCTTCTTATCATTAACTTAATGTTCTTTTCCCCAAGCAAAAATGAAAGTTTTTTCAAAGGAGGTCTCCCCTGCTTTGCTCCCAAGGCTTGGAAATGTATTGCCTTTCAACAGACTTCCACACTGAACCTATATCTATAGGGGAAGTGCTCTCAATACTAAGCAGATGGGTGTTCTTCCCAAACTAACACAATTACTACTTCCCAAACTAACACAATTACAACTACTAACAGATCATAGCCTGAGGCCAATTAAATAAGCACATCCCAGGGTGAAACTGACATAATTTTTTGAAAAGTGATTGTACTGTTCAACTAGGGTGGAAACAGGTCATGTGTGAGGATGATGAGCAAAATTCAACATCTTGGTGTTCTGGCGGGAGAGGGATCGGCTGTGATCAGGGAAGTCCCTATTAATATTTTATATAATAAACACAGGTGAAAGCCCATAGTACTCTTAACTCCAGAATATCTATTTGACTCCATTTTATGATCTCTATGTTGGGAATTCCCTTGTGGTCCAGGGATTAGGACTGTGCTCTGATTGCAGAGGGCCCAGGTTCAATCCCTGGTTGGAGAACTAAAGTCCCATATCCCAAGGGCACAGCCAAAAAAAAAAAAAAACCTCTTAATTGAAACTTGTGATGTGATGAAGCATCATTTGCCTGGTTTACTTCTTTGAGCAACACTGAGACAGTTATTGAAAGCCTTTTTCTAGTAGCTCCAATGTCTGTCCTTCCTCAGGGACAGTATCCATTTTTCTTTTTCTCCTAAGGATGGGATGTATTTTCTTATCTCTTTGCATGAAATACTGGATATTTTGAATATTATAATGTGTCTAGAAATGAGACTCTCCTGCCTTCCTGAGATTTGTTGACATTTTATGTGGTTTGTGCTTATTTGTTTAATGATTTTCTGAACTTTGTGTAAAAGGTTTTGTTATGTATGATATGCTATTGAGGTCTGTATTAGTTTGGTGGCCACCTTGTGATTTGAGAGAGATCTCCTTAAATACTAGAGCCAAAACCAAAAAGCGCCCCCCCCCCGCCCCCCACACAAAATACTCTGCCAGTATTAACAGATCTCCGTGTTGGTGCTTAAAGCTTAGCCAGGAGGTTTACAACTCTGTCTCACCCTTCACTCACTGCTTGCTCTTACTGTCTTGCATCACCGTGCAAGATTTGAGGATCCACCTTCTTTGAGAAGCACTGTCCTTGTATATATAACTATAGTGTGAGATGATGGACTACACCAAGGATAGAAAGCCTGCACCATCTGAAAATACAGAGGTAGGTAGCACAGAGGGTGGTTTTCATTTCCTGTGTGGAAAACACCAGTGAGAGGCCTCCCCAATAACATGAACTAAAACCTAGAAATAGGTAAGAAAGCAGATCCTCAAATCCTTTGAGAAGTTCTTCTATATGACATGTGTAAGATCTAGAAACTCCTCTAAGTTTAAATACATGAAAGATTGAATGATATGCAGAACTGCCTCTAAAGCTGGCTCTAGTGTTGCCACATCAGAGAAAAAGCCATCCACGTGCATGGGTCTCCCCTTCCCCAGCGCTCCGTGACCCTCCTCATCACAACGCCCGTAGTCTAGTCACAGCCTTGTGAGCAGTCAGCCATAACTGCGGCAAGAGAGCAACCACCGGGTCTCCAGCCTTTTCCATATGGGAGGACAACCTCCAGGTGATAACTGTACTGGACTCAGAAGACTAATATCACCACCACATTTAATATTCAAAGGTACCCCTTACTCAGTTTATTAGTTCCTGAAGACAAATCTGTCCTTTAGGGAAAACTAGCCCAGAGGAAGGTGACCAACTGGTGATTCATGATCAAGTGTATGGAACCTTCTGAAAAGCATCTCTGAATTGACTGAGAACTATAGTTGTATTCAAGTTAAACTGCATTGAATAAAGACAGTATTTCTTAGGGATTTTCACATTTTAAAAACTTAATTACAGTGTTACAAGTCAAATATGATTGAGATGAAAACAAAGTGAATTTCTTCTTGCAGCCCCCAGGCAGTGAGAGCCCTCAGAGACTAGAACAGGATTTGATGACAGGTTGACTATAGTCATGTCTGGAATTCAAAAGAAAAACCAGTAAGATTTTAGATAACCTATACTAGAACTTCTAGTATTAAAGTAGAAGGTGAATTTAAATGATACTAATTACAATAATGATAATACAGTAATTAATGAAAATATTAATGATGGAATATTTTAATGGTAAATTTCAATTTCATTAACATGTAATATGTGCTTATACTGAATTATGCAGTAATTAAACAATGATAATATCAAATAATGAAGTACTGTTAACATAGTCTATATTACTAGTATATCAGAATTTGAAAGATATGTTAATAAAATTTTAATAGAATGCTTTCTAACATTCTCAGTAATAGTTATACAAAAGTTGTGTGAGATATTTATTCAACAAATAAAGTAACATTTCTCAACATCAGTTTTAGGTTTACAACAAAACTGAGAAGGTACAGAGACTGCTCCTTCCCCCAAACCATGCAGTCTCCCACATTATGGACACCACTACTAGATGGTCCATTTTTTAATAAAGATGAAGCTGCACTGACGCCTCATAACCATCCATGGTCTACAGTTTGCGTTACAGTTTGCTCTTGGTGGTGTACATTCTGTGAATTTGGACAAATGTATAATGATGTGTGTCCATCATTATAATGTCATACAGAGTATTTTCACTGCTCTAAAAGTCCTCTTTGCTGATTAACTTTTTAAAAAGTGTACATTTACAAAAGAATGAGTTATCTGAAGTTATATTTTAATAGCTTTAATTTTCCATGTAATAAAATTATTGCCACCATTTATTTATGAAGAATTCCTAGAATGGTTAATGTTCTCATCTGAAATGTCAAGTAATTCACACTCTGGCATACTTTACATATATCATTTCTTGGTAAAGAACACTTTATCTGAATGTTTTATTACTATTAACTAGATTATCTTAATCTACAACTTAATCTATGCGTGCTAAAAAAAATATTTGTTAGGTTAATACCATTGATTTTAAATTTCATAATAATTGATTATATTTTGATGTAAAATTTTCATTTTATGTAATTTTTTTATTTCAGTTCTTTTGGAGGAATGTCCTCTGTACATCAACAGTTATGTGGGTACGTGAATGAACCTAGCATGAAATGTTGCTAGATGACAGACCCTAAGATAGAATTAAAAATAGACATTATTTTATTCTTTATATGCCTGGAACATAAAAATCCACATATTATCACATGAATTAGCAGGGTACGTTATGTATAAATCAAAACACATTTATTTTTCCACTATGCTGGCTCTCTAAAAAACAAGCTGTAATAGATTTCCAAAATCAGCTTTTGGGAATTCCCTGACGGTCCAGTGGTTAGGGACTTGGTGCTCTCACTACCCTGGCCTAGGCTCAATCCCTAAATGGGGGACTTAAGATCCCTCAAACCACGTGGCACAAAAAAAGTAAACTTTTAATGTATGTTCTAAATATGATAATCCAGATTTAATAGTGACAATAACAAAACAGCACACATTCCTATACTATGTTACAGAGCATACAATAGCATTTAGTAATCATTCATACGGAGAAGGCAGTGGCACCCCACTCCAGTACTCTTGCTTGGAAGATCCCATGGATGGAGGAGCCTGTTAGGCTGCAATCCATGGGGTCGCTAAGAGTCGGACAAGACTGAGCGACTTCACTTTCACTCTTCACTTTCATGCATTGGAGAAGGAAATGGCAACCCATTCCAGCATTCTTGCCTGGAGACTCCCAGGGATGGGGGAGTCTGGTGGGCTGCCGTCTATGGGGTCGCACAGAGTCGGACACGACTGAAGTGACTTAGCAATCATTCATAACTTTCCTTGTTATTCTCCTCAATCAAATTAAAAAACTAGAGAAGTTTGGGAAATAGAAAGTTCACCTTTCTGTTGGAGAAAATGACTACTGGTCCCCAGAAAGCAGGAGTGAACGTATTATTGTACGATAGTTGGTGAGATAAACTGTAAACACTTGAGGCCATTTTCCTCTGGGAGATTCAGCCCACTAGGCCCAGGTGAGTGCTGCAGTGCCCAGAGCATGTGCTGTGAGCGTGCCCGCCAGCACACCCACACAGGCTTGGTGGATCCCACGTGCACTGGCGTTTCATTGTTACATCACATACAGTTTACACATTCAGAGTAAAAGCCAAAGGGGTTTTTTGTTTGTTTTCATTTCAACTAGTTTTTCACTGTCATGAATGCTCCATACAAAATGAATTTTGTGATAGAAATGTCTATTTTGTATCAATTCACTTACTACTTAAATGTTCTCAAATGAGACTAGGGAAGCCACTGTGGCACATAAACGTAGGTCACTGATCAGCCTTTGAATATCTCACTCACTCCAAGCTGGCATCTGGAGTAAGGCAGGCTCTGCACTTACCAGCCCTGAATCCAACAGGGCAGGCATTAAAGCAGCTTCTGAGACTGAGCTGAGTGCAGTGATACCCAAGTTGGGGTGCAGAGAGAAAACTGACATCTGTTCCTGGTGCAAGGGAAAGTGAGAGACCAACATCAGGAGAAACTGCGGAGGGATCAGCCCTAAGGGGAATGAACCAGGGCTCACGGGCGGCCTGGACCCTGGCTCATCCCTTTGCTGAAGGTCGCTGTTACCACCAGCCCAGCTCCCATCCTCCTCCAGTAGGCTCTCTGGCTCCCATATTTTCCATCAGGTTTTTACTCCATTTCTGTTTTCTCTTGGACCTAGAGTGCAGAGCAGACACCCTGAAAGCTCTAGCTCACCTGCTGTCCTCATCTTCTTTGAGGGCATTTCCACATTAATTGCAGACACACAATTTGTCCCTGTGTAGGTTCTCTGGTGTGTATAAATATTAAAATTGAGGATGAAGACAGTCCTTCATTACATTTATAGTGTGAGTTCTTTCACATCAACTAAGGTTAAAGAACTATTTGAAAGCTTTTCCATAACGTGATTATTTTCTTTAAGGATTGGACATATGCCTGGAATTTTGGCCACATTTATTTCACATGTAGGATTCCTCTTTGGTGTGAACTCTCTCGTGCTATCTAAGGCCAGAGTTTTAACCAAAGGATTCCTAGTTTTTCCCCACTGTGATTCTCTTTTGTTGACTAAAGATGAAGGAAAGGATGACAGGAAGCTTTACCATGTTTATTACAGACAGAGGATTTCTTTTGTATGAATGTAAGTTAGCCTTTTGACTGAAACACTTCGCATATTCATGACATTTATAGGGTTTCTCTGCAGTGTGTGTTCTTCAGTGTACACAAAGCTGAGTGCACTGATGGAATTCTTTGCCACATGTGTTGCATTTACAGGGTTTCTCTCCTGGGTGAGTTGTTCTGTGTGAATGTAAGTAAGTGCTTTGGCTGAACTGCTTCCCACATACCTTACATTTACATGGTTTCTCTCCCACATGAATTCTTCATGCAAGTAAACATTAGCCCTATGGCTGAAGCTGTTGGAGAAGACTTAAGAGTCCCTTGGACTGCAAGGAGATCAAACCAGTCAGTCCTAAAGGAAATCAGTCCTGAATATTCATTGGAAGGACTATTGCTGAAGCTGAAACTCCAATACTCTGGCCCCCTGATGCAAACAATTGACTCATTGGAAAAGATTCTGATGCTGAGAAAGATTGAAGGCAGGAGGAGAAGGGGACGACAGAGGATGAGATGGCTGGATGGAATTACCGACTCAATGGACATGAGTTTGAGCAAGCTCCAGGAGTTGGTGATGGACAGGGAAGCCTGGTGCACTGCAGTCTATGGGGTTGCAAAGATTTGGACACAACTGAGCAACTGAACTGAATTGATGGCTGAAGCATTTACCACATTTGTTAGGTTTATAGGGTTTTTCTCCAGTGTGTGTCCTTTCATGTATAGAGAGCTGAGTGCTCTGGTAGAATTCTTTCCCATGTTTATTACATTTACAGTTTTTTCCCCCCATATGATTTAGCACGTGTCTTGCCACTGTATATCTGTGGGTGAAAATGTCCCCCAAATCATTATATCCATGTATATCCTCTCTAGTGTGAAATCTCTGCTGTTCCAAGGAGACAAGGAGACGTTAATTTTTCTCTACACGACTTCTAGTTTGACCATGCCACGAATAGGCTCCTGTTGAATGCTATTTACATACTCATTGTGTGTTATTTTCTACAACACAGATTTCCTGTTTCATAACATCTCAACTGCAAATCTATTAAATATTTCATTAGTTTCGAAGCCATGTTTATGCAATTATTTTATAAGTACTCAGGTTATGGTTGCAAGTATGAATTAATTTTCTTCCCTAAATTGAAACCATCTAAACTTTCTGCTGCAGCAGCATTTACGTTCACCTCAAATAACCGTGGTGTCCTGCATTCTAAAGCCTTTCAGTTTCCATGCCTTTAATGAAAAGGGATGGGTTCACCCCCTTGAGACTTACCATTTACAATTAGATAAGTCTTCCTTGCAGGTATCTTGCAGGAATATTTCTTCTTGTCTCACAGGGTCACCTTTCCTGTCTAAAATAATGTTAAAAAAATGCTAGTGTGGCACTGGAGGAAGAAAACGGTTGAAAGCATGCAAGGCCTGCGTGAGTATGTTTCAAATACTGACCCTGACACAGAGCAAGAATGTGGAAAGGAGGTAAAGTGAGTTAAAACCCATTTTAGAAAACTGAAAATTAAAAAGTATTTTCAGGATTTCAATAAGAGACAAAATAAAATCAAGATTGGTTGTTGATAAGGTAAAGAGAAGGAAATTTGTCAAAGGTAAGAAAACAGGACAAAGAACATTATACAAAACTTTAAGAGGATGTGAACAGTTCCTTTCTGAGGCCCAAAGAAAATGCTAAAGAGAGTACAGGTCCCAGTGGCCTCCACCACTTTCCTGAAAACAGAATTCACTCAGGAACCTCTGCCGCTGACATTTCCAGGCATCTGCTCCCCTAGTATCAGGATCTTCCTGATACTGACCACACGGGAGCCTGGAACTCACCTGAACTCGGGCACTGGGGAAATCCTTTCTCTTCCTTCCACAACTCTGCTCCCTGCTCCAGCTGGGAAATCACATCTGACTTGCAGAGTTGATGCCCTGTTTAGAGGTGGGAAAAGGTATTTTTGTCTTGGATTTAATTCAGGGTTAAAGAACTATGCGCATTCTTCCATTTCAGGGCAGGCTGCCAAGGAAGGACATGGTGAATACCGGAGAACAGCCCAGGAAGAGCACCCCTGACAACACTAAAGCTTCTTTCAGGAAGCTGTTCCTTCTGAGCAGGAACAACATCCTGGCACTGGGCCAACACAGGTGGCTCTTCTTGCTGATGTGTGGGCCTGAGGTCAAAGCTAGAGTGAAGAAGCCTCAGTGTTTTCAATGGAGAAATTAAATCTTCCCACAGTAGGATAGGTCCATGGGGTCGCAAAGAGTCGAACACGACTAAGCGACGGAACAACAACAGTAAGATAAACTTTACTTTTAAAAAAGAATCCAAAACACAGAAGCTCCACAGGAACAATCTAATTTCTCTTTGGAAATAGATCGCTGGTATAATTTTCATTAATGCATTTTTAACTATCAGGTAAGTAAACAGAGTTATTTATACATATACACACATATATATATGGCATATATGTATAATGTCATATATGAAACGAGTCACCAGTCCAGGTTCGATGCATGATACTGGATGCTTGGGGCTGGTGCACTGGGACGACCCAGAGGGATGGTATGGGGAGGAAGGAGGGAGGAGGGTTCAGGATGGGGAACACATGTATACCTGTGGCGGATTCATTTTGATATATGGCAAAACCAATACAATATTGTAAAATTAAAAAATAAAAATAAAAAAAAGAAGCAAGAAAGGCAGGGAAGAGTGGTCAGGAAAACTATAATCTTTGGGGCTGACAAAAAACAGGTATAAGTAAATAAATAAACGAATTAACTTCAAGGAGTTTTAAGAACCATGAAAGAATGTGAATGAGGGCTGAGAAGGGAGGGGAATATGTAGAAGCTGTTCTGGATACTTGTTTTAAAAATGCATCAATGTTGACAGACTCACCCACAGAGACCAGATGGCTAATGCTCTCCAGCATCACTTCTCCGAACAGCTTTCTCTGGGAGGTGTCCAGCAGGGCCCACTCTTCCTTGGTGAAGTCTACAGCCATATCCTTGAGGGTCACTGTTTCCTAAAACATGGACATTTTGTGCAGCCAGGGCCTTCCCCACGAAGTGCCATGGAAAGATACTGTATGCAGTAGGGCTGTGGTTAGATTGCTGTGTAAGAAAAAGCTCAACTTTGTTTGGGGTTCTGGTCAAACTTTTCTCTAGGCTGACATGCCGTGTGTCTCTCACACATACTCACAGACGCACCACTTTGAAAACAAAATGCTTTCCCTGGTGGCTCAGCTGGTAAAGAATCCTCCTGCATTACAGGAGACCTGGGTTCGATCCCTGGGTTGGCAAGATCCCCTAGAGAAAGGAAAGGCTACCCACTCCAGTATTCTGGCCGGGGGAATTCCAGGGACTGTACAACCTATGGGGTCGCAGAGTCGGACACGACTGAGTCACTTTCACTTTCACTTTCTTTGAAAACAAAATATCATTACAGTGAATGAGGTAACTGTAGTGGAAATAATCTGGCAAAGCAATGGCCAAATTCTGCAGAACTGAACACTCTCCTGGAGAACGTGATAATTAGGTGGCTTCTCCCATCTCTGCACAACTCATATGTTCATGACGCAGAATAAGACGTACAGTTCAGAAGCAAACCCCAAGGGGCCCTAGAACTGCTACACAGAAGGAGTGTCCTGACCCGACCCTCCTGTGATGGGACCTTGCATCTCCATCTTCTCTAGGACCTTCAAGCATGGGTTATCAAGGTCCCTCCTGTACCACCAAGCTGTTTATATGCTAACAGGAAATAGAGGCCTCTCAGTGGAACCTGATCTTTCCAGCCCTTCAAAAATTGCTACAGGACCCTAGGTTTATGCTGATATAATCCTTCTTCTTAATGCACAGCCCAAAATAGTAAAACAGTACCAGACATTTCTTTCTGTTTGCAGTTTTGATTACAAAGAAGGAAACTGGGTTGTTGGGGACAAAAGGGATAAGGAGATTTTTTTTTTCTTTTTTTAAGTTATTTAAATGTGCAAGTATATTCTATAAAATTTTGAATAAATTTAAAATTGGGGGAAAATAATGATTCCTTATTGCTCTCTTGCTTGCCTCCTCTCACCCCAATCTCCATGCTGCAGAGCCCTCCTCTGCAGCATCCAAATTACTGGATGGACTAAACTCACTTGAAAAACAAACAACTGCCTCCCTGCAGGACTAGACACTTTTGCTCTTACTCGTTTCTGCTGCCTATGTTCACCACATGCCTAAGCCCACCGCAGACACTAACATGGGATAAATTCAAAGAAACAACTTTTTACCTTTTCTTCAAGGACATCCTTAAGGGAGTGAGGAATGGAGTAAAGCAGTGTAAATACTGGGTAGGGAATTATTTCTCAATTAGTCCCCAACCTGCCCTAAGCCTCCCAGAGTCCTGAGGAAAAATGACTGACAGTAATTTAATTTCATGGGGGCCCCAGGAAATCCAGGCCAAGACTCAAAACCCACTCATCCCCGGGGAAAAAAAAAAGAAAAGATAGGTATCAATTCACAAGAACGAGCAAGTCCTACTCACCTGGGGTTCCATTGTCTGCAACTTGGTCGCCCTGTCTTCGTGTGTATTGTCACCAAAGGACAGTTCAATGACTAAACAGACAAAGTTGAGGAAAGAGAAAGAAGCCGAGAGACTCCAGTCATTTCTAACATCCCCAGAAAAGCCCACCATCTTGAATCTGCAAACCTTCACATGGTAATGCTCCCCACCTCAGTACAACCCACAAGTACCTGCAGAGAGAGGGAGCAAAGACAAATGGGGAGGGGGCTCTCCTCTCGAAGGGGCAGCAATAAGTCTTTGGCTCTTGACAGTCATAAAGAAGATATTAACATCCTCATTAAAAAGATAACAAAGCAGAAGCATGGGGCTTTAGGGTTTAATTAGGCATGTTATTCAGATGGATTATTTAATCCCATCCCTGGCAGCTATCAGGGCTTCTCTGATAGCTCAGTTGGTAAAGAATCCGCCTGCAATGCAGGAGACCCCAGTTAGATTCCTGGGTTGGGAAGATCCCCTGGAGAAGGGAAAGGCTACCCACTCCAGTATTCTGGCCTGGAGAATTCCATGGACTGTATAGTCCATGGGGTCGCAAAGAGTCGGACATGACTTAGTGACTTTCACTTCACTCACTTTCACTGGCAGCAAATCCTAAGAGAACCTGACTCCTGCCATGTGGAGATTCTCTTAGTCACAGAAAAAAAAAAAAAAGAAGTAAAACAAAAATGACTATCTTTATTCAGCAACTCTGAGCCTTTAGCTGGTTTCCTGTCACCTGATTTGAAATTGTTAAAAAATTTTTTTTCAGATAAAAACACACTGGGGACACTGCCAAGAAGCAAACATTTTGGTGATTATGAAGAGTTCATATTTTAACTTAAAGTAAGAGAGAGTCAACCCAGGATGCATTTCTGCAAGCATATTTATGCTATGCTTTAGCTATACCCTAACTATGTAAATCACTACTACAAATTTTTAAAATATTATGCCCTTTCAGAATAATTGAATCACAACTTACAAATGTTTTTGGTATAAATAAAGTGTGTCTTAACTAATATTTTAAAAAGTAAAACTTAGGGACTTCCCTGGTGGTCCAGTGGTTAAGAATCTGCCTGCCAGTGCAGGAGACATGGGTTCAATCCCTGACCCGGGAAGATTCCACCTGCCACTGAGCAACTAAGCCCCCAAACCGCAACTAGACAATAAGCCCTGCTCATAGCAACTAGAGAAAGCTGATATGCAGCAGTGAAGACCCAGGGCAGCCAAAAATAAATAAATATTTTTCCTTAAAAAAAAAAAAAATAGAACTGAGATGTCTCAGGCTATCTGGCTATGATGGCAGCCTGGCAGGTCTTTCTTGTTCGCCGATCCTGCTGACCCCTCCACCTGCCCTCCGCCCTCCGTCTCAAGAAAGAACATGCAATTCTGAAAAAGTGTTAACCGATTATCATTTTGAGTCTAAGCTTTTGTTTCAAAATCAGTATTTTCCCTTCATTTCTTTTTATGACAATTTTATAAACTTCCAACTGTCCTAGGTTTCTTTCAATAATTCCTACCACACCTAGGTTCTGCAGAAGACCTGCCCTAGGATGAAATTAACTCAGAATTATAAAAAAACTGTTATTGGGTCACAACACAAAAAAAGTTAATCATGCAATAATTCAACTTGAAACTGGGATACGCGGAGAAGCATTACTTTAAAGGTATGAGAGAGAAGACAATTTTCTTTAAAGCCTGGAAAGTGAACTTACGATATATTCTGATTTGGATGTGGGGGGAGGGGAATCAATATTTAAATATGGTTGGAAGTTTTAAAACACCCACTCTTCAATTTTTCAATATTCCAACTATTTCCACTTTACAGAAAAATTACCCTCTAAAAATAAACAAACACTTGTAGTGTTGCAAACACTTTCCTTCCCCCCGAGACCGGGTGACTGATGACCAGACCCTTCTGCGTCCCCAAGACATGCGACGAACCGCGGCTCATGGTTGCTCCCACCATCCACACGTCTACACGGTTCCCTTCCTCCAAACTTGTATAGAGATTTCTCCTCAGAAGCCATTCCGAATCCATAAAAATACTAAAGCAGGCTGTGATTTTTCACCCCAAACCACTTAATGAAAGAATACTTCTGTAAAAGAAGTCTTGTTCATAGTGCTGCTGCTGCTTCTGCTAAGTTGCTTCAGTCGTGTCCGACTCTGTGCGACCCCATAGATGGCAGCCCACCAGGCTCCTCCGTCCCTGGGATTCTCCAGGCAAGAACACTGGAGTGGGTTGCCATGTCCTTCTCCAATGCATGAAAGTGAAGAGTGAAAGTGAAGTCGCTCAGTCGTGTCCGACTCTTAGCGACCCCATGGATTGCAGCCTACCAGGCTCCTCCATCCATGGAATTTTCCAGGCAAGAGTACTGGAGTGGGTCGCCATTGCCTTCTCTGGTTCATAGTGCATAGGAGTCTAATTTATAGTGCACAAGAACGTGAATAATAGGACACGGAAAAAGCCCAGAAAATGAAAAGCACATTCCCTCTATTTGAGAGAAATATCTCCTGGTCCCTGTGGGTCCCCAGGGTTCGAAACTCCTGTCCTCTCACCAGGAGACGGTGTCGAGCTCCCCGCGCAGCAACGCATTCTCCACGTGGCGCGCTCTGGTGCCCTGTGCAGACGGCTGGGCGCAGTACAGGATGCCCGGAGGTCGGGAGTGCGGGGGGGGCGGGGGGGACGGGGGCCGGCTAGAAGATCCCGTGTGCCCATGGATGACAGACGAGAACATCAGGATGAATTATTAAGCTCGGTCTATGTTAATATAAACGACAGTTATTCTTTATGGACATGCATCTCTGTCTATGTGTGTGTTACTCGCTCAGCTGTGTCTGACTTTTTGAGACCCACCTCCCACATTGCAGGCAGATTCTTTACTATCTGAGCCACTAGGGAAGCCATGTCTTTGTCTATTTGTATATATTGATCAGTGGATTGATAGACACAACTTAGGTGGGAATACACAGGTCAGGACAAACAAAAATTTCCTCACACTGTCCGCTGAAAAGCCAAGAAACAAGAACTCCCCTCTAGCAATGAACACATTCAGACCTATGCTGTTGTTTTTGAAATCATATTTGCTAATAAAAACAAAACCATATTCCTTGGATAAATAGTTCATTCTAGGGTTGCAGCAGGAGAAGGCAATGGCACCCCACTCTAGTACTCTTGCCTGGAAAATCCCATGGACGGAGGAGCCTGGTGGGCTGCAGTCCATGGGGTCGCTCAGAGTCAGACAGGACTGAGCGACTTCACTTTCACTTTTCACTTTCATGCTTTGGAGAAGGAAATGGCAACCCACTCCAGTGTTCTTGCCTGGAGAATCCCAGGGACGGAGGAGCCTGGTGGGCTGCCGTCTATGGGGTCGCAGAGAGTTGGACACGACTGAAGTGACTTAGCATAGCATAGCATAGTATAGGGTTGGAGCAGGAAATATACAGATTTGTAGATTCTTGTAGTTCCAGAAAGTGAGGAAGTGTTAATTCAGCAAAACAGCTACACACACACACACACACACACACACACATACACACACACAGATACACATACACACACACACACACACAAACACACACACACATAGAGGCATAAATGGGATTATGTCAAAAGAAAACAGAAGTCAACTAAAAGAGTTCCCAAGGGCCCAAACTGGAACATTTTGAGCAACAGGATAAAGTTGTACTCACTATATCCTAGGATACAAAGTAAATATCCAAGAGTTCATACTGATTTAAATAAAAAATAGGACTTCCCTGGTGGTCCAGTGGTTAAGCTTCTGCTCTCTCAAGGCAGGGGACACAGTTTGATCCCTAGTCAGGTAACTAAGATCCCACATGCTGCATGGTGTAGCCAAAATAAATAAATAAATGTATAAAGGATTATCTATATAAACAAATTGGAGGACAGTACAAATCTCCCGTGGAGAGGAATTCCTGATAATTTATGTGGATATCAGCAATCAAGGAGGTGGAGCATAACTCTCCACGCCTCAAAGGCTGTACGTAGTGAAATCCTTCCAAAACAACACATTTTTGGACATGATATAAGCATAACTTTACACTGGAGAAATCTAATCTAAGTAGCTGGACTAACAACACTAGTATCCTAGTATTAAGTCGTTTCAGACTTGTAGCCTTGAAATGAAATGATGAGAATGGTGGATGGTACCTCTGCCATCTTTCTCAAAAAACAAATTAAATAAAAATCCAACAAACAGGGGCTTCCAGGTGGCTTAGTGGTAAAGAATTTGTTCTATCCCCAGTCCAGGAAGATCCTACATGCCACAGAGCAACCAAGCTCACAGGCCACAACTGCTGAAGTCTGAATGCTGTAGAGCCTGTGTTTGGCAACAAGAGATGCCTCAGCAATGAGAAGCCCTCACACCGCAAGTAAAGAGTAGCTCCATCTCGCAACAACTAGAGAAAAGTACATATAGTAACAAAGACCCAGCACAGCCAAAAATAAATAATTTTAAAAATTATTTTAAAAACCCAACAAACAATAAAACACAAAAGCCAATGTGATCATAAGAAAAATCATTGGCTATATCCCAATGAACTAAATTCCACAAAATTCCAAGATTCCCTGGAGTACTTACAAAGTTCTGCAGTTGCCCGAAAGAGGTGGTCACTTTCTTCAGGACTTCCAGGCCAGTATCAACATTTCCTGGATACCAGAGGTGACCTAGAAAGTTTTCATCAACTTAAGAGGAGGTAGGTAGCTGTCTCTGAGCAGCCATTTTGACCAATGGCAGTTCCCTGGCTTTTAAGCTGAAGTAAAAATTTCTGAAGAGGGAGAAAAGTTTTCTCGGTAGCCTTTCCAAGATGGTTCTTGTGTCGTTAGGGGCATCTGAGAAAGATTTCTGGAGTATTATGCCCACCATTCACTCCGTCACATTCTGTGTCATTAAAAGCTGCCTCTGGGTCCCTGAGTTGAAGTAAGAAATGTAGTGGTTTCTCGAGATGTACAAAGATGCCCTCAGCTGGAGATCCCAGATGTCTACAAACAATTGCTGGGTTTCACAGGGACTTGTGAATCTTTCTAGTCTCAAAAGGGCCCATGACGTCATCCTGGGTCCTCAGATCCCAACATGCAGAACCTCTGCCCCAGAAGGGGAACAAGGTGTATTTCAGGAGTGTCTTCCAACCGAAGGGTTCAGTCAGGTGTATCAGGAGCTTGGAGCTGCAATGTATGAGTATTTGTGTTGCCGACCCCTCACAGACATTTTCAGAAAATCAGACACCCTTGATGAATAAAGAGACTCTATTCATTTTTTATGAATATAACTGAAACACAATACATAAAGGCAACATATGCATTAATAAAAATCATCATGAATGTCAACAGTAACTGTGATCATTATCATCCTAGTGATACTAACAATATAATTCTGACAATAGCACTCAAACTACAAAGAGGGTAGACAAGAGTACAGGTTCCCTTAAGGGAATGACAAGTACAGATCCTGGACTTCTTGGAGATGGTTGGAATCACAGTGTCGGTTACACAATGAAAAGTGTCCCCTGAAGGCAAGGACTACTAACCCCAGGAGGCAACAGAAATGCAAGGCCAATTTCCACATGTGCAATCATAGGGATCCTTTTTTTTTTTTTTATTCTAATTGGAGGCTAATTACTATACAATATTGTAGTGGTTTTTGCCATACATTGACATGAATCAGCCATGGATGTACATGTGTTCCCTATCCTGAACTCCCCTCCCACCTCCTGCCCCATCTCATCCCTCAGGATCATCCCAGTGCACCAGCCCTGAGCACCCTGCCTCATGCATCTAACCTGGACTAGCGATCTGTTTCATATATGATAATATACATGTTTCAGTGCTATTCTCTCAAATCATCCCACCCTCACCCTCTCCCACAGAGTCCAAAAGACTGTTCTTTATATCTGTGTCTCTTTTGCTGTCTCTCATATAGGGTCACCATTGCCATCTTTCTAAATCTTTCTAATGCATATTAGTATACTGTATTGGTGTTTTTCTTTCTGCCTTACTCCACTCTGTATAATAGGCTCCAGTTTCATCCACCTCATTAGAACTGATTCAAATGCATTCTTTTTAATGGCTGAGTAATATTCCATTGTGTATATGTACCATAGCTTTCTTATCCATTCATCTGCCAATGGACATCTAGGTTGCTTCCATGTCCTGGCTATTGTAAACAGTGCTATGATGAACATTGGGGTACATGTGTCTCTTTCAATTCTGGTTTCCTCAGTCTGTATGCCCAGCAGTGGGATTGATGGGTCATATGGCAGTTCTATTTTGAGTTTTTTAAGGAATCTCCACACTGTTCTCCATAGTGACTGTACTAGTTTGCATTCCCACCAACAGTATAAGAGGTATCTCGTTTCTCTACACCCTCTCCAACATTTATTGTTTGTAGACTTTTTGATAGCATCCATTCTGACCAGCATGAGATGGTACCTCATTGTGGTTTTGATTTGAATTTCTCTGATAATGAGTAATGTTGAGCATCTTTTCATGTGTTTGTTAGCCATCTGTAGGTCTTCTTTGGAGAAATGTCTGTTTAGTTCTTTGGCCCATTTTTTGATTGGGTCGTTTATTTTTCTGGAATTGAGCTGCAGGAGTTGCTTGTATATTAATTTTTTGTCAGTTGCTTCATTTGTTATTATTTTCTCCCATTCTGAAGGCTGTCTTTTCACCTTGCTTATAGTTTCCTTCGTTGTGCAAAAGCTTTTAAGTTTAATTAGATCATGTTTGTTTATTTTTGCTTTCATTTCCATTACTCTGGGAGATGGGTCATAGAGGATCCTACTGTGATTTATGTCAGAGAGTGTTTTGCCTATGTCTTCCTCTAAGAGTTTTAAGTTTCTGGTCTTACATTTAGATCTTTAATCCATTTTGAGTTTATTTTTGTGTATGGTGTTAGAAAGTGTTCTAGTTTCATTCTTTTACAAGTGGTTGACCAGTTTTCCCAGCACCACTTGTTAAAGAGATTGTCTTTTCTCCATTGTATATTCTTGCCTCCTTTGTCAAAAATAAGGTGTCCATATGTGCATGAATTTATCTCTGGGCTTTCTATTTTGCTCCATTGATCTATATTTCTGTCTTTGTGCCAGTACCATACTGTCTTGATGACTGTAACTTTGTAGTATAGTCTGAAGTCAAGCAGGTTGATTCCTCCAGTTCCATTCTTCTTTCTCAAGATTGCTTTGGCTATTCGAGGTTTTTTGTATTTCCATACAGATTATGAAATTATTTGTTCTAGTTCTCTGAAAAATACCATTGATAGCTTGATAGGGATTGCATTGAATCTATAGATTGCTTTGGTAGTATACTTATTTTCACTATATTGAGTCTTCCAATCCAAATATATCCACGGTATATTTCTCCATCTATTTGTGTCATCTTTGATTTCTTTCATTAGTGTTTTACAGTTTTCTATATATAGGTCTTTTGTTTCTTTAGGTAGATTTATTCCTAAGTATTCTATTCTTTTCGTTGCAATGGTGAATAGAATTGTTTCCTTAATTTCACTTTCTGTTTTCTCATTGTTAGTGTATGGGAATGCAAGGGATTTCTATGTGTTAATTTTATATCCTGCAACTTTACTATATTCACTGATTAGCTCTAGTTATTTTCTGGTGGAGTCTTTAGGGTTTTCTATATAGAGGATGATGTCATCTGCAAACAGTGAGAGTTTTACTTTCTTCTTTTCCAATCTGTATTCATTTTATTTTTTCTTCTTCTCTGATTGCTGTGGCTAAAACTTCCAAAACTATGTTGAATAGTAGTGGTGAGAGTGGGCACCCTTGTCTTGTTCCTGACTATAGGGGAAATGCTTTCAATTTTTCACCAGTGAAGATAATGTTTGCTGTGGGTTTATCATATATGGCTTTTATTATGTTGAGGAATGTTCCTTCTATTCCTGCTTTCTGTAGGGTTTTTATGATAAATGGATGTTGAATTTTGTCAAAGGCTTTCTCTGCATTTATTGAGATAATCATATAGTTTTTATCTTTCAACTTGTTAATGTGGTGTATCACATTGATTGATTTGTGGGTATTAAAGAATCCTTGAATCCCTGGGATAAAGCCCACTTGGTCATGATGTATGATCGTTTTAATATGTTGTTGGATTCCATTTGCTAGAATTTTGTTAAGGATTTTTGCATCTATGTTCATCAGTGATTTTGGTCTGTAGTTTTCTTTTTTTGTAGCATCTTTGTCTGGCTTTGGTAATCACAGGGATTCTTATGTAAACTCTGGTTCAAAATCTTTAGGTTATTAAGCCGTTCAAAAGCAGCAATGTATATTGCAATTGTATATTGTAGAAAGGCAATGCCAAAAAAATGCTCAAACTACCACACAATTGCACTCATCTCACATGCTAGTAAACTAATGCTCAAAATTCTCCAAGCCAGGCTTCAGCAATATGTGAACTGTGAATTTCCTGATATTCAAGCTGGTTTTAGAAAAGGCAGAGGAACCAGAGATCCAATTGCCAACATCTGCTGGATCATGGAAAAAGCAAGAGAGTTCCAGAAAAGCATCTATTTCTGCTTTATTGACTATGCCAAAGCCTTTGACTGTGTGGATCACAATAAACTGTGGAAAATTCTGAAAGAGATGGGAATACCAGACCACCTGATCTGCCTCTCGAGAAACCTGTATGCAGGTCAGGAAGCAACAGTTAGAACTGGACGTGGAACAACAGCCCGGTTCCAAATAGGAAAAGGAGTACATAAAGGCTGTATATTGTCACCCTGCTTATTTAACTTATATGCAGAGTACATCATGAGAAACGCTGGGCTGGAAGAAACACAAGCTGGAATCAAGATTGCTGGGAGAAATATTAATAACCTCAGATATGCAGATGACACCACCCTTATGGCAGAAAGTGAAGAGGAACTCGAAAGCCTCTTGATGAAAGTGAAAGAGGAGAGTGAAAAAGTTGGCTTAAAGCTCAACATTCAGAAAATGAAGATCATGGCATCCGGTCCCACCACTTCATGGGAAATAGATGGGGAAACAGTGGAAACAGTGGCAGACTTTATTTTTCGGGGCTCCAAAATCACTGCAGATGGTGGCTGCAGCCATGAAATTAAAAGACACTTACTCCTTGGAAGGAAAGTTATGATCAACCTAGATAGCATATTCAAAAGCAGAGATACTACTTTGCCAACAAAGGTCTGTCTAGTCAAGGCTATGGTTTTTCCTGTGGTCATGTATGGATGTGAAAGTTGGACTGTGAAGAAGGCTGAGCGCTGAAGAATTGATGCTTTTGAACTGTGGTGTTGGAGAAGACTCTTGAGAGTCCCTTGGACTGCAAGGAGATCCAACCAGTCCATTCTGAAGGAGATCAGCCCTGGGATTTCTTTGGAAGGAATGATGCTAAAGCTGAAACTCCAGTACTTTGGCCACCTCATGCGAAGAGTTGACTCATTGGAAAAGACTCTGATGCTGGGAGGGATTGGGGGCAGGAGTAGTAGGGGACGACAGAGGATGAGATGGCTGGATGGCATCACTGACTCAATGGACGTGGGTCTGAGTGGACTCTGGGAGTTGGTGATGGACAGGGAGGCCTGGCGTGCTGTGATCATGGGGTCGCAGAGTCGGACACGACTGAGCGACTGAACTGAACTGAACTATTCACATATGGAGGCCAGAAATTACTGATGACTGTGACATTTCTTGTTTATTAATATGGCAGGAGATATTTTCATTTCACAACGGCTATTGCCATCTTACCTGTGATCCTGCAGAGAAGATTCTTAGGGTGCATCACTTATTTCGGTTTGAGGGGCTGGGGGTCATGTCCAGGTGAAGGTTGGGGCTTGAATTCTGATGGGTCTGGAAGTCTGGAGTCTCAAGGCTTCTTCTTCATCCTCAGATTGACCTGCCTTGTGCTTGGATTGGCTGTGAGTGAAATCGTGAGAAAGGCTCCTGGTGACTGAGCTGTTGAAGATGGAGCCCCTGGTAAGTAGTGATGCCTCCTCCTGAAATTACACCCCAAGTGCCATTAGATGGACAAGGTTTCCAAACTGGCTTCTATGTTCCAAGCACAAGCAGGCAGGGTTCAGATAACTGAGCTCAAATTACCTTTGTCCAGGACTCTGGGATAGTTATCATGGGTCAGGTCTATCAATAATAATAAACTAATCTCATTCTTTACAGTAAACAAATTTATGAGAGCTTGCACTAATCTTGTGTATTTACAGAAGAGATAATAAAATTTCTTTTTACTTATTAAACCCTTGTCCTGATTGGCGAAAGATTAATTTGTTGGTTATTTTTGGACATGAGGGGTTTAGGAGCAGTAATGGCAAGTAGTAGAGGTCAGTGAGGAGAAGACATCACAAGCCCTGGAGAGTCAGAGGTTACAGCCCTGAGTGTAGCTAATCTAGTGTTATACCACCTGATGTGAAGCTGTTCAGTGTTGACAGGAACAGAAGGTTCCTGTCTTTCAGGTTTGGGACTAAAAGAGAATCATTCTACTTTTTTTCAGTTTTTAACCTCTACTCAGTACATATGCACTATTGAAAATTACTGAAAAAGTCAACAAACTATCATTAGCATTCTTTCCCCAAATCACACGTTTTCAGTTCTGTTCAGTCATGTCTGACTCTGGGAGCCCATGGACTGCAGCACACCAGGCCGCCCTGTCTATCACCAACTACCGGAGTTTACTCAAACATGTCCATTGAGTCGGTGATGCCATCCAACCATCTCATCCTCTGTCATCCCCTTCTCCTCCTGACTTCAATCTTGCCAAGCATCAGGGTCTTTTCAAATGAGTCAGTTCTTTGCATCAGGTGGCCAAAGTATTGGAGTTTCAGCTTCAGCATCAGTCCTTCTAATGAATATTCAGGACTGATTTCCTTTAGGATGGATTGGTTGGATCTCCTTGCAGTCCATGGGACTCTCAAGAGTCTTACCCAACATCATACTTCAAAAGCATCAATTCTTTGGTGCTCAGCTTCCTTTATAGTCCAACTCTCACATCCATAGATGACCACTGGAAAAACCATAGCCTTGACCAGATGGACCTTTGTTGGCAAAGTAATGTCTCTGCTTTTTAATATGCTGTCTAGTTTGGTCATAACTTTTTTTCCAAGGAGCAAGTGTCTTTTAATTTCATGGCTGCAATCACCATCTGCAGTGAATTTGGAGCCCCCAAAAATAAAGTCTGACACTGTTTCCCCATATATTTGCCATGAAGTGATAGGACCAGATGCCATGATCTTCGTTTTCTGAATGTTGAGCTTTAAGCCAACTTTTTCACTCTCCACTTTCATCAAGAGGCTCTTTAGTTCTTCACTTTCTGCCATAAGGGTGGTGTCATCTGCATATTTGAGGTTATCGATACTTCTCCCGGCAATCTTGATTCCAGCTGTGCTTCCTCCAGCCCAGCGTTTCTCATGATGTACTCTGCATATAAGTTAAATAAGTAGGGTGACAATATACAGCTTTGATGTACTCCTTTTCCTATTTGGAACCGGGCTGTTGTTCCATGTCCAGTTCTAACTGTTGCTTCCTGACCTGCATACAGGTTTCTCAAGAGGCAGATCAGGTGGTCTGGTATTCCCATCTCTTTCAGAATTTTCCACAGTTTATTGTGATCCACATAGTCAAGGACTTTGGCATAGTCAATAAAGCAGAAGTAGATGTTTTTCGAACTCTTTTGCCTTTTCAATGATCCAGCAGATGTTGGCAATTTGATATTTGGTTCCTCTGCCTTTTCTAAATCCAGCTTGAACATCTGGAAGTTCATGGTTCACATACTGTTGAAGCCTGGCTTGGAGAATTTTAAGCATTACTTTGCTAGCATGTGAGATGAGTGCAATTGTGCAGTAGTAGTTTGAGCATTTTTTGGCATTGCTTTTTTTTGGGATTGGAATGAAAACTGACCTTTTCCAGTCCTGTGACCACTGCTGAGTTTTCCAAATTTGCTGACATATTGAGTGTAGCACTTTCACAGCCTCATCTTTTAGAATTTGAAATAGCTCAACTGGAATTTCATCACCTCCACTAGCTTTGTTCGTAGTGATGCTTTCTAAGGCCCACTTGACTTCACATTCCAAGATGTCTGACTTGTACTCATATTTGAGAACTGAAACAAATGTGCTATTGTTACTGTTTAATTGCTCAGTTTTATCCAACTCTTTGCAACCCCATGGATTGTAGCCCACCAGACTCCTTTGTCCATGGGATTTCCCAGGCAAGGATACTGAAATGGACTGCTATTTCCTTCTCCAGGGATCTTCCTGACACAGTGGTCATACCTGAGTCTTCTGCACTGTTAGACAGGTTGTTTACCACTGAGCCACCAGGGAAGTCTGGAAGGAATGTGTAGGGAAGAGTATTATCTGCAAAGAAAAGAGAAAGACTAGAGTAGATAGAGTTAAACTAGGTTCTTGTATAGATTTTTTAAAAACTGGAGAAAACAAGCCAATAACTAGGCTCCTTTCATCCTTCACCATACAGACAATGTTAGATTACAAGAGAAGTAGGGATAACTAAGGTCAAGGTCCCTGAGAATGCTGAGAGTGGGAGTCCTCCCACCACAGGAATAGCCAGTCTCAGTCTGTCCTTCACTCCAGCCCAAGAGTCCATGACTCATGCCGCTGAACTGTCTGACCTCAGAGTGTGTTCTGAACACCTGAGTCCCACAGTGCTGAGAGAGACATCTCCTGGTATTCTGTATGAATTGTGTATGAACCCTGTTCGGTTCCGAGAACACTATAGACAGCTCTTCATGATTCTCTGACATTTGCATGATTAGTAGAATAATGTTTTGTATTTAACATAGGTTTGCTAGGCCAGAAACAGTTCATACCACAATATATTGGGCAATTCAACAGTCATAACAAGTTATGAAAACAGTTTCTATTTGGAGAATCAAAAGTTCCCCTACGGACATAATTTACCTTCTGAGCCACGAGGGAAGCACCTAGGGACATAATTTAAACCAATAGCCATGTTTTAAAAGTAGTTCATCATGGTTATTGTTTGTCTTGTTGGAAATGTGTCCAATTAATAAAAAAGAGAAATTTAATTATACATTTTCAAGTGAATATTTCATAATCACCTGTCTAGAAGTCCTAATTACAAGGTTATTGAAAAACTTCCAAATTACACTAAAACACACTTCATGTGATATTTCTGTAAAATAAGGATTCTTGAGTGTATAGGTGTCCATGAATGTACCTGAAAGGCAGACACCAGCTCAGTGCTGCAGGGAACCAGGGGAACCCCACATGGAACATGATCATCATCCACCCAGTCCCCATCCTTCCTCAGCTGAACCTTCACAGCAGTAGAGGCTGCTCTGTCCAAATCAGAATATCCCTGATGTTTTAGGAATTGGTGACATTTGAAGATGTAGCTGTTGACTTCACCCAGGAAGAGTGGAGCCTGCTAGACAAGTCCCAGAAAAACCTGTTCAGAAATGTGATGATGGAAACTATCCATCATCTGGTCTCTGTAGGTGAGTCTGTCAACACAGATGTACATGCATCTGTGTCCATTGCATTCATTCATTCACTGAACAAGCATTTAAAACAGCTTCCTTGTATCCCACTGCAACTGCTTCCTGATTCTCTGATATTCTTCATGACCACTTAAAAGGAAGATATTTCTTTATGTGACACTTTTCACCACCACACTGAAAGGTTTTATTGGCAAGGTTTCATCTTTGTTGCTACTCAGTCTCTAGAGTCAGAACAGAAGTGGGGATTCAGTGGATATTTTAATGCATAAGTAAAAGGATTCGATATTTTACAAATAATTATTCTGTTCCAATCACTTCTTGTGCGGTAGTTTGAGCATTTTTTGGCATTGCCTTTCTTTGGGATTGGAATGAAAACTGACCTTTTCCAGTCCTGTGGCCACTGCTGAGTTTTCCAAATTTGCTAGCATATTGAGTGCAGCACTTTCACAGCATCATCTTTCAGAATTTGAAAGAGCTCAACTGGAATTCCATCACTTCCACTAGCATTGTTCATAGTGATGCTTTCTAAGGCCCACTTGACTTCACATTCCAGGATGTCTGGCTCTAGGTGAGTGATGACACCATCGTGATTATCTGGGTCGTGAAGATCTTTTTGTACAGTTCTTCTGTGTATTCTTGCCATCTTGCACTCATCTCACATGCGAGTAAAGTAATGCTCAAAATTCTCCAAGCCAGGCTTCAGCAGTATGTGAACCGTGAACTTCCTGATGTTCAAGCTGGTTTTAGAAAAGGCAGAGGAACCAGAGATCCAATTGCCAACATCTGCTGGATCATGGAAAAAGCAAGAGAGTTCCAGAAAAACATCTATTTCTGCTTTATTGACTATGCCAAAGCCTTTGACTGTGTGGATCACAATAAACTGTGGAAAATTCTGAAAGAGATGGGAATACCAGACCACCTGATCTGCCTTTTGAGAAATCTATATGCAGGTCAGGAAGCAACAGTTAGAACTGGACATGGAACAACAGCCCGGTTCCAAATAGGAAAAGGAGTACGTCAACGCTGTATGTATATTGTAACCCTGCTTATTTAACTTATATGCAGAGTACATCATGAGAAACGCTGGGCTGGAAGAAACACAAGCTGGAATCAAGATTGCCGGGAGAAATATCAATAACCTCAGATATGCAGATGACACCACCTTTATGGCAGAAAGTGAAGAGGAACTAAAAGCCTCTTGATGAAAGTGAAAGAGGAGAGTGAAAAAGTTGGCTTAAAGCTCAACATTCAGAAAACAAAGATCATGGCATCCGGTCCCACCACTTCATGGGAAATAGATGGGGAAACAGTGGAAACAGTGGCATACTTTATTTTTCTGGGCTCCAAAATCACTGCAGATGGTGGCTGCAGCCATGAAATTAAAAGACGCTTACTCCTTGGAAGGAAAGTTATGACCAACCTAGATAGCATATTCAAAAGCAGAGATACTACTTTGCCAACAAAGGTCTGTCTAGTCAAGGCTATGGTTTTTCCTGTGGTCATGTATGGATGTGAAAGTTGGACTGTGAAGAAGGCTGAGCGCTGAAGAATTGATGCTTTTGAACTGTGGTGTTGGAGAAGACTCTTGAGAGTCCCTTGGACTGCAAAGATATCCAACCAGTCCATTCTGAAGGAGATCAGCCCTGGGATTTCTTTGGAAGGAATGATGCTAAAGCTGAAACTCCAGTACTTTGGCCACCTCATGCGAAGAGTTGACTCATTGGGAAAGACTCTGATGCTGGGAGGGATTGGGGGCAGGAGGAGAAGGGGACAACAGAGGATGAGATGACTGGATGGCATCACTGACTCGATGGACGTGAGTCTGGGTGAACTCTGGGAGTTGGTGATGGACAGGGAGGCCTGGTGTGCTGTGATTCATGGGGTTGCAAAGAGTCGGACACAACTGATCGACTGAACTGAACTGAACTGAATCACTTCTTGAAGGCTTAAGAGCAGAGTCCTGTATATGACATAATTTTGATTCTTCCTGTAAGGTGGATCATTACTGGATCCTGTTTGACATAAATATTCAGCCCACTGTAGAGGCTTTTGCTCTTTCCCATTTGCAAAAGACTGAGGATTCTGTGTCCTCTCTCTGAACTGGTACATGGGCATCATCCCTTAGACAACCTCACTGTTCTTGCTGCTGCTCTGGGTTTCGTCCTGGTCTACTGAAGGACCTTCACTGTTCTGTCTGGTAAAGATGTTGTTGCCTGCACTGACCTTCAATTATCTCTTTATTTTCCTCAGTACCCTTACCTTGGACTTCAGCATACCAAAAGATAATTAGGCCAGACTCGAAATCCACACTTTTTTTTTTTTTTTTTAAATCAAACAGGCTATCAGATCAGCAAATCAGATGTGATTTCCCTGCTAGAACAGGGAAAAGAGTTGTGGAGTAAAGCAGCAGGAGGCTTCCAAGGTCAAAGACCAGGTGAACATCAGGGGCCTGGACTTCACTGCAAAAAGGTTCTGGTCATTGAGTGACTAAGTCCTTGGAAGCAGAACTGAAGGTTTTGAGACATGAGTGCTGCTACTGCTAAGTCACTTCAGTCGTGTCCGACTCTGTGTGACCCCATAGACGGCAGCCACCAGGCTCCCCCATCCCTGGGATTCTCCAGGCAAGAACACTGGAGTGGGTTGCCATTTCCTTCTCCAGTGCACGAAAATGAAAAGTGAAAGTGAAGTCGCTCAGTCGTGTCCGACTCTTCACGACCCCATGGACTGCAGCCTACCAGGCTCCTCCATCCATGGGATTTTCCAAGCAAGAGTACTGGAATGGGGTGCCATTGCCTTCTCCGTGAGACATGAGTGATCTATCCTAAATGAAAGTGAGGACATTGGGGCATATTCTTCACATTTTTACCATTTTGTGCACCTATTATCCCAAATTATGTGTCTTCCTGCCACTTTCTTTTCTTTAAATACTTGTGGACTTGCTGCACTTAAACTTACACATAGTGATTCCTGTCCTGATCCTCTCATTTAATGTTTTTTCCATCATTTTCTGACACACTGTCTCTTCCCCACACTACATTTTTATATTTTAATCCTGATTTTGTCTAATAGACAATGACTTTTAAAGTATTCTACTACCCTGAGTATTTCTTTGTTATATACACAGTTTCTCCATGTGAGTGCCAATTTTTGAAACATACTCACATGGAGGACTTGGTATTTATCTATATTTCTATTTTCCTAATGATGCTAAAGCAGAAACTCCAGTACTTTGGTCACCTCATGTGAAGAGTTGACTCATTGCAAAAGACTCTGATGCTGGGAGGGATTGGGGGCAGAAGGAGAAGGGGACGACAGAGGATGAGATGGCAGGATGGCGTCACTGACTCGATGGACATGAGTCTGAGTGAACTCCGGGAGTTGGTGATGGACAGGGAGGCCTGGCGTGCTGCAATTCATGGGGTTGCAAATAGTTGGACATGACTGAGCGACTGAACTGACTGACTGACTGAATGCCATTCTAAAATCTATATTTTGTCCATTTATTTAGGCAGTGAAAGACCCCTTAGACAACAAGAAATGATACTCATGCCAAGTGTCTACAGGAAACACATATCCCCTGCCATGGCAATGGTAAGTTTCATGGGTGGGAACCCCAGTCATCCAAATTAAAGACCTGGCAGTGAGATAAGTTGGCAATTGAGAACCATTGCCTTTGTGTAATTTGAGATTGAGCTCTTTTTGAAAAAAATTTGGGGTAGTCTGAAATCAGTTAAGAATCAATATGAGCTCAAAACCACAACCAGTGAATTAAGGGGAAAAAGTCAGTTATACAAACATTGCTCATCTTCAAAATTAATCTGATATCTGAGGTAGGAAACTATAAAAGCAAAAGTTTGTGCCTGCAGGGGAGTAACACAACACATGTTTACATCTAACACTGGAGACATTTTAACAGGAAACTTACAAGCTGATGCTCTATGGTGAACATGCAGACAAATGAATGTCTGCCTGGTCTTGGGCAAACCAGTAACAGTCTCATATCTCCTTCTCCAAAGCAGGTTTCTCACTCGCAAGGGAATTCTGCTGGATGTACTGATCTGAGTGATGAATTACTCCTCAATCTTCACCTCAATATTCAACAATTCCCTTAAGAAGGAAATGTAATGTCAGCAAACAGTGTGAAAAATCACTTAGTCAAGGGTCATTCCTTAATAGACAGGGTCACATTCACAATAGAGGTAAATCATGTCAATGTGCTCTGTGTGGAAAAGTCTTTAGTAATTGCTTTAGATTCAGACAACACAAGATGATTCACACTGGAGAGAAACAATTCAAACGTCAACACTGTGGCAAAGTCTTCAATCAAAGATTCTTATTGAAAGAGCATGAGAGAATTCATACAGGAGAGAAGCCCTGTGAATGTCCTCTATGTGGAAAAGCCTTTAGAAATTACTCTAACCTCAGCAGCCACAAGAAGATTCACACTGGAGAGAAACCATTCAAATGTCAACTCTGTGGGAAAGTCTTCAGTCAAAGTTGCTCCTTGAAAGACCATAAGAGAACTCATACAGGAGAGAAGCCCTATAAATGTCCTCTATGTGGAAAAGCCTTTAGTAGATGTACTAGCCTCAGCAAACACAAGAGGATTCACACTGGAAAGAAACCATTTGAATGTCGATTGTGTGGAAAAATCGTCAATGGAAGATTCTCCTTGAAAGAACACGAGAAAGCTCACAGAGGAGAGAATGGCTATGAATATCATCAATGTGAAAAAGTCTTTAGTCATTGCTCTAAGCTCATACGACACAAGGAGAGTCACACTGGAGAGAAACCATTCAAATGTCAACTGTGTGGGAAGGCTTTCAATCAAAATTTCTCCTTGAAACAACATGAGAAAAGACACACAGAAGAGAAGACTTGTAAATGTCATCAGTGTTGGAAAGTCTTTAGTAGATGTGCTAGCCTCAAGAGACACAGCATGATTCACACTGGAGAGAAACCATTCAAATGTCAACTGTGTGGGAAAGTCTTCAATCGAAATTCCTCCTTGAAAGGACATGAGAGAACTCACACAGGAGAGAAGCCCTATGAGTGTCATCAGTGTGGAAAAGCCTTTCCTCAAAGAAGGGACCTTAATTCACACAATAAAATTCACCCTGGAGAGAAACCATATCTATGTCTTGAGTGTGGGAGGTTCTTCCATTATAGTTCTGGGCTTTGTATGCACAAGAAAACCCACACAGGAGTGAAAGCACGCTTGCCATGTGTGTAAGAAGGCCTTCAGTAAACCTAATAAACTGAGAGAACATGAGAGAACCCAGAGCAGAGAGCAGCCCTATGAGTGTCAGCTCAGTGGAGAACACTTTGCTCCTGCTTTTTCCTTTAGACAACACGAGGCAACCCAGCACAGGAGAGAAAAACAGAAGGGCCCTCCATAGATGTTCTAACCTGAGGTGACTTAATCAACATGGAGGCCCCTACAGGCATCATACTCCATCCACAGTCCAGACAGGTATCACCTATGGAAGTGGACCTATATGTGCACTGTCTATGCCTTTAGTCAATTGCCTGACCTCAGGTAACTTAGCAGAACTCACTCTGTAAACACAATATGAGTGTTTTCAGCAGCACCTTCCAACTTTATAGACCCTAGAGTATGTGAGGAGAGGATAAGCAACCCCTAGTTCTTTCACGATTAATTGTTCAGTATGAGGCTGCTCCATGTGGCCTGGAGAAAGAAACAGCAATCCATTCTAGGATTCTTGCTTGGAGAATTCCATGGACAGAGGAGCCTGGTGGGCTACAGTCCATGCGGTCACAAAGAGTTGGACATGACTGAGCAACTAATACACACACACAGTCAATGTGGAGAATCACTGGGACTGTAATCACTCTTAACATATATTCAGGTGAGCCCCAGGCTTGATGTGCACAAGCAACTCAGTGAAAATAAGCACATTTGAGAAATACCAAAGTATGTTGAGCAACACCAAGCATACTTCTAAATAATTTATCCTTGAGAATTGATTTCATGAAAAGTTATGAGAAATTCTTTGTCCATAGAGCCAGCCCACTGGTTCACCTGTGCTCAGACTATATAACACACCCTCAGTGTCATGAAGGAAGAAGGAAGAGAAGTCTTCAGTGATCACTTATTTTTCAGTTAATGTGAAATTCTCACACTGAGGATATAGCAATCCTAAAAACCACAATGGAGCTACAGCTAGATTTCACATCAGAAAAAAATGATCATGTATGGGAGGGGGAACCCCTGAAAGAAAACTGTAACACACAATCAGGCTTCCCAAGTGGCTCAATGGTAAAGAATCTACCTGTGAATGCAGGAGACACAGGTTCGATCCTGGTTCCAGGAAGAAACCCTGGAGAAGGAAATGGCAACCCACTCCAGTATTCTTGCCTAGAAAATCTCATGGACAGATAAGCCTGGTGGACTAGTGTCTGGCATCGCAGAGTCGTACACAACCTAGCAACTGAACAACAACAACACACAATCAGGCAGATGGTGATTTGGGGAAATAGTTATTGATGGAAATGTGACATAAAATGAAGAGTGAAGTGACCTAGCAATATGGAATACAGAGTTTTGTAAGAAATTAACATTTGTGTATAGAATAATAATTGCAAATATTCAAACAATAAAGTCCATGGCTAAAGAAGCTCAGAGTTGCTGTTTGATTTCTTTGAGCCCCTATAAACAAGGGACACAGGTTTACACTCTGGGAAAGTGAGCAGAGACTCAGCCCCATTCTCTGAGTTCCCTCTTTCTCCACAGCTCTTTGTACACAACTCAACTCCACTCATTCCAATGTCCTTCTATCCCCATGTACCCCATTCAGGCCCTGGTGGTGACACAGCTCTGATCTTCAGCTCCACTGGTCAGGTTTCCCAGAATGTTGACCCTGCTCATGCAAGGTCCTGGGGTAGTCTCAGAGACATCTGGTGTTACATTATTTGAGCCCTGCAACCTATGTCTGCAGAGAGAAACCACCTGGGGCTCAAGAAACATACATCTCTTCCCTCCCAGACCTCAGAAATCTTTGTTACTTTGCCCCCAAACCTCTGAATTGAGCCAAGTGAATGAAAACTTCCTTCCATGATCATACTGTCTGTCTTACTTAGCTGATTACTGAATTATGCACCCAGCATTCTCACTAAACAGGAACTCAGCCTTGTTACTACCACATAAACTCATGGAATAAGGCTGCAGGAATATAAAATGCCCCAAACTATCAGCCTTAACACAAGTCAGTTTTGAAAATAACTAGTGCAATGTCTTTTTCCAAAGAAAGAAAGAAATACTGTCACAAAGCAGATGTCCCCACTTGTCTGCAGGACTTGGAAAGTTATTCTTTGATACATACCTACATTGAATTGAAATTTCCAGGGAGTCTTCCTGGATACCCACTGGGATCAGGTGTGTTCCTATTCTTGTTCCTATCAAGATTCTCCTAGTTTGTTTTCAGGCACAGATGAAACAAGCTGATACATGACCTTAATTGGCCAGGAGAAATCTTAACAAGGTCACAGGACCACGGAGGCAGTAAAAAAGGCAGCTAAGAAAGGGAATTCTCCCCACTGACCCTCAGCCACCTCTGAGGCTGTATCTCCTCCAGTGGAGGGTGTCCAGTACCTACCATTCTGAGCGTCTACTGACAGATGGGAGGTACCCAGCTGGATTTCAGGTTGTTTGTTTTTTTTTTTAATTAGTTTTGGTGTTCAGTGTATTCCCCAGAGAACCTGGACATAGACAAAATATGCATAGATGTGGCTTTATGCACTGAGGCATGGATAACTTAAAATTTTAAACTAATTATTTTTCCAGGGTATGATTGGGTTACAATATTACATGTTTTACTTGTGTAGGATTATATTTCAGTTTTAGTATGCTATAAAACTGATCAACACCAAGAAAGTCGAGGTTTTACTTTTACCATCCTGTTGACCTATTTTGGGGCTTCCCTGGTGGCTCAGATGGTAAAAAATCCACCTGCAATGCAGAAGACCTAGGTTTGATCCCTGGGTAGGGAATATCCCCTGGAGGAGGGCATGGCAAACCACTGCTGTATCCTTGCCTTGAGAATCCCATGGACAGAGGAGCCATCAGCCATCCCTCTGCTGCTACTGTCTGCTATCAACTGCTCTGTTCTGTGAATATATGGATTTGTGTTTGTGCCATTGACTGTCTTTAATATTTTTTACTGTATGTGTTCTTTTTCTTTGTTTTTAGTGTTCCATATATGTGGATTCCTAAGGTATTTCTCTTCTAGATGTGTCTACAAGACATGAAAGGGTCAAAAGTTGATAAATAACCTTGAGGTTAAGAAAAACCTCATTAAGGTCATGCAACCTCAGAGCAGAATCAAAGGCAGTAGGAAAGTGAAATTTCCCAGTGGTCCTCCTCAACCACTTTCAAATGGACTCAAGAGTGTCCAGCATCTGCCATTCTGAACATCTACTGATCAACAGGGGTTAGGGTTAGGGACCAACCCAGCTGGGGTGCAGCAGAGCAGAGGATTTAAGGTTGTTTTATGTAAATTTGGAGTTCACTTACTTGTCCATTTTGACATTATTTGATACACCTGCTTAGTGCTGTTGACTTGAATAAACTTACTATTATATGAAAAAGAAATTTGGCATTCAGCCTGTCCATCAGAGAAATGGGACAGTAAACCAGATATTATTACGTATTGACGTGGTTTAAGTGATGGGCCACAGATACTTTAAATTTTAATTTAATTATTCTTTTCTAGGTTATCACTGGTCACAATATTAGATAAGTTTCATGTGTGTAACAATACATTTCAGCTCCAGCATATCATAAAGTTGCTTAGCACCAAAAATTTTTTTTTGTTGTTGTTGTTACCATTCTGTGAACCTATTTTACTCACTGGCCGTCCACTTGCTGCTACCCTCTGACGTCAACTGCTCTGTTCTCTGAGAATGTGTTTGTTTTTGTATCATTTGTTTTCCTCATTTTTTTTTTTTTACCTATTTGCTTTTTAAATATATGTTTAGTGTTCCACATATAAGTGAATTTGTAAGCTATTTCTCTTCTAAATGTGTCTTCAAGATGTTGATAGATACAGGGTGATTGTTGTTGTTCAGTCACTAAGATGTGTGACTCTTTTCGACCTCATAGACTATAGCTTACCTAACCTTGATTGGTTAAGAAAACCTCATCAAGGTCATGTGACCTTAGGATAGTATAAAGTCAGCATGAAAGGGAAATTTCCCCGCTGACTACTCAGCCACCATGGAAAGTGCATCTCCTCAGATGGAGTGTCCAGCACTCATGATTCTGAGCATGTGCTAACAGACTAGAGGCTCACAGCTGACTAGAGGTTCACAGCTGTGTGGTTTAAATTTGGTGTTCGGCTAGTCCCTCAGGGAAATACAACAAGAGTAAAATTATATACTGATGTGGCTTTAGACAGTTGGGAACTGATTCTTTAATTTCTTTCAACTTAATTAAAAATTTTTTTTAAACTTAGGTATCATTCCATTATAATATTAGTGAATTTATAGATGCACAGCCATACATTTCAGCTTCTGTGAAGCACACATGTCCTCAGCACCAAACATGCAGTTTTCCTCTGTTACTATTTGCTGCCCCATTTTGTCTGAGGCTTCTCCTCTGATTTCCACTACTCAGGTCTGTGTATCTTTGTACTTGTTATCCTGTCAACTTTTTTCTTCCTTAAAATTCTTCTTGCTTGTTTTCTTTTTGTTTCTTGTGTTTCACACAAGAGTGAAATTGTGAATTATTTCTTTCTTCAGATGTGGTTAGACCAAAGGGAATAGACGATGTCACTTGGCTAAGAAACTTTCAACAAGGTCATGCGACCTTGGAGCAGCCTCAGGTCAGCTAGGAAAGGGAAATTCCTCCTTCACTGGTCCTCAGCCACCTTCAAAGCTGCATCTCCTCCAGTAGAGGCATTCCTCCCCCACCTCTCTGATCATCTCCAACAGAGAGGAGGAGCACAACTGGATTTTAGGATAGTTTGCTTTCAATTTGGTGTTCAGCATATCGCTCAGAAAAAGACATCCATAGTAAAGATACATAGTGATTTTGCCTGACAATAGGGTAAGGTGTCTTTATAATTTAAGTTTATAAATTGAGTTAACATTGTGTGTTAAGGTTAGATGTGCTTCATTTGTGCTTTACACGTCAACTTTTGTAAACCTTACATGCTCACCACCCAAATTTTCCTCTCTCACTGTCACTACACATTTGATGACTTTACCATGATGCCTTTACCTCTGAAACCTCCTCACTGGTATTCACTACTCTGTTCTGTGTGTTTCTTTTTGTCATCTGGTTTGTTTCTTTCTTATTTGTTCTTACTGTTCTACCCAGGAGTGAAGTCCTTCAGCCTCTGACTTAGTTCATTAGCATCATAACAAGGTCTATCCATGTTCTGGAAAAGAACAAGACCTCAATTTTTTTCTTAAAGGCTGATTAGATTTCCGTTGAATATGCACACGATTTTTTTTTTCCTTACCCCCTTTTCCCTTGATTGGGAACTATGAAAAGGAGCGTATTACTTTTGTTTTCTTCTAGGAGTTTTGCATTCTTAGGTGTTATCTTCAAATCTTTAATCAACTCTGGGTTGAGTTTTAGGTATGGTGCCAAATAAGAATCTAGATTTAGACTGTGATGCTGGGAAAGATTGAAGGCAAAAGGAGAAGGGTGCATCAAAGGATGAAATGGTTATATTGAATCACCAACTCAATGGACATGACCTTGAGCAAACTCTGGGAGATTGTGGAAGACAGGGAAGCCTGGCATGCTGCAGTCCATCAGATTGCAAAGACTCAGACTCAACTTAGTGAATGAACACACAAATACAATGATCTAGATCACTTAATCTCAGTAAATTTAAAAACAGCGGCTGATAAAATACATCCTTCTGAATACAATATTATGTGAAGATTCAAATTCTAAGGAATTTAGCATCTTATCATTCTGATTGATGTGGAATACTGGATAAGTAGTTATGAAAACTCAATGCTATTGTCTGTAGGCACTGAAAGCTTAAAAAATTATTTGTTCATCGTTCATTGAAAAATATATTTCACATTATTATTAACTAGGTAAAAATGAGACACTGAGGATGAAAGATTCAGAAAACAGGAAAGAAGACAATAATTTGGGTAAGTGAATTTGAATCTGAAAATTGATTTCCCTGATGTCAGTTGGGAGGGTACAGTTTTTTTTAAATTAGCAAATGAAAAAATAGTTTTGATTTTCAAATGCCTATGGCATTCTAAAGGAGATAAGTCCTGGCTGTTCTTTAGAAGGAATAATGCTAAAGCTGAAACTCCAGTACTTTGGGCACCTCATGCGAAGTTGACTCATTGGAAAAGACCCTGATGCTGGAAGGGATTGGGGTCAGGAGGAGAAGGGGACTGGTCCTCAGCCACCAACAAAGCTGCATCTCCCTCAATGAGGGCATTCCTTCCCCACCTCTCTGACCATCTCCTACAGAGGGGAGGAGCACAGCTGGATTTTAGGATGGTTTGCTTTTTAAAGCTGGTGTTCAGCATATTGCTCAGAACAAAAGTCCATATAAACTTATGTAGTGGTTTGGCCTGGCAATAGGGTAAGGTGTCTTGAACTTTATAATTTTACTTTTTAAATTGAGTAAACGTTGATGTGAATATTAGATGTTTCATTTGTCCTTTTTTTTTTTTTTTTGCAATTACAAAGCTAATTTTAAAACTGGGGTGAACTCCAGAGGAATAAAAAAGACTGGGAAAGGATAACCCCCTCACCCCCTGGAAGTGGCTGAAAGGGAGAGAGGCTACCTGAGGGGGAGGAAGCACAAAAGGGACCCGCTGCAGACTCAGGGCCAAGGGAACACCATCGGTCGTGGGGCCCAGGAGCCCTGTGGCAGGAAACCCCAGTGTGGGGGCACTGGCTTCAGGCACACAGGCCAAGGGCAAGAGGGTTGCACAGGAAGCCACAAGGCTACTTGGCTTCCCCCTTCCCTTTTGCATTTTTAGCTTCTGCTGCATGATCTGCATGTCCCTCTGCTTGGGGAACAATCGCCCCAGCAGATCAGTGCATTCCCTTAACCGAGCTGCTCTGCCTTTTCTTATTCTTCTGGCGGGCAAGCTCCTGCTGGCTACCTTGCGTCATGCTGACTACAGTGACTCTGCCCTTTTGTACATTATTGCATTTCAGCTTTTTGAACCTTATTCAGGCTCACCACCCAGATTTTTCTCTCTCACTGCCGCTACACATTTGACCACTGTGACTATCCTGCCTTCTCCCCTGAAGCTTCCTCCCTCATTTCAATTCAGTCTCTCAGTCATGTCTGACTCTTTGCGACCCCATGGACTGCAGCACAGCAGGCTTCCCTGTCCATCACCAACTCCCAGAGTTTCCTCAAGCTCATGTCCATTGAGCCGGTGATGCCATCCAACCATCTCATCCTATGTCATCCCCTTCTCCTCCTGACTTCAATCTTGCCCAGCATCAGAGTCTTTTCAAGGAAGTCACTTCTTTGCATCAGGTGGCCAAAGGACTGGAGTTTCAGCTTCAGCATCAGTCCTTCCAATGAACACCCAGGACTGACTTCCTTTAGGATGGCCTGGTTGGATCTCCTTGCACTCCAAGGGTCTCTCAAGAGTCTTCTCCAACACCACAGTTCAAAAGCATCAATTCTTCAGCGCTCAGCTTTCTTTATAGTCCAACTCTCACATCCATACATGACTACTGGAAAAACCGTAGCTTTGATTAGATGGACCTTTGTTGGCAAAGTAATGTCTCCGCTTTTGAATATGCTGTCTAGGTTGGTCATAACTTTTCTTCCAAGGAGCAAGTGTCTTAAAAGAAATTAAAATTTCATGGTTGCATGTCACTATCTGCAGTGATTTTGGAGCCCCCCCAAAATAAATCTCCCACTGTTTCCACTGTTTCCCCATCTATTTGCCATGAAGTGATGGGACCAGAAGCCATGATCTTAGTTTTCTGAATGTTGACTTTTAAGCCAGCTTTTTCACTCTCCCCTTTCACTTTTATCAAGAGGCCCTTTAGGTCGTCACTTTCTGCCAAAGGGTAGTGTCATCTGAGGTTATCGATATTTCTCCGGGAAATCCTGATTCCAGCTTGTGCTTTATCCAGCCCAGCATTTCTCATGATGCACTCTGCATGTAAGTTAAATAAGCAGGGTGACAACAGACAGCCTTGACATATTCCTTTCCTTATTTGGAACCAGTCTGTTGTTCCATGTCTGGTTCTAACTGTTGTGTCCTGACCTGCATATAGATTTCTCAGGAGGCAAGAAAGATAGTCTGGTATTCCCATCTCTTTCAGAATTTTCCAGAGTTTGTTGTGATCCACATAGTCAAAGGCTTTAGCATAGTCAATAAAGCAAAAGTGGATGTTTTTCTGCAACCCTCTTGCTTTTATGGTGATCCAGTGGATGCGGAAGCGTCCTGCCTACTGTGGGCTCTTGTTCTAGTATCTGTGTGTCGCCTCTGTCTCTGCTGTGTTTGTCGCTGTGCTGGTTTGTTCCTTCTGTGTTTGCTCTCACTCTTCTACCCAGGAAGGAAGTCCTCCTGTCTTTGCTTTCAGCCTCTGACTTAATTCATCAGCAGCGTAACACTAAGGTCTCTCCATGTTCTGGAGAATAATAACATCTCAACTTTTTTTTTTTTTCTGGCTGATTAGATTTCCATTGAATATGCATAGTATTGAAAGCCAAAAACATTATTTGTTCATCCTTAGTTGAAACATGTATTTCACATGAGCTAGGTACAAATGAGACACTGAGGACAAAAGTTCCAGAAAACAGACCCTCAGCCATGAATCATGTAAGCTAGTAGAGAGGAAGATAATTTGAAGTGAATTTGTACTTGAAAATTGCCTTCCCTGATGTCGAATGGGAGAGTCCAGTTTTCAAAATTAATCACACTTATTTTTCCTTTTCAAATGCCTATTCCTCAATATTAAGTGTAGCTTCCCCTAGTGCAAATATTTGTGTACATGTGGGGAGACCTTTTATCTCCTAGACTGTGATACATGTAACCCAAGTCTCTAAGTTTAGTCTTCCGAGGATGCAAATCCAAATGCATTTAGTCTGGGTCCTGATCTGTGTGTCGGGAATCAGGGGAGAATATAGAAATGTCTGGGCATTTCAGTTCAGTCTCTCAGTCATGTCTGACTCTTTGGGACCCCATGGACTGCAGCACACCAGGCTTCCCTGTCCATCTTCACCTCTGGGAGCTTACTCAAACTCCTGTCCATCGAGTTGGTGATGCCATCCAACCATCTCATCCTCTGACCTCCCCTTCTTCTCCTGCCTTCGATCTTTCCCAGCATCAAGTCTTTTCCTATGAGTCAGTTCTTAATATCAGATGGCCAAAGTACTGGAGTTTCAGCTTCAGCATCAGTCCTTCCAGTGAATATTCAGGACTGATTTCCTTTAGGATGGACTGGTTGGATCTCTGGGCAGCCCAAGGGACTCTCAAGAGTGTTCTCCAACACCACAGTTAAAAAGCATGAATCCTTCGGCATTCGCCTTTGTTTACAGTCCAACTCTCACATCCATACATGACTACTGGAAAAACCATAGCCTTGACTAGATGGACCTTTGTCAGCAAAGGAATGTCTCTGCTTTTTAATATGCTGTCTAGATTGGTCATAGCTTTTCTTCCAAGGAACAAGCATCTTTTCATTTCATGGCTGCAGTCACCATCTTCAGTGATTTTGGAGCCCCAAAAATAAAGTCTGTCACTGTTTCCCCATCTATTTGCCATGATCTTAGCTTTCTGAATGTTGAGTTTTAAGGCAACTTTTTCACTCACTTCTTTCACTTTCATCAAGAGGCTCTTAAGTTCTTCTTCACTTTCCGTAAAGAGAAAGATCTGGGCAGGAGAAGTCAAATTGTCAGAAACCTGGTCACAATGTCATGATCCCCATTTAGGGTCAGAAACCTGGTCACGATGTCATGATCCCCATTTAGGGTCGATAGGGCAGGGATGTCTCTGTGTCTCTGCATCAATATGACAGTTTTTTCTTTCTTTTCACAAAGGAAATGCAAAAATTAAGTTTGAGGAAAATCTCAAGTAGGCGTGGAAGATGGCTGGTCATTACGGATGGCTGAGAGCCTGCTGACTCTTTCAAGACCAGAAAATGAGGAAGCAAATCCCGGGACCTGGGAGGTAGACGGCTTCTCTACCACAGGAGATAGACTCCATGGTGAGTAGAGGTTTGGACCCGCAGGGAATCTGTGGGTGGTATGCACTGGGGAGACAGGGTTTAGACCTGGAATATTCTCTTGCATTCCCTTTGGACTCATGCCTGTGGCTTCTGCTGACTCACTGACCTGGTTCTCCTCCACCCACAGGTGAAGTGTAAGGACTGTGGAGCCTTTGGGCACACAGCAAGGAGCCTCAGGTGCCCCATGAAGCGCTGGCAAGGGATGCTGGTACCCCTGCCCTTGGGGTCCAGATTCGGTAAGGAGAACCTGGCACGGAAGCTGCAGGACCCACCAACCCCAGGGACCCCTAACATGGCTGAGAGAGAGGAGGAGGAAAGGCAAAGGTGAGCAGAGGGGAGGTGGGACCCAAGGTCTGGGCTGCAATCAGGAGACGGTTCCTCTCCTTGTTGACACTGTGCTGAGCCATCTCTACAAAGGACAGGGAAACTGGTCAGACAGAGACAGGAGTCACGTGCTCAGGGGCCACACTCGGGGGCTCACACTAGGTCCTGAAGTCACTAAGGAGAGTGGGGAACACACACAACTTTGCACCTGACGGGCCCCAAAGCCACAGAGATGAAGAGACAGGACTTCCTGGGAGACCCTGGAGGTGTTTCTGGAGTCGGGGAAGGACGTGGGGGGGTCTGCACAAAGGCAGAGGGGTTCAGGTCTGGTGTCACTCCCAAAGTAGGAAAGGGGCTGGGCCTCAGCACTGTTGGTCCCAACTGTGAGAAGGACACTGGGTTTCTGACACTTGACATGTTTGTGTTGCAGGAAAGAGGAGCAGCAGAGGAAGCTCCTGCAGCGATTTCCCAGGAGGCCCCGCGGTCGGCAGCCGCAGAGCTGGAAGCAGGAGCTGGAGCCCGGCCTCTGCCTGAGGGTCAGTCTCTGCTGGGCCCCCTCTTTAATCCACTGGCCTCAGTCCTGTCTGTGGGAGGAAACCGGTCATGTTCTTTCCTGACCAATGTCATCATTTATTTTTCAGATGCCATTTTTCATGGTGCCTTTGACTTTGCGTTCTTACTCGCATGTCTGGCGAGAAGCTGGCAGGGACATGGAAGTGATTTTATCAGCAGCTTCCATAGTCAAATCCTTTAAGTTAGAACAGGAGTCTGTAAATTGTGATTCATCCTCCAAAACTGGACATGAAAACTCATTTTGCCATCAAGGTGCGTGCAAATCACCAATCTGTGTACAGTCTGGAGAAGAAGGTCTACCAAACACTTGCTTCCCCTTACTTAACAAAAGACATTGTTAGAACATTTCCGTTTGCCATTGGATATATAAATGTATCAAGGTCACATGAGCACCCTGATGTTGAGGATCTTATCATATAAAATTAATTCCTGTGAGATGTTTTTTTCTGGAGGGAAGGAGATTCTCACACCTGGCCTCTCTGTGTGGTCTTCTTTTACAGCACCCAAACATGCCCCTGCTTATCCACACATTGAAGAGGTAATCCTTCCAGGATCCAGATCACCCAAGAGGGTCACCAACCAGGAAAGATGATGTGAAATCCACTCTCCCCACGGTGCCTCTCATCGGCAGGAATCGCCCAGGCCTCCAAGGGCCGCATCGAGGCTCCAGGGAAGAGATGTGCGCAGACCCCCAGCCTGGCATGTGAGAAACCCCCAAAGAAACCTAGACTCAGCTCTGTCCAGACCCCCCAGCAGAGCACTCCGACAGCAGATCTGGGGGCCTTCCTGAATCACCCTCCTCCACCCAGCACAGCTGGACGTGGACAGAGAGTGGCCGCCCGTGTATCCAGGGAGACACCTGCCCAGGGGCAACGCTTGGACCTCCAGCCTCCAGCGGACAGATCTCCCTCCAGGAGCGTGCACGCCTTCTCCGCAGCCCACCCACTGCCAATCATCCGTGTCCCAGCCTAGCCTCTCAGGATGCTCTTCCTGAGAGACGGCGAAGGCTGCTGGAGCTGCCGGTACACGGCGCCCCCGTCTCTGGGGCCTGCGGAGCGGCCAGCCCCTCCTGCTCAGAGCCCGTCCATCGACCAGGAGCCCGAGGAACACGCTGTCCCCGGGCCCCGGAGCGTCCTCCACGATGACCTCCAGGTGTCTTCTTCCTCCGAAGAGAGTGACTGGGACGAAGACACCAGTGACAACTGAGACTCCTCCTCCAGCGCCCGGTGCCCTGACGTGACTGTGACTCTTGCGGGTGGGCTGATTTTTAGAGGGAGCGGCTGTTCCTGGTGAAGCAGGACTTCCCACCTTGGTGGGTGAGACAGCAGTGGGACCGGACCATCCTGGGGACACACAGCTGCACACACTTCCCTGTCTCCTCATGGAATCCGAGTCTGTCCCATGGCACTTCTCAAACCGAATGTCAAGCTGTCAACCTAAATCTATTATCAGTAATTGAGGCAAATTCTAGGAGTGACTTTAACCATTGTGTAGATAGGAAGTGATGGTAGTGTCTGTAGTTGACGATGGTAGTGTCTGTGTTGGATGGTAGTATCTGTATCTGAACATTTGGAACCTGCCTAAAGGGCCTGACTCTGCTCTGCAGCAGGTCAGCCGTGCCCTGTCCTGACAGAAGTCTAGTGGTCTCTGTGGAGTCTTGCACTATAAATCACATTGGGGAAAATTCCCGTGGCTGTGCTTATCAAGTGTCATTAAATGTTACTACAAAGCTTTGTTTTATAAAATTTTCTTTCTGTGTTTTCAGAATAAACAAGAAAAATTACACAGTCCTCTCAAGAGATGTAGAAAGATCATTTGGTCACATTCAACACCCTGGTCAGGCAGGCCCTGCACCCAGCCCCTGCAGGGCCTTCCTTCTGCCCTAAATCAAATCAGCAATAGGTCAAGATCCATTTCATATGTATATATAATTACATACTGTTGAATGTAATATGCTAATAGTTTATTAAGATGTTTTGTATTTATGCTCATCAGGACATTTTTGATTTTGTTATTATGTATCATGTGACTTTGTTATCCTGGAATGCTACGCTTAGTGGCTCAGTCGTGCGTAACTCTTTTGGACCCCATGGACTGCAGTCTGCCAGGCTCCTCTGTCCATGGGGATTCTCCAGGCAAGCATCCTGGCGTGGGTTGTCATGCCCTCATCCAGGGGATCTTCCCAACCCAGGGATTGAATCCAGGTCTCCTGCACTGCAGGCAAATTCTTTACAGACTGAGCTGCTAGTGAAGCCCTATTATGTCATCCTGGTATGAAAAACTAGTTGGAATCAGTTGCCACCTGGCTTTTGAATGATACTTTTGGTAGGATTGATATACTGTCTCCCACAAATTTTATAAAATTTACCAGTGAAAAAGTTTGAATTTTAATAACGTTTTACCATAGAAAATATTTTGTGTGTGGTTTTTATCTCTAAGCCTTGAGGATCATCTTAATACTATTTTGACTCAAGATAGATCTTGTAATGGAGGGGAAAGAGGAACATGGGAGGACTTTATGAAAAACACAGAATCAGGGCCTCCCAGATCCCCGGGGCCACTTACGTACACTAACAATGCTCCCGTGTCAGTCCCCTGTTTGGAGAATGTGGTCAGCCTGTGGAGTACAGCCACAGGAAGCCCCAGAATCAGCTCAGCCCTCATCCTCAGGTGCCCTGTGCCAGCTCTTCCTCCAGAACCCTGGGAGTCCAGAGAGCAGGGGGCTGTTAGGGGGATCTCAGCAGGGGGCTACAGGCAAGTGTCAGGGACTGTTGTTCCTGGACCAACAGGGGCCAGCAGAGGCCACCATGAGTGGTTCAAGAACTCCCTGACCAACCAGGCACTTATCTACCCTTGCTCAGGCTGAGGGTCACCACCCCCTTGTCTCTCAGTGAAGTGAGCGAAAGTCACTCAGTTGTGTCCAACTCTTTGCGACCCCATGGACTGTATAGTCCGTGGAATTCTCCAGGCCAGAATATTGGAGTGGGAGGTCTTTCCCTTCTCCAGGGGATCTTCCCAACCCAGGGATCGAACCCAGGTCTCCCGAATTGCAGACAGATTCTTTACCGCTGAGTCACAAGGGATGCACTGAGGCATGGATAATGCAACTTTTAAGTATTTTTTTTACTAGGGTATCTTTGGGTTACAATAGTACATGTTTTATTTGTATAAAAATAGATTTCAACTCTGGCATGCCACAAAACTGACCAGCACCAAAAACTAGGTTTTTCTTTTACCGTCCTGTGGGCCTATTTTAAAGTCACCCTCTGACACCCGCTGCTCTGTTCTGTGAATATGTGTGTTTATTCTTGTGTCATTTGCTGTCTCTTAATAATGTTTTGTACTTATTCCCTCTTTTTCTTTGTATTTAGTGTTCCATATATGAGTGAATTTATAAGGTATTTCTCTTTTCAGAAAGTGTCTTCAAGATGTTGTTAGATCAAAGGTGATACTTAACCTTGATTGGATTAATACAACCTCGTCAAGGTCAGGTGATGTGGGAGCAGACTCAAAGGCAGCAGGAAAGGGAAATGACCCCACTGACCCTCCTTAGGCACCTTCAAAGGTGCATAGAGTATCCAGCACCTACATTTTGAGCATTTACTGACAGGTAAGAGGTATGGGCTGGGATTAAGGCTGATTTAAATTTGGTGGTGTGTGTCCATTGGAGAAATGGGACAGTAGACAAAAGAGGTACCGATGTGGTCTAGGCGACGGGGTATGGATACTTTAAATGTTTACATTTTATGATTTTTGTAGGGTGATTTTCTTGAAGAGATCTTTAGTCTTTCCCATTCTGTTGTTTTCCTCTCTTTCTTTGCATTGATCGCTGAGGAAGGCTTTCTTATCTCTCCTTGCTATTCTTTGGGACTCTGCATTCAGATGCTTATATCTTCCCTTTTCTCCTTTGCTTTTGGCTTCTCTTCTTTTCACAGCTATTTGTAAGGCCTCCTCCGACAGCCATTTTGCTTTTTTTGCATTTCTTTTCCATGGGAATGGTCTTGATCCCTGTCTCCTGCACAATGTTATGAACCTCCGTCCATAGTTCCTCAGGCACTCTGCCTATCAGATCTAGTACGTTAAATCTATTTCTCCCTTCCACTGTATAATCATAAGGGATTTGATTGAGGTCATACCTGAATGGTCTAGAGGTTTCCCCCACTTTCTTCACTTTAAGTCTGAATTTGGCAAGAAGGAGTGCATGATCTGAGCCACAGTCAGCTCCCGGTCTTGTTTTTGCTGACTGTAAAGAGTGTCTCCATCTTTGGCTGCAAACAATATAATCAATCCAATTTCGGTGTTGACCATCTATCTGGTGATGTCCATGTGTAGATTCTCTTCTTGTGTTGTTGGAAAGAGGATGTTTGCTATGACCAGTGCATTTTCTTGTCAAAACTCTATTAGTCTTTGCCGTGCTTCATTCCATACTCCAAGGCCAAATTTGCCTGTGACTCCTGGTGTTTCTTGATTTCCTACTTTTGCATTCCAGTCCCCTATAATGAAAAGGACATGTTTTTTGGGTGTTAGTTCTAAAAGGTCTTGTAGGTCTTCATAGAACCGTTCAACTTCAGCTTCCTCAGCATTACTGGTTGGGGCATAGGCTTGGATTACTGTGATATTGAATGGTTTGCCTTGGAAACAAACAGAGCTCATTCTGTCGTTTTTGAGATTGCATCAAGTACTACATTTCGGACTCTTGTTGACCATGATGGCTACTCCATTTCTTCTAAGGGATTCCTGCCCACAGGAGTAGGTATAATGGTCATCTGAGTTAAATTCACCTATTCCAGTGCATTTTAGTTCACTGATTCCTAGAATGTCGACGCTCACTCTTGCCATCTCCTGTTTGACCACTTCCAATTTGCCTTGATTCATGGGCCTGACATTCCAGGTTCCTATGCAATATTGCTCTTTACAGCATCGACCTTGCTTCTATCACAAGTCACATACACACCTGGGTATTATTTTTGCTTTTGCTCCATCCTTTCATTCTTTCTGGAATTATTTCTCCACGGATCTCCAGTAGCATATTGGGCACCTACCGACCCGGGGAGTTCCGCTTTCAGTATCTTACCATTTTGCCTTTTCATACTGTTCATGGGGTTCTCAAGGCATGAATACTGAAGTGGTTTGCCTTTCCCTTCTCCAAGGGACTACATTCTGTCAGACCTCTCTCCACCATGACCCTCCCGTCTTGGGCGGCCCCACACGGCATGGCTTAGTTTCATTGAATTAGACAAGGCTGTGGTCCGTATGATCAGATTGGCTAGTTTTCTGTGATTGTGGTTTCAGTGTGTCTGCCCGCTGACTCCCTCTCGCAACACCTACCATCTTGCTTGGGTTTCTCTTACCTTGGACGTGCGGTATATCTCCATGGCTGCTCCAGAAAGCACAGTCGCTGCTCCTTATCTTGGACAAGGGCTATCTCCTCACGGCTGCCCCTCCTGAAACTGAAGTTGGAGGAGCTACTCTTGGCCCTCCTGGGCCCGCGCATCTGCCGCTCCTTGGACATGGGGTTGCTCCTTGCGGCCGCCTCTCCTGACCTCGGGTGTGGGGTATCTCCTCTCAGCCAATATGGTGTGATCACTCACCTAGAGCCAGATATCCTGGAATATGAAGTCAAGTGGGCCTTAGAAAGCATCACGACAAACAAAGCTAGTGGAAGTGATGGAATTCCAGTGGAGCTATTTCAAATCCTGAAAGATGATTCTGTGAAAGTGCTGCACTCAATATGCTGGCAAATTTGGAAAACTCAGCAGTGACCACAGGACTGGAAAAGGTCAGTTTTCATTCCAATCCCAAAGAAAGGCACTTCCAAAGAATGCTCAAATGAACACACAATTGCACTCATCTCACACACTAGTAAAGTAATGCTCAAAATTCTCCAAGCCAGGCTTCAGCAGTATATGAACTGTGAACTTCCAGATGTTCAAGCTGGTTTTAGAAAAGGCAGAGGAACCAGAGATCAAATTGCCAACATCCACTGGATCATCGCAGAAACAAGAGAGTTCCAGAAAAACATCTATTTCTGCTTTATTGATTATGCCAAAGCCTTTGACTGTGTGGATCACAATAAACTGTGGAAAATTCTGAAAGAAATGGGAATACAAGACCACCCGACCTGCCTCTTGAGAAACCTATATGCAGGTCAGGAAGCAACAGTTAGAACTGAACATGGAACAACAGACTGGTTCCAAATAGGAAAAGGAGTAGTTCAAGGCTGTCTGTTGTCACCCTGCTTATTTAACTTATATGCAGAGTACATTCTGAGAAACACTGGGCTGGAAGAAGCATAAGCTGGAATCAAGATTGCCAGGAGAAATATCAATAACCTCAGATATACAGATGACACCACCCCTTATGGCAGAAAATGAAGAGAAACTAAAAAGCCTCTTGATGAAAGTGAAAGAGGAGAGTGAAAAAGTTGGCTTAAAGCTCAACATTCAGAAAACGAAGATCATGGCTTCCGGTCCCATCACATCATGGCACATAGATGGTGAAACTGTGGAAACAGTGGCAGACTTTATTTTTGGGGGCTCCAATATCACTGCAGATGGTGATTGCAGCCATGAAATTAAAAGACACTTACTCCTTGGAAGGAAAGTTATGACCAACCTAGATAGCATATTGAAAAGCAGAGATATTACTTTGCCAGCAAAGGTCCGTCTAGTCAAGGCTATGGTTTTTCCAGTGGTCATGTATGGATGTGAGAGTTGGACTGTGAAGAAAGCTGAGTGTTGAAGAATTGATGCTTTTGGACTGTGGTGTTGGAGAAGACTCTTGAGAGACCCTTGGAGTGCAAGGAGATCCAACCAGTTCATCCTAAAGGAGATCAGTCCTGGGTGTTCATTGGAAGGACTGATGCTGAGGCTGAAACTCCAATACTTTGGCAACCTCATGTGAAGGGTTGACTCATTGGAAAAGACTCTGATGCTGGGAGGGATTGGGGGTAGCAGGAGAAGGGGAAGACAGAGGATGAGATGGCTGCATCGCAATCCCGACTCAATGGACATGAGCTTGAGTGAACTCCGAGAGTTGGTGATGGACATGGAGGCCTGACCTGGTGTTGTGATTCATGGGGTCACAAAGAGTAGGACACCAATGAAAGACTAAACTGAACTGATTCAGTGAATTTGTTAGATTAAACGTTATGTGTACAAAAAATATATTTCAATTCCAGTAGATCATACAACTGGTGAGCACCAACAACTTGGGAGTTTTGTAACCATCCTGTGGACCCGTTTCACTCATCAGCCGTCCCCTTGCCACTATCCTCTGACATGCCCTGCTCTGTTCTGTGAGAATGTTTGCTTTTGTGTCATTTGCTTTCCTTTCTTTTTGTTTTGAATTATTTGCTTTTGAAATTTTTGTTTAGTGTTCCACATCAAAGTGAATTCACAAGGTATTTATCTTTCTAAATTGGTGTTCAAGACACTGAGAGTTACAGAGTGACTTCTGCTGTTCAGTCGCTCAGTTGTGTCTGACTCCTTGTGACCCCCTGGACTGTAGCCTACATAACATTGATTGGTTAAGAAAATCTCATCAAAAAAAAAAAAAAAAAGGAAAGAAAACCTCATCAAGGTCATGTGACCTTAGGGGAGTATCAAGTCAGAGGGAAAGGGAAATTTCCCCTCTGACCCTCCTCAGCCACCCTGGAAGCTGCACCTCCTCAGCTGGAGTGTCCAGAACTCATGATTCTGAGCATCTGCTGACAGACTAGAGGCTCACAGCTGCATTTCAGGTTTTGTGGTTTAAATTTAGTGTTTGGCTAGTCCCTCAGGGAAACAGGACAAGAGTAAAATCATGTAGTGATGTGGCTTTAGGCAGCTGGGGATTGATTCCGTAATTTCTTTAGAATTTTATTTTAATTGTTGTAAGTTTTGGTATTATCCCAATATAATTTTAGTGAAGTTTAGGTGCATCAAAATACATTTCAGCTTCTGTGAACCACACACCTTCTCAGCACCAAAAAATGCAGTTTTCCTCTGTTACTATTTGCTGCCCCATTTTGTTTGAGGCTCCTCTTCTGATTTCCTTTACTCAGGTCTGTGTATCTTTGTATTTGCTATCATGTCCACGTTGTCTTCTTTAAAATTCTGTTTATTTGTGTTCTTTTTGTTTGTCTTTTGTGTCCCACACATGAGGGAAATTGTGAATTATTTTTCTCTTCACAAGTCTTCAGAAGTGGTTAGACCAAAGGGAATAGATGATGTCACTTGGCTCAGAAACTCTCGACAAGGTCATGCGACCTTGGAGCAGCCTCAGGTCAGCTAGGAAGGGGACATTCCTTCTTGACTGGTCCTCAGCCACCTTCAAAGCTGCATCTCCCTCAGTGAGGGCAAGCCTCCCCCACCTCTCTGATCATCTCCTACAGAGAGGAGGAGCACAGCTGGATTTTAGGATGGTTTGCTTTTTAAAGCTGGTGTTCAGCATATTGCTCAGAACAAAAGTCCATAGAAACTTATGTAGTGGTTTGGCCTTGCAATAGGGTAAGGTGTCTTGAACTTTATAATTTTACTTTTTAAATTGAGTAAACGTTGATGTGAATATTAGATGTTTCATTTGTCCTTTTTTTTTTTTTTTTGCAATTACAAAGCTAATTTTAAAACCTTGGGGTGAACTCCAGAGGAATAAAAAAGACTGGGAAAGGATAACCCCCTCACCCTCTGGAAGTGGCTGAAAGGGAGAGAGGCTACCTGAGGGGGAGGAAGCACAAAAGGGACCCGCTGCAGACTCAGGGCCAAGGGAACACCATCGGTCGTGGGGCCCAGGAGCCCTGTGGCAGGAAACCCCAGTGTGGGGGCACTGGCTTCAGGCACACAGGCCAAGGGCAAGAGGGTTGCACAGGAAGCCACAAAGCTACTTGGCTTCCCCCTTCCCTTTTGCATTTTTAGCTTCTGCTGCATGATCTGCATGTCCCTCTGCTTGGGGAACAATCGCCCCAGCAGATCAGTGCATTCCCTTAACCGAGCTGCTCTGCCTTTTCTTATTCTCCTGGCGGGCAAGCTCCTGCTGGCTACCTTGCGTCATGCTGACTACAGTGACTTCTGCCCTTTTGTACATTACTGCATTTCAGCTTTTTGAACCTTATTGAGGCTCACCACCCAGATTTTCCTCTCTCACTGCCGCTACACATTTGACCACTGTGACTATCCTGCCTTCTCCCCTGAAGCTTCCTCCCTCATTTCAATTCAGTCTCTCAGTCATGTCTGACTCTTTGCGACCCCATGGACTGCAGCACGGCAGGCTTCCCTGTCCATCACCAACTCCCAGAGTTTCCTCAAGCTCATGTCCATTGAGCCGGTGATGCCATCCAACCATCTCATCCTATGTCATCCCCTTCTCCTCCTGACTTCAATCTTGCCCAGCATCAGAGTCTTTTCAAGGAAGTCACTTCTTTGCATCAGGTGGCCAAAGGACTGGAGTTTCAGCTTCAGCATCAGTCCTTCCAATGAACACCCAGGACTGACTTCCTTTAGGATGGCCTGGTTGGATCTCCTTGCACTCCAAGGGTCTCTCAAGAGTCTTCTCCAACACCACAGTTCAAAAGCATCAATTCTTCAGTGCTCAGCTTTCTTCACAGTCCAACTCTCACATCCATACATGACTACTGGAAAAACCGTAGCTTTGATTAGATGGACCTTTGTTGGCAAAGTAATGTCTCTGCTTTTGAATATGCTGTCTAGGTTGGTCATAACTTTTCTTCCAAGGAGCAAGTGTCTTAAAAGAAATTAAAATTTCATGGTTGCATGTCACTATCTGCAGTGATTTTGGAGCCCCCCCAAAATAAATCTCCCACTGTTTCCACTGTTTCCCCATCTATTTGCCATGAAGTGATGGGACCAGAAGCCATGATCTTAGTTTTCTGAATGTTGACTTTTAAGCCAGCTTTTTCACTCTCCCCTTTCACTTTTATCAAGAGGCCCTTTAGGTCGTCACTTTCTGCCAAAGGGTAGTGTCATCTGAGGTTATTGATATTTCTCCGGGAAATCCTGATTCCAGCTTGTGCTTTATCCAGCCCAGCATTTCTCATGATGCACTCTGCATGTAAGTTAAATAAGCAGGGTGACAACAGACAGCCTTGACATATTCCTTTCCTTATTTGGAACCAGTCTGTTGTTCCATGTCTGGTTCTAACTGTTGTGTCCTGACCTGCATATAGATTTCTCAGGAGACTGGACAGGTGGTTTGGTATTCCCATCTCTTTCAGAATTTTCCAGAGTTTGTTGTGATCCACATAGTCAAAGGCTTTAGCATAGTCAATAAAGCAAAAGTGGATGTTTTTCTGCAACCCTCTTGCTTTTATGGTGATCCAGTGGATGCGGAAGCGTCCTCCCTACTGTGGGCTCTTGTTCTCATGTCTGTGTGTCGCCTCTGTCTCTGCTGTGTTTGTCGCTGTGCTGGTTTGTTCCTTCTTTGTTTGCTCTCACTCTTCTACCCAGGAGGGAAGTCCTCTTGTCTTTGCTTTCAGTCTCTGACTTAATTCATCAGCATCATAGCACTAAGGTCTCTCCATGTTCTGGAGAATAATAACATCTCAACTTTTTTTTTTTTTCTGGCTGATTAGATTTCCATTGAATATGCATACTATTGAAAGCCAAAAACATTATTTGTTCATCCTTAGTTGAAACATGTATTTCACATGAGCTAGGTACAAATGAGACGCTGAGGACAAAAGTTCCAGGAAACAGACCCTCAGCTGTGAATCATCTAAGCTAGTAGAGAGGAAGATAATTTGAAGTGAGTTTGTACTTGAAAATTGCCTTCCCTGATGTCGAATGGGAGAGTCCAGTTTTCAAAATTAATCACACTTATTTTTCCTTTTCAAATGCCTATTCCTCAATATTAAGTGTAGCTTCCCCTAGTGCAAATATTTGTGTACATGTGGGGAGACCTTTTATCTCCTAGACTGTGATACATGTAACCCAAGTCTCTAAGTTTAGTTTTCCGAGGATGCAAATCCAAATGCATTTAGTCTGGGTCCTGATCTGTGTGTCGGGAATCAGGGGAGAATATAGAAATGTCTGGGCATTTCAGTTCAGTCTCTCAGTCATGTCTGACTCTTTGGGACCCCATGGACTGCAGCACACCAGGCTTCCCTGTCCATCTTCACCTCTGGGAGCTTACTCAAACTGTCCATCGAGTCGGTGATGCCATCCAACCATCTCATCCTCTGACCTCCCTTCTTCTTCTGCCTTTGATCTTTCCCAGCATCAAGTCTTTTCCTATGAGTCAGTTCTTAACATCAGATGGCCAAAGTACTGGAGTTTCAGCTTCAGCATCAGTCCTTCCAGTGAATATTCAGGACTGATTTCCTTTCGGATGGACTGGTTGGATCTCCGGGCAGCCCAAGGGACTCTCAAGAGTGTTCTCCAACACCACAGTTAAAAAGCATGAATCCTTTGGCATTCGCCTTTGTTTACAGTCCAACTCTCACATCCATACATGACTACTGGAAAAACCATAGCCTTGACTAGATGGACCTTTGTCAGCAAAGGAATGTCTCTGCTTTTTAATATGCTGTCTAGATTGGTCATAGCTTTTCTTCCAAGGAACAAGCGTCTTTTCATTTCATGGCTGCAGTCACCATCTTCAGTGATTTTGGAGCCCCCCAAAATAAAGTCTGTCACTGTTTCCCTATCCACTTACCATGATCCTGGTTTTCTGAATGTTGAGTTTTAAGCCAACTTTTTCACTCTCTTCTTCCACTTTCATCAAGAGCCTCCTTAGTTCTTCTTTGCTTTCCTTGAAGAGAAAGATCTGGGCAGGAGAAGTCAAATTGTCAGAAACCTGGTCCCGATGTCATAATCCCCATTTAGGGTCAATAGGGCAGGGATGTCTCTGTGTCTCTGCATCAATATGACAGTTTCTTCTTTCTTTTCACAAAGGAGATCCAAAAATTAAGTTTGAGGGGAATCTCCAGTAGGTGTGGAAGATGGCTGGTTATTATGGATGGCTGAAAGCCTGCTGACTCTTTCAACACCAGAGAGTGAGGAAGCAAAACCAGGGACCTGGGAGATGGCTGGTCTCCATCTCCAGATGGCTCCCCCACCACAGGAGAAAGACTCCATGGTGCGTGGAGCCTTGGACCTGCAGGGAATCTGTGGGTGGCATGGACTGCGGATTCAGGGTTTAGACCTGGAATATTCTTGGTCCATAACTCACTAGTGCATTCGCATCCAAAGATAGCTGCCTCGACCTCCCTCCCCAGCAGATAGGGCCATTCAGAGCCTGGGAGGAACCACTGGGGCTCCTCAGGGTTATGTCTGCCCTGGCTTCATCCAGATCTTTCAATGGGGCTCTTACTATTCACCTTAGACTGCCAGCCCCTCCTCCTCTGATGCTCCTGATGAGGGCTTTGGGAACCACAATATTGTAACTACCCTGGCACCTGAGGGACCGCGTCCTTTCTCCAGAACCAGCATGCAACGCTCTCCATCCATCCTTGCACTCCCTTTGGACTCGTGCCTGTGGCTTCTGCTGACTCACTGACCTGGTTCTCCTCCACCCACAGGTGAAGTGTAAGGACTGTGGAGCCTTTGGGCACACAGCAAGGAGCCTCAGGTGCCCCATGAAGCGCTGGCAAGGGATGCTGGTACCCCTGCCCTTGGGGTCCAGATTCGGTAAGGAGAACCTGGCGTGGAAGCTGCAGGACCCACTGACCCCAGCGACCCCTAACATGGCTGAGAGAGAGGAGGAGGAAAGTCAGAGGTGAGTGGCAGGGTGGTGGGACCCAAGGTCTGGGCTGCAATCAGGAGACGGTTCCTCTCCTTGTTAACACTGTGCTGAGCCATCTCTACAAAGGACAGGGGAACTAAGGAGACAGACAGGAGCCAGTGCTCAGGGGCCACACCCCGGGGGCTCACACTAGGCCCTGAAGTCACTAAGGAGAGTGGGGAACACACACAACTTTGCACTTGATGGGCCCCAAAGCCACAGAGATGAAGAGACAAGACTTCCTGGGAGACCCTGGAGGTGTTTCTGGAGTCGGGGAAGGACGTGGGGGGGTCTGCACAAAGGCAGAGGGGTTCAGGTCTGGTGTCACTCCCAAAGTAGGAAAGGGGCTGGGCCTCAGCACTGTTGGTCCCAACTGTGAGAAGGACACTGGGTTTCTGACACTTGACATGTTTGTGTTGCAGGAAAGAGGAGCAGCAGAGGAAGCTCCTGCAGCGATTTCCCAGGAGGCCCCGCGGTCGGCAGCCGCAGAGCTGGAAGCAGGAGCCGGAGCCCGGCCTCTGCCTGAGGGTCAGTCTCTGCTGGGCCCCCTCTTTAATCGACTGGTTTCAGTCCTGTCTGTGGGAGGAAATTGTTCATGTTCTTTCCTGACCAATGTCATCATTTATTTTTCAGATGCCATTTTTCTTGCTGTCTTTGATTTTGCATTCTTACTTGCATGTCTGGAAGAAGAAGCTGGCAGGGACATGAAAGTGATTTTATCAGTAGCTTCCATAGTAGAAGTTAGAACAGGAATCTATGAATTGTGATTCATCCTCCATGACCATGAAAACTCATTTTGCCATCATAGTGCCTGCAAAACACCAAGCTGTGTACAGTCCTAAGAAGAGTGTGTACCAAAAGCTTGTTTCCCCTTGCTTAACAAGATATATTTTTATAACATTTCCATTTACCTATTTGATCCATAAATGTATCAAAATCATACTGTAATTTTCTTTTTTTTATGAGCAAACCTGATGTTGAGTATCTTATCATAGAAAATTAATTCCTTTGAGGTGTTTTACTAGAGGGAAAGGAGATTCTCACACCTGGCTTCTCTGTGTGTTCTTCTCCTGCAGCACCCAAACTTGCCCGTGCTTATCCACACATCCAAGAGGAAATCCCTACAGCATCCAGATCACCCAAGAGGGTCACCAACAAGGAGAGATGATGTGAAATCCAGCCTCTCCACAGTGCCTCTCATCGGCAGGAATTTGGCCCCAGCATCCAAGGGCTGCATCGAGGCTCAGGCAAGAGATGTGCTCAGACCCCCACCCTGACACGTGTGAACCCCCCAAAGAAACCTAGACTCAGCCCTGTCCAGATCCCCCAGCAGAGCACTCTGACAGCAAATCCGGGGGCCTTCCTGAATCACCCTCCTCCACCCAGCACAGCTGGACGTGGACCGAGAGTGGCCGCCCGTGTATCCAGGGAGACACCTGCCCAGGGGCAATGCTTTGACCTCAAGCTTCCAGCGGACAGATCTCCCTCCAGGAGCGTGCGTGCCTTCTCCGCAGCCCACCCCTCGCCCATTATTGTCATCCCAGCCCAGCCTCTCAGGATGCTCTTCCTGAGAGACGGCGAAAGCTGCTGGAGCTGCGGGTACACGGTGTCCCCGTCTCCGTGGCCTGTGGAGCGCCGGTCCGTCAACCAGGAGCCTGAGGGACATGCTATCCCCGGGCCCCGGAGCGTCCTCTACGATGACCTCCAGGTGTCTTCTTCCTCCGAAGAGAGTAACTGGGACGAAGACACCAGTGGCGACTGAGACTCGTCCTCCAGCGCCCGTGCCCTGACGTGACTGTGACTCTGGCGGGTGGGCTGGGTGTTAGAGGGAGTGGCTGTGCCCGGTGAAGCAGGACTCCCCACCCTGGTGGGCGAGACAGCAGTGGGACCGGACCACCCTGGGGACACACAGCTGCACACACTGCCCTGTCTCCTCATGGAATCCAAGTCTGTCACATGGCACTTCTCAAACCGAATGTCAAGCTGTCAACCTAAAACTAGGGAACAAACTGAAAGCCCCAGAGCGGGACCCCACCCCCGGCCCGGGCCTGGGACACCCTCCCCCCCTCCCCTCCCCCGCCGGGATCCCGGGATTCCCGCCCGCAGCCGGGGTTGCGGCCAGGCCCGCAGGTCGGAGCAGCGCCGAGGCGCCCGGAGCCGACGGTGCAGCGAGGTAACCCAGTCTCCATTCCGCCCTGTCCCAGGACCCTCCTCCTGGTTCCAGAGACCCCCGCAGCCTTGCCCTGGTCTGGATGGTGGGTCCACTCTTGTGATGCTCAATGGAGAGTGAAAGCACAGATTCATGATGAAAACTAGTCCCCGTAGGCCATTGATTCTCAAAAGACAGAGGCTGCCCCTTCCTGTTCAAAATGCTCCAGGTGACACAGCAGAGGAGGAGCCGAGGGGGCCCCCTGCCCAACAAGAGCCTGCTCAAGCACAAGCCCCCAAGGAGGTGGCAGAGCCCAACCCCTGCAAGTTTCCAGCCGGAATCAGGATCCTGAACCACCCAACCATGCCCAACACCCAAGTGGTGGTCATCCCCAACAATGCCAACATCCAGAGCATCATCACAGCACTGACCGCCAAAGGGAAGGAGAGTGGCAGCAGCGGGCCCAACAAGTTCATCCTTATCAGCTGTGGGGGAGCCCCCACTCCCCCTCCAGGACCCCAGCGTCAAGCCCAAACCAGCAAGGACCCCAAGAGGACAGAAGTGATCACCGAGACCCTGGGACCAAAGTCTGCAACTGGGGATGAGAATCTTCTAAGACCAGCGGGAGCCCTTCCTGGGCAGAGATGGAAGAACTGTGCTGGCGGTGATGCAGCCAGCTGCCCCCTGGACAACAGCTTGACCAACATCCAGTGGCTTGGAAAGATGACTTCCGACGGGCTGGGCTCCTGCAGCATCAAGCAAGAGGTGGAAGAAAAGGAGAATCTTCACCTGGAGCAGAGTCAGGCCAAGAGCCCTCAGGTGGAGAGGCCCCCTGGAGCGTTGGCACCCTGGCCGGACTCCGTGTCTGAACGACCCCCATACTCCTACATGGCCATGATACAATTCGCCATCAACAGCACAGAGAGGAAGTGCATGACCCTGAAAGACATCTACTCTTGGATCAAGGACCACTTCCCGTATTTCAAGCACATCGCCAAGCCAGGCTGGAAGAACTCCATCTGCCACAACCTCTCTCTACATGACATGTTTGTCCATGAGACGTCTGCCAACGGCAAGGTCTCCTTCTGGACCATTCACCCCAGTGCCAATCGCTACCTGACACTTGACCAGGTATTTAAGCCACTGGACCCAGGGTCTGCACACTCGCCCGAGCACTCGGAATCACAGCAGAAATGGCCCAACCCTGATCTCCGCCGGAACGTGGCCATCAAAACCGAACTCCCCCTGGGTGCACGGCGGAAGATGAAGCCACTACTGCTACGGGTCAGCTCGTACCTGGTGCCCATCCAGTTCCCCGCGAACCCATCACTGGTGCTGCAGCCCTCGGTCAAGGTGCCCTTGCCCCTGGTGGCCTCGCTCTCAGAGCTTGCCCGTCACAGCAAGCGAGTCTGCATCGCCCCCAAGGTGCTGCTAGCGGATGAGGGGGTGGCCTCTCTGCCCACGGCAGGACCGGTGACAGAGGAGAAGCTACTCCTCATGGAAGGACTCTCTCCTCTGCTTCCTGTCCCATCCATCAAGGAGGAAGACGTCCAGCCTGGGGAGGAGACACCACATCTAGGGAGGCCCATCAAAGTCGAGAGCCCACCCCTGGAAGCGTGGCCTGCACCCTGCCCATCGGTCAAGGAAGAGTCATCCCACTCCTGGGAGGACTCGTCCTGCTCCCCAACCCCCAGGCCCAAGAAGTCCTCCAGCACTGGGTCCAGGTCCCCCACCTGCCGTGTCTCCGACCTGCTGGTGATCAAACGCAGGGAGGGGCGGGAGATGAGCTGGTCTCAGAGGAAACAGCACCTCGTGCCGCCCAGCCTGGACGAGCCCGAGCTACTCCTCTCTGAGGGCCCGGGGGCTCCCCAGCCAGCCCTGGCAGGGCCCCCACAGCCTACCTGCCAGCTCGGCTCCCCGCCAGAAGATGGAGGCCCCTTTAAGACACCCATTAAGGGGATGCTGCCCACCTCCTCCACCCCCAGCAAATCTGCCCTCCCCACAACCCCTGAGTCCTGGAGGCTCACACCCCCAGCCAAAGTGGGGGGGCTCGACTTCAGCCCTGTACGAACCCCCCAGGGTGCCTTTGGCCCCCTGCCGGACTCCCTGGAGCTCGCAGATCTCAGTGCCACCCCTCTGAAAAGCGTCCCCCTCTTTGACTCCCCCCGAGAGCTCCTCAATTCCGAACCCTTTGACCTCGCCAACTGACCCCTTCGGCAGCTGCCTGCCCTCCGACATGGAGGTCCCCAAGCCGGGTTCCCCCGAGCCGCAGGTGGCCGGCCTCTCGGCCAACCGCTCTCTGACCGAGGGCCTGATCCTGGACATGATGAATGACAGCCTCAGCAAAATCCCGCTGGACATCAGCTTCCCTGGCCTGGAGGAGGACCTGCTGGGGCCCCGGCAGCATTGGCTGGACTCAGTGCATTCCTGACCTGCGGTAGAGGCAGGACTCCTGCCTCTCAAGCCATCCACTCACTCTCCAGGTGCTTGGGGGCCGGCCTTCCGAGTCCTCTGCGAGGACAGTCTGCAGGGGCCATCCACTCGCCCAGTGCCCCACTCCCCAGACTGGCGATGCCACAGCAGGCACCCTGTCTGAGCCACTCCTGGGCCTTCTGCAAGCAGCAAGGTCCTGGGGGCTGGTCTCTATGCCCCCAACTCCCCACCAGGCACTGAGGGTGGGAACAGCAGAAACAGGGTGAGAAGGGAGGAGGGGCCCCCAGACCGTTGGCATCTGTGCCCAACAACATCCCTCCGCCTTCCATGCTACATGCAAGGTGGCCCTTGTAAATAGTGTATACGCTCCAAATTATCCTCTAATTATAAACGTAAGCCTGTCTTCTTAGATCATTATCCAGAGACTGCCAGAAGAGGGGTAGGATGATGGGGTGGGGGTTCCAGTTTGCTTCTGTTCCTTGCTTTTGGCTCCTGGAGGCGGGAGGGCTGCAATGCACGGTTCCTTTGGGGCCCCTCCCTCAAGAGTTCCTCGCAGTGGGTGCCCAGAGGAGCGGGTCTGCCTGCCAGGGTGCCTCTCACTGCCCTTCCCTCCCACCAGCCCCCATTTCCAAGTCAGCTTTCCTGCACGAAGAAATCCTGGTAAAGGGGGCCCTTATTATGGGTCAAGAGTTGAGGTAGGGGTGGAGGTACCCGGACCAGAGTGGCTGCCCCCATGTGCCCAAGAGACGTTTCTCTGATCAGGAGCCTAATCATGCCAGAGAGACACGACAGAAGGTGGAGGCCAGCCTGCCTGCCCGCCTTACCTGGCCTGCCTGCCCACCTTAGCTGGCACCACCGCTTTGTAGAGAGCTGCCCTGGGTCCCTGCTGACCACGTACACAGGCCCCGGCTCCAGAACATACTGTAACTACCTACCCAATAAAGCCCAAGGGCACATGCTGGTCTGTGAAAAAAAAAAAAAAAAATTGAGGCAAATTCTAGGAGTGACTTTTAACCATTGTGTAGATAGGAAGTGATGGTAGTATCTGTATTTGATGGTAGTATCTGTTTTTGATAGTATTATCTGTATTTGATGGTGAAAGTGAAGTGAAGTCGCTCAGTCATGTCTGACTCTTTGAGACCCCATAGACTGTAGCCTACCAGGCTTCTCCATCCATGGGATTTTCCAGGCAAGAATACTTGAGTGGGTTGCCATTTCCTTCTCCAGGGGATCTTCCTGACCCAAGGATCAAATCCAGGTCTCCTACATCGTAGGCAGACGCTTTACCGTCTGAGCCACTGTGATGGTAGTATCATCTGTATTTGATGGGAGTATCTGTATCTGAACATTTGGAACCTGCCTAAAGGGCCTGACTCTGCTCTGCAGAAGGTGCGCCCTGACCTGAGATGAGTCTACTGGACTCTGTGGAGTCTTTCACTATAAATCATGGTGGGAGACATCCATGTATGTGTTTATGTTTCTTTAAGTGTTACCATAGTTTGTTTTAAATTTTTCTTTGTATATTTATATAAATGTCTTTGTATATTTATTCTTGTATAGAATATACAAGAAAAACTACACAATCATCTCAAGAGATGTAGAAAGATCATTTGGCCACATTCCATCCTTCTCAGGCATGCCCTGCACCCAGCTCCAGCAGGGCCTTCCTTCTGCCCTAAATCAAATTTGCATAAACACCTGTAGGTCAAGATCCATTATATATGGATTTAATATGCTATAATATATTACAGACTGTTGGATGTAATATGCTATTTATTAAGAATTTTTGTATCTATGCTCATGAGGAAATTTGTAGTTTCCTTATAATGCATTATTGGATTTTGTTATCATATAATACTGGTATGAAAATAGTTGGTATGAAAATAGTTGGTATGAAAAAATAGTTTGAATAAGTTCCCGCCTTCCTTTTTAATGATAATTTTAGTAGGACTGATATAATGTTTCCCAAAATTTTTATAAAATTTACCATAGAATAAAAAATTTTCTTTCAATTTTAATAAAGTTCTACCATATAAGACATGTTTTATGTGGTTTTTATCTGTACGCCTTGAAGAGGATCTGAATATTATTTTTACTCAAGATAGATTTTGTAATTGAGGGAAAGAGCTTCGGAAGACCTTATAAAAACACAGAATCAGGCCCTCCCAGCCCCCACATGTGCACATTAACAATGCACCGTGTGACCCCCGCGCGTAGAGAATATAATAAGTGTTTGTACTGGTTTATTCTCACTCTGGCCACACTGGACTCAGTTGGTGAGTTGCAATGTGTACACACGCCCGAATCCTCCTTTACAGGTAGAGCTCATTGTCTGTTCTGAGGCATCGGGCTTGCCGCTGGTCTGAGGTCATCAAATGAGCAGCAGGGTTTGAGAAGCACTGGAGGCAGTAGGAAGAGAACACCCACCTCACCGGCTGCCTCTCTTCTCCAGCAGGAAAAGACCCGAGTAGGTCCAAGAACAGCCACTGAGCCACGCGGAGAGGACTTCCTTGGAAGAGCAAACTGTGCTCCTTCCTTCCAGAGCAACAGTTGGGGGAATGTCTTCATTCTGCAGAGCCCTGCACCTCAGGGGCAGGGGGCTGCTGGCTGAAGGCACAAGGGGATGAAACTATCAGGGAGATGGCTGGCACGCTGGGGCCATGCCCAGACCTCCCAAAACTTCTGAGACGGTCTTTCTCTGTGACCTGGGTCACAGCCTATTCCTTTTACTCCCTTGTCTCAGGATCTAAATCCTCCTCATTACATTCTCAGATTCTCACAAAACAAAACATCGTCTGATCCTCAATTTTGTCATTTCAAAGGCTCTGAATGGGCCTGAGAAATGCTCTATTTTATGGGATCCTCTGAGCATCACAGGAGTAGAGAGGAGTCTGTCACAGAAGCCAGGTGAGATTGGAATTATTGGGATTGGGTGGGCTGATATTCTTGGGCCTGTGCCTCCAGGGGGCAGGGCTTCAGGACACAGGACGATTTTAGTGAGATGGCACAGATCTGGGCTCCATCAGAACACATGCTGTCAGCTGTGAGAAGATGCTGGTCCTCCATCTGCCCAGGTGAAGGCACGCAGCTCATTAGCCACACTTGACCCAAAATATTTAGAGTAAACAAAAAGGGGTTCAACAATCTCCTACTTTCAAAACAAAAATAATCTTTCAAATAGCCCAGGGAGGAAAGATAATGAAAAGTGTGAAATGACAATATATTTATAAAAAGTGAAAAAGTATGTGATGCTATCTATATTTTTTAAAAGGTATTTGTCTTAGAAGACACAAGGAGGAAATCATTGGCCCTACAGAAGTATACATTTTTTTCTAAGTTCACCCTGAAGGTGGGGGTGATATTGCTCTTGGCTTTCTAGAAAGTGTCACCACCTCCTCCTACCTTCTCAGTATTTCCTCCATCAGCTCAGAAACCGGAAGCCAACACTGCCCCAAATTGAAGGGCACTTATGGCATCCTAGGGGCACTTAGGGCACCCTAGGACCCCTTCACCTCTGGACACATTCTCAGTCCCCTCACTGGCTCAAGAAGTTCTGCTACTGCCTTAGAAGGCACAGGGGTGCCAGCTGACCTGTTCAGCAATCACGGATTTGTCTAAGTCCCATAGGAAGCCCTCAGGTTGAATAAATCAACCACAAAGTCACCCATAATAAGGAAAAAAGATGACTACTATTACTAATAAATACTAATAAAATAATAATGACCAACAATGATAACAAAAGTTGAGGGCCATCATAAAGATAATAATAGTACCACCACTATCAGTAACAATAAAAATAAACCTTAAGATCATGGGAGATTAGAATAGAGACTCTCCTCTACAGATGACAAGGTACTAATTTCTGGCTTCATGGGATATTTGGGCTTCATAGTCCAAGGCCTGCACAAAGGAAAGAAAACAAAAAAAAGCAAAATGTTGCAGCAAAGGGAAATAAAAAACCATGGAGGAGGAGGACACAGGTGAACTTGGGAATTCTGGCACAAACCCCAGAAGACAAGTCCTGCAGGGCTGTCTTATGGGACAGCGACAGAGAGACTTTGGTGCTAAGACTGCCTACCCCTCCATCCCCACCCATTTCAGAAGTTCCACCCACGAAGCGCATGCACTGAGTGCAGGACCCCAGACCCACACCCAGTGTGCAGAAGCTCCAGCTACACCCACAGGAAGCCCCGCCATCATCTCAGCCCTCACACTTAAGTGCCGTCCACCAGCTCTTCCTCCAGAACCCTGGGGGTCCACACAGCTGGCTTCTGGGTATCTCAGCAGGGGGCTACAGGAAAGTGTCAGTGACTGTTGTTCCTAGACCAACAGGGGGCAGCAGAGGCCACCACGAGTGGCTCTAGAACTCTGACCAGCCAGGCACTTATCTGCACTTGCTTAGGCTGAGGGTCATCACCCCTTTGCCTCTCAGCACAGCTCCATTTCCAGGTAAGTGTTCTTGCCATTTTCTTAAGCACTCAGATTAAAACTATTGGCTACTCATATGTGCCCACTTTAATTATAAATGTCATCATGGCCCCATGCTTTGTCTCTCATTCTTCCATATATGCACTCTGTTTTAGTCTGGAAGCTCAATTAGCCTCTATTACTGCAACAGCTTTCTTCTAAATAAATTGCTTTGTCAATTTAGTTACTCCTCCTGGCCAGTTTTGTTTATAAATATGGATTCTAACTTGGCACAGATTAAGGTGTGCAATTTACCTTTGTGTGCTTCATACAGGCATGCAGACACACGCATACACACCTATATACACACACAGAATGTTGTTGTCAATCATAAAAGCCAACCATGAGATTTACTCAGACAAGAGCACTTGGAATACTCTAATGTAAGAGCTAGAAAGGAGCTGAGAGATGATCTAAGGTGACATTTTCCATTGAGCATTCCAGAATATACTCCAACATTGGTACCTGGGAACTGTGTTAAAAATGTAGACGTTTAGCCTCCACTGAACCCTGGAGTGGGTCTAGGTGTCTGCATCTTGAAGCAGCTTTCCCAGTTGTTTTCATGCATGATTGAGTGTCTCCTGATCAAGGTGCAGCAAATGTGAATCTATGCAGGTGCTGCTGAGACTCCAGGAAGACGGCTTTCTGCTGATGTCTGGACCTCTAGTGAGGGGCTGGTCTAGAGACTTGGACCTGAACCCTGACCTCCTGCCTCCATGTTCAGAGATATGTCCATTTCCCTGCCCCACCAGCAGCATCTGACCTGATGAGGTTCTGAGAGTAAATGACCACAGGATTCAACTTCTTCCTCAGCCCTGAGGAGCAAAGCCTGATCTCAGCAACAAGCTCACACCTCACTGGAAGGCAAATAAATGTCTGTTAAGCAAACTCACATGCGTGTCATGAGTACATTGTGAGCAGAGCACCGTGGGCTTTCCAACCCGAAGGGAGAAGGCAATTGATCGTGAGAATGGCTCCTAAAGCCTGGGAAGAGCTCACTAACGTCTAGTCATTGACGAAACCAGCCCCACTCATTGTCCCTGAATACAGACGGCTCCTCGCTCAGACCCTTTAATCTGGAGCCAAAGCATTTGTAGCTCATGTTCCCATTTAACACGGTTTTCTGGTCCAAAGTGTGCGCCCACAGTCTCCCAATGCTCGAAGTGTCCCACGAAAGGAGGATTCTCTGGCTTCCTGCGAAGGCCGCTCTGCGCTCAGAACAGCTGTGCACGGAGCCCTAATGAGGCGGAGGAGCGCGGACATCCGGCCCCGACGTCCCACTGGTGCCGGAGCCACGGACCGAAGTGTCCTCTCCTCTTGGCGACAAAGCCAAGCTGTCTCCTCCCTCCAGCCATGAGCACTGCTGTCCCCGTGTTCGCCATTCTCTTCTTTATGAGCCACGTTCCACCAGGTAACAACAACAAAATCTTGCTGACGCCTTGGTAAGAGTAGAGTGCCTGAGACCTTGAGCGGATCCAGTGATCAGAGCAACGTTACCATCACCGCTGCCTGAGGAGGGGTCTCGTGGGAAACCTGGGAAGACCCGCAGCCTCCTGACTCAGTCGTTCCCCACAGCGACTCTCAGTTAGACGACACGAGGTCAAGGGCCTTTCAAGGGTGTTTCAAGGGCTTGAAAGAAACCCTTCTTGCTCCAGCACTGAAGATGAATTATTTAGGCAAGTCTACTAGCAGTTTCTAGATCTAGGTAACAAAAAACAAGGCATTATTCTGCTAAATTTTGGTCTCCAAAATTCCTCTACTTTTAGCAAAAATTAGTATCCCAAGATACTTATATAAGAGCTATGCCAAAGCTACAGGGGCCCAGGTCTCCTTGAAAGGCCTATTCTGAGTCTGAGAGACCACTAATCCATTGCCCCTTAACACTGCTGGTCTCTTGGCTTGATGATGTCCCTGAAGGCTCCATCCCAACCCTGGGCTTCCTCTTCCTTTTCAACATCTGTTCTCCGGGAATAGAACTTAAACACAGAGATGAAGATGGCACTGTGGTGGAGTCTATCCACCTGCATGCTGTTACCACACATGTGATGGATGCCAACACCCATCACAGGGGCAGGCGCAGATGTTTATCTCCAGGACCTGCTGATCTAAGGAGGGGTGAGCGACTCACTGCTCTACATCAACAGAAATGTCTTATCTTTTCCTGAGAATTCAAGGTCTCAGGGTTGGGAAGGAGTCTAAAGGTACACAGATGGGTGAATGTGGACAGTCCTTGTATAAGGAGCTGTAATGCCAACCCTTTCATTCATCTCAGATCCCTTGTGGAGTGTGGGGCAGTGGATATATTTCACGGACAGGCAAAGTGCATGTGTGTGTACATACACACATACAGAGAATGTTACTATTGTGGGAATAAGGAAAAATGCAGATGAAAACCTTGAATACACAGCCTTACTTAGTACTAATCTGATCCCATAATTTTCCTTCCAAAGCCTACTCCAACCATCAGATTCTTTGAGGCTTTAGTGCCTTGAGCTCTCATCCCCTGGGACACTTATGCTGTCTTTATTTCAGTGATGTTTTATTTACCTCTGGCTCTCACTTACCAAACCTCTTCTTCATCCTTGGGCCAACAATCTACTTTGAGAGCTAGTTGACTCTTCCTTGGACTGTCTAGCCACCAAGATGACTGGACCATGATATCTTGGAAGTCAAGGGCCATCGTATCTTTTTTTTTCTTTGGAAGCCTGCGCCCCAGTAAGGGCCTCTCATTCAGTGGATGCATAATAAATATCAATTCGTGATTGTTTTGTGAACGGTAGGGTTAAATTCACTTTAATCCATTTGACTTTCCTTTGAATTCAATGGACTTTTGTTGAATTGCTACAAATGCCCTACACTGATTTGAAGCTATTCAAGAGTTGGCTTTTGTGTTCTGGAATAGAAAAATCTAGAAGTGCTGGTTTTGAGACCTTTTTTAATGCCAGCAAAGAGTTTCAGAAGCTGTCTTGGGAAAGGTGCTCTTTGTTACATATGGAGACTGCTGAGATAAAGCCGAAAATGAGCCCCTCGTTGTGTGTGACCCATCTCCAGAATACTAATATATTAGGCCATAAGTCAAATATGATTCAATGTTTTTAACAAGCATGTGTGTTCAGCCCTTGAAAGTGAAAGTGAAAGTCTCTTAGTTGTGTCTGACTCTTTGTGACCCCATAGACTGTAGCCCGCCAGGCTTCTCTGTCCTTGGAATTCTCCAGGCAAGAACACTGGCGTGGGTAGCCAGTCCCTTCTCCAGGGGATCTTCCCAACCCAGGGATCGAACCCAGGTCTCCTGCATTGCAGGCCGATTCTGAGCTATTAGGGAAGCCCAAGAATAATGGAGTGGGTAGCCTATCCCTTAAGAACTCAATGTATACAACGATTCCTGCAGCAGGTTGCAACCTGGAAGAGCAGCACCAGGGAGAGAAGTAGTGAGTGCCCCCTCATGATGCAAGAAATGCTGACTTGGGCGCTATCTGCACATTACATACAAAGGAATATCGTTTCCTTCCCCCAGAAGTATATCCTCTCTAATAATTTCCTTGTGTACATTATCTTTTGGATCTGTATTTCACACACACACACAAAGACAGCTTTCTCTAAAAAGTTTTTTCAACTTTAGGAAAATGAGCAGTACAAGATCCATAATAAATAAAAACTGACTTATGCCATCAATGTCAGGAGATAACAGGCAGTGAGAAAAACAGGAGGAGCTTTGATGTGTGTGAGCCCCAGAGCGAGGGCAGGGCTGCCCATGGCTAGCCTTTCTTTTATTAGATGCACTCAGTATTGGCAGATTTTACCAGAATGCTCCCAATCCTAATTTTATGTGAAAGCAGATTTTTAAGGGGCTTCTCTGGTGGCTCAGGGGTAAATAATCCACCTGGCTGGATGGCATAACTGACTCGATGGACATGAGTTTGAGTGAATTCCGGGAGTTGGTGTTGGACAGGGAGGCCTGGCGTGCTGCAATTCATGGGGTCGCAAAGAGTCAGACACGACTGAGCTACTGAACTGAACTGAACTGAATGCAAGAGACATGGAATCATTCTCTGGGTCAGGAAGATTCCCTGGAGGAAGAAATGGCAGCCCACTCCAGTATTCTTTCCCGGAGAATCCCATGGGCAGAGGAGCCTGGTGGACTACAGTCCATGTGACAAAAAGGAATCAGACATGACTTAGAGACTGGGCAACAGATTTTTAAGACATAGAATAACAATGAAAAATCTATACAAGTCTGTTTCCAGACACTCCCTCCTCCCATGTAATTCAATAAAATTCAAGGAGACCAGTAAACAGTAACCATCACTCTCTTCTCTGTGCAGACAGGGCCAGTTTCAAGGAGGTCTGTGAGCATCCAAATAGGTCCTGCCAGGAATTCTGCCTTAACTCAGAAATCCATTTTGGGTGATGTCTGGATGGCCGACAATGCTCCTTGCCCATGGTGAACATACCTCAAGTTGACTACACTACACCCAGAGTGCACTGAAGCCCTCCTGAAGTTTTTTATTTGTTTAGATATTTTATTCTCACTCTCTTGTGCTGGTCAACTAAAAAGATGATCAACTTGACAGTTGTGATTTAAGTTTTATTTTGGTGCAAAATGAGGACTGCAACCTGGGAGATAGCACCTCAGATAGCTCTGAGAGACTGCTGCAAAGAGACAGAGGGAGAAGGTCAATAGATAAGAGTTTGGTGAATGGGAAGTTCAGTGCAATCAGGCACTCATTTTACAAAAGGTTTTCTGCTAGTCATGAGGAGCTGATATCATTATGAAGGTATTTAGTGCTTTTTTAGATATGAAGAGACGCAAAGGTTGGGATCATAAAATCAGTTCCTGAAAATATCTAACTGTCTGAAGACCTGTCCCACCAGATTTCCTGGAGCACAGAGTGCCTCACTCCACCCTGGATGTTGAAGGTCAGTAGCTGCATCAGCACAGGGTTCCATCTCCACAAAGGCAGATGGCAAATGCCCTACTTGTTATTCAGTTCTTGGCAAATGCTCTTGGCAAGTGCCAATTTATAGTTGACATTCTCTTTCACTCTTATCTCTCCTCTGTCTTTCTTCTCACAGGGATTTTTAGTGAGTTCTCAATAAGCAAAGAACACAGAACCTGTTCTAAGAATCCTGTGATGTATCCTCACTTGGCCGTGGTTTGGTTTCCATCTTTTTATCTGGCCTGAATGAGCTCTGGTTGGGGGCAGGAACTTTCTCTCACCCCCTGTTTTCACCTGGCCCTGCAGCCCTCTGCCCTTCATCTGGGGAGACGAATCCCCTTCCACACTTGGAAAACTCACCACTTCACTCCATGCAGCCTCGTGGGGTCTCCCTTCCTAACAAAAGCGCAGGTCACAGGAAATCTTCCCGGATGTCACCAGCAAGATGAATCATGTTCTTCTCATACCCTCTTCATAGCCAGTGCTCTGGGTCCCACCTTCTCCACATTTTCAACAACACTTTTTCTCTTTTATTTTTTTGACAATAGCCATGCTAGCAGGTGTGGATGATATCTCCTTGAATGCAAGATTTGACTGGCATTTCCATTTTGGGTGACGTCTGGATGGCCAACGATGCTCCTTGCCCATGATGAACATACCTCAAGTCGACTGCACTACACCCAGAGTGCACTGAAGCCCTCCTGAAGTTTTTTATTTGTTTAGATGTTTTATTCTCACTCTCTTGTGCTGGTTAACTAAAAAGATGACCAACTTGACAGTTGCAATTTAAGTTTTATTTTGGTGCAAAATGAGGACTGCAACCTGGGAGATAGCACCTCAGATAGCTCTGAGAGACTGCTGCAAAGAGACAGAGGGAGAAGGTCAATAGATAAGAGTTTGGAATAGTAATGTTCAGCAATTTCTCATGTAGCTATTAACCTCTGGTATGACTCCTTTGGAAAAATGTCTATTCGGGTCCTTTGCCCAGTTTTATATTTATCACTGAATAATTACCACAGTAATTCATAATCAACTGAGATAGTTAGAATTTTTTTTGCATATGTGATATAACTACCAACTACGATAGTTGGTAGTTAGAATAGGAAAAGGGAGTCCAAAATGGCAGTGACTAAAAGAAAAAGAAAGGAAAAAGCCCATGAAAGTGGAACAAAAGAAAATCCAAGGACTGGAGGGTGAAACAAACAGCCTTCTTGGTTAGCCTGATTTATATAGAGCAGGCTCAGGGGGAGGACATGAAACATATAAAAAGCGGAGCCAAGATTGGGCCTCTTCTTTGGGGTCAGCCCACCCTCATGCCTGAAGAGTGTATTTTCCTTTGCTTGCTGAATAAAATTCTGAGCTTTAACCGAGCTGTAACACTGACCGCCATTTCAAATCTTTGCTGTGGTGAGACAGAACCGAGGAAATTACACAGCTCCCCCGACAGAACTTATTCATCTTATAGCTGGAAGTTTGTATCCTCTGACCACCTTCGCCCATTCACCTGATGCCCCACAACCACCAATCTACTGTGGTTTCTATGAGTTTGAATTTTTTTTCAGATTCCATATATAAATGAGATCATATGGTATTTGTCTTTCTGTGACTCGCTTCAGTTAGCATACATTCTCAAAGTTCATCCATGGATTTCTTTGTTCTTTTTCATGACCAACCTATATTCCATTCAGGGACACCTTTTCATTTATTTATGTCTTCTTCAATTTCTTTATTATTGTCTTATATTCTCAGTGTATAAGTGTTTCAATTCTTTGGTTAAACTTATTCCTAAGTATTTTATTGTTTTAGATGTTATCACAAATAAAGTTTTTTTCTTAAATTTTCAGAGAGTTCACTTTTAGCATATAGAAATGCAGCCATTTTGTATGTTGATTTTGTACTCTTAAACTTTACTTAGTTCATTTGTTAGTTCTAACAACCATTTATGGAATCTTTAGAGTTTTCTATATGTAAGATCATTTCATTTGCAAACAGAGGCTATTTTAAAAAGAAAACTACCATATGATGCGCAATTCTGCTTCTGGGTTTTTTTTTTTTTAAGGATATAGAAATGCTAATTCAAAAAGATATCTGCACTCCCATATTCATTGCAACATTATTCACAATAATCAAGATGTAGGAAAAGCCTAAGTGTCCACTGATAGATGAACAAATAAAGAAAATATGATATATATTAGATGTATGATGAAATATTAAGCCATAAAAAAGAAGGAAATCCTGCCGTGTGTGACAACATGGATGGACCTTGATGGCATTATGCTATGTGAAATAAATTAAATACTGTATGATCTCATTTATATGTGGAATTCAAATGAGAAAAAAAAAAGGCAGTGAACTCACAGATTCAGAGAAGAGATTGGTGGTCATTGGAGTGAGGGTGTTGAAGGTGGGTACAAAGGATGAAATGATCAAAAGGTATAAAGTTTCAGCTATAAAATAAATAAGTCTTAGGGATATAGTGTGCAGCATGGTGAACATAGTTAAAAATACTGTATTGTATACTGGGAAATTGCTAAGAGAGTGATCTTAAATTTCTCATTACAAGGAATAAATTTGTAACCATGCTTTGTGATGGATGTTAATTAGACTTGGTGGTGATCACTTCACAATATATACAAATATTTAATCATTATTTTGTACACCTGAAACTAATATTATATGTTAATTACATCTCAGTAAAAAAATCATTTCTTTTTCAGTAATCAATAAAGTATGAGAACAAAAATTCTGTAAGCATATCAGTTCAATCCAATTAATATTGCTTAAAAACTTGACACAATGACAGCAGAATAAACATTCTTTCTAAGTGTACACTTACCAAAGTAAACCGTATTCTGGGCAACAAAACAAGTCTTGACAAACATAAAATTATCCAAACCATGCAAAATACACTCTGATCTTAATAGAATCAAACCAGATTTCAATATTCAGTACTTGGGAAATTCCCATATATTAGGAAATCAAACAGCATGCTTCTAGATAAAAATGGCTAAGGATTTGAATTAAATAAAAATAAAAATAAACATAACAAAATGTATGGAATTAAGCTACAGTAGCATTTTGAAATAAATTTATAGTATCCAAATGCTTATATAATCAAAGAGCGAATTAAATCTAAAACAAGGAAAGGAAGAGATTCATGTAAATAATAAAATAAATTAAACAGAAAAGCAACAGAAAACAAAATTGAAATCAAAACCTGGTTCTTTGAAAAGATGAATAAAATTTATAAATGTCTTATCATTCTGATCTGAGATACAGAGTAAGACAAAAAGCACACAGATTGCCAATGCCAGCCATAAAAGTAAGCACATTAGATCCTACAGATATAAGGCGAACAACCAGACATTATTAGGCATAGCTTTACATACATTAATCCAACAAGATCAATGAAAATGGGTGAATTCTTTGAAATAAAAAAACTACCAAAACCTCACTTAAGCAGAAATAGATAAGAAGACAATATAAACTATAGGGACAGAAAGATAAGATGCTGTCAGGGACTGGGAACAGGAGATGTCAGATACAGAAGAATATTTCGGGAATTTTGTAGGTGATAGGACTGGTCTAGGTATTGATTGTGGTGGTGGTTATACAGCTATATGCACGTGTAAAAACTCATAGAAATGAGCTCAATTTTAATGAAAATAATTCTACTGTGAAAGACACACCTCAATATACCTGACTTAAAAGACAACACAAATGTCAGTTCTGTTCCTGTCTTCAGCTTTTATAGCTCCCTTTGACTTCTAATAGCTTGTGGCTTCTTCTCCTCAGGCTTCAATGTCAGGATAGAATGCACTTACAAGAACCTGCTATATTCCTCCACACAGAACACGGCCTTCCTGAGTAACCACGACTTCCACCCCCAGAACTTTCTGGTACCTTTGAGACCTGGCACCACCATGGGGACAGGTAAAAATCTGGAGGAGTTCCAGTCATGCAGAGAAGGCTTCATCATCAGCCCTTACCATCTGAATTATAAAACAGTGGGCCCTGGTACTGAGTGATGGGAAAGGCCCTGTCTGGCTCTGCTCCTGATGAGTTCATATAACCCCAACTTTTACCCAGCTTCATTCAAAGTCAGCTGCCATCTGATAACCTACAGCCAAACCTTTGCCCTAAGGAGTGGTCCAAAAGTAGAAGAAAAACAACCCTGCCTGAGGGTTTAGATATGATAAACCAGACCTCTCACCTGGAGACGCTTTTCTCCCCAGCACATAGTTGCCAATGTCTAGAGATACCTTCAGTTGTGACAACCAGAAAGATGCTACCAGCATCTATTAATAGTAGCCAAGATGCTACCAGCCAAGGATGCTACTAGACATCTTACAATGACAGAAGTGACCTTCAAGACAAAGAGTTATCTGACCCAAAGTATCAACAGTGCTGAGGTTGAAAAACTGCTACAGGCTGTGACACAATGATAAGAACCAGAAATCAGAAGGGGGTAAATATCTTGCCCCAAGAGCATGTTGTAGCCTCCCTACAAAAGCCCTAAGTATGAGGCACCCACCCACTCCCATAACTATCCTTCAGAATGGTGAGCCTTTAATTCATGGACAGGCAGGATAGGAAAGTGATTCTTAGATACTCCAGCATCAGTTCAGTTGAGTTGCTCAGTTGTGTCTGACTCTTTGCGACCCCATGAATCACAGCACACCAGGCCTCCCTGTCCACCAGCAACTCCAGGAGTTTACTCAAACTCATGTCCATCGAGTCGGTGATGCCATCCAGCCATCTCATCCTCTGTCATCCCCTTCTCCTCCTGCCCCCAATCCCTCCCAGCATCAGGGTCTTTTCCAGTGAGTAAACTCTTTGCATGACGTGGCCAAAGTATTGGAGTTTCAGCTTTAGCATCAGTCCTTCCAGTGAACACCCAGGACTGATCTCCTTTAGGATGGACTGGTTGGATCTCCTTGCAGTCCAAGGGATTCTCAAGAGTCTTCTCCAACACCACAGTTCAAAAGCATTAATTCTTCAGTGCTCAGCTTTCTTCACAGTCCAACTCTCACATCCATACATGACCACAGGAAAAACCATAGCCTTGACGGACCTTTACTAGAAGGTAAAGGTCCTTACTAGAAAACCATACTAGACGGACCTTTGTTGGCAAAGTAATGTCTCTGCTTTTAAATATGCTATCTAGGTTGGTCATAACTTTCCTTTCAAGGAGTAAGCGTCTTTTAATTTCATGGCTGCAATCACCATCTGCAGTGATTTTTGGAGCCCCCAAAAATAAAGTCTGCCACTGTTTCCACTGTTTCCCCATCTATTTCCCATGAAATGATGGGACCAGATGCCATGATACTCCAGCATAACTGATAGCGTTTTTCATCCTTACGTATTACTTCTGTCTTGTTTTTGCTTCTAAGTCTTTTTCAGGGTCTAACCACCTTCTGGCCCACTTATCATCAGATCCCATTGGCGGAATGAATCATCCCCCGTTCAATATCCCTCCTTGTATTTCACTCTGGAACACTGCTTCCCTAGGTGACTTAAACTCTAAAAAATGCAGAATGAGTTTACAGCATAATCACATGAAACATCTGCATGTTGAAAAAAAAATCTGACTGCTCGAACTTTCTAACATTGCATCCACTGTGGTGTCACTTCCCCAGTCTCTTTGTTCCAGTTGCCCTCTTTGACACCATGCTTCCCAGTAACTCGGGGACCAGGAAGGTTCAGATCACATTTCCCAGACTCCTTTGCTGACTCCATCACTTCAAGGATGGACTCTCCAGGGAGAGTTGGAGCTTGAAGAAGGGGGATGGACTTCCTTACTTTTGTTCCTGTCACTGTTGCTATAGCAACAATGGCTTGCATCCAGGAGCAACAGTGGCCTCCTGGGTCCACATTCTCATGGCGTTACAGAACCCATCTCACAATGTCCTCAAACAGGTGTCTGCAACAGCTAGTCAATACCCCTTTCATAGACCTGAGGACTGACTCTGAAAGGTCTCCCCTCAGGTCTGCAGAGGCACAGCTGGGCAGCGTGCCCCCTCCTCCAACACCTGAGGACCACAGGCGTCCTCCCCTGGCTCCTGGCTTCCTCCATTTTATTGTCTCACTGAGGGGTGATATCCACTGCCTGCAGTTGCTTCTGGGTTCCCTCGGCATTCTCTCTGAACAAATCCTGATGTAAGTCCCCTCTGTAAATCAAAGCACTACTCTGTTCTAATTGGCTGGATCCTGACTGACAGAACTGCTACCGCTATTGTTTCTCCTGCTGCCGTTACTGATACTATTGCTGTATCGTCCTAGAAATCTAGGTAACAGGTCTAGTTGCCTGCTAAGTCTCTTCAGTCATGCCCAACTCTTTGCAACCCTATGGACTGTAGCCTGCCAGGCTCCTCTGTCCATGGGGTTCTCCGGGTCTAGTTACTTCACAGTAAATGAACCAAGAGTAACACAGACATTTCCTGACTCACATTTGGTAGGTCAACTAGGTGAAAAATACCATTAAGACTATAGAACAGCCTTCCCTGTTGGCTTGGTGGGAAAGAATCAGCCTGCCAATGCAGGATACATGGGTTCAATCCCTGATCAGTGAAGATCCCATATGCTGCAGAGCAACTAAGCCCATGGGCCACAACTATTGAGCCTGTGCTCTGGAGCCCAGGAACCACAACTACTGAGCCCACTTGCCCCAACTTTAATAGCCTGAGCACACTAGAGCTTGCACGCCTCTGAAACAAGAGAAGCCATTGCAATGAGAAACCTTTGCACCGTAACTAGGGAGTAGCCCCTACTTGCCACAAGTACAGAAAAGCCCGCACAGCAACGAAGACCAGCACAGCCAAAAATAAATAAATACTTTTTAAAAGACTGTATAGCCCAGGGACAGAGGAGCCTGGTGGGCTGCTGTCTGTGGGGTTGCACAGAGTTGGACACGACTGAAGTGACTTAGCAGCAGCAGCAGCAGAGCAACTAAAACAGCAATTTTAAAGGCAAAATGTGCAAACACTTTCAATTCTAGATATTATAAATGTGAAACAGAATTCAATTTCTATTTTCCATGTAACATAAAGAGGAACTGACTACATCTTCATCGGCTGACTGCTAAAGTCATCAACCCCCTGCTGGGAGGGTCTCCCCATAAGGGGACACAGCAGACAGCTCGGATATCCTGAATCTGGGAAACCCACGGCATCAGCTTCTGCTTTCTCATCTGTTGAGTTTCCACCACAGCATGTACTTTTTTCCCTGGAGATTTCCTGTTAAAGACTGAGTTAACTCTCTTTTGGATAGGCTCTACTAACCATGGAAAAACCACAGGCCCAGGGGACATCATAAAAGGCCACGGACCTGCCCGCCCAGCGATCGCCAGCTCGAGCCATACTGACGCTCCTTCCCTCCAGCTGCTGTTCCCCCATGAGGTTCCACCTGCTGCTCTCTGAGGTCTTCTTCTTGACCCTCTTATCACCAGGTAAGGTGGCGGCTGATTACCTGGGTCCACAGTTCAGAAAGCTGTTGGGAAGGTCAGACAAGACCCTGGAATCAGTCTTACAGATTCATAACCCTAATAGAATGACAACAGGGGAAGACGGTAGAGAGACCGTTCCTTCACTGTTAGCTGAATGCTGGATGGCATCATGTTTGGCTTTATCCTTACTTTGTAGCTTGGGATGTCTAGGTGAGGCACAGTGACCCATTAGTAGACAGGTAGATCGGAAAGGACTGGATTCCATCAGCATCTATCGTTATATCTATTCAGTAGGTCAGAAACAGATGGACAGAGACCTATTGACAGGATTTAGTGCAGAGGGTGCATCCTGGGGAACTCTGTCCTGTAGGTTTGCCTCCTGAAGGAACTGACAAATCAGCATAATAATGAGCACAACTCTCATTATGGGAGAGGTGTAGCCATGATTATAGAAGGAGGATGAACATTTTTAAAATCTGAACTAGACATCTTTGCAAAGTGAAAGAAGCACTTATCACTGTATCAGAACTAAGGCATAACCCAGACCTTTCTCATTTAAACTGGCCACTGGGCCACGCTACATAAATGGCACGGACCCAGAAGAGGGTTTCAGAAAGAGAATTAGAGTCCCTAGGGAGGGATTACTCAGAAGATCGAGCGCTGGTCCACATTTTAGGAAGGGCTTCTTATGTTAAGTACCATTGCACAGAGTAGGTACCTCAACATAAATTGGAGGCAATTAAGAGGATAACAGAGTTTGAAATACTAATGCATGTGTGATGTGGGAAGAAAATGATTGGGCTGGGAAATGGAGGCAGTCACATGAAATGTGAGACTCTGTGACCTTAAATCCTTAGGGCAAATATAAGACCTTTGAGAGGAGCCCGAAAGACTATAAGACAAACCATCCACGCTGCTATCTCTGTGGCCTCACTCCCCCTCCCTTGTGGTAGGTCCTTACACCTTTGGATTTTAGTTAATTAGCTTTCCTTGAGAACCCAGATCACTGAGGGGCTCTTAAAAAAAGCTATCTGTAAATTATTCCACTTGTACTCTTTGTAAAGAACATAATTATTTGCTCACGTAGATGATTCCCTATCTTTAGTCCTTGAAGGACCAAACATGTTATTTTTACATTAATCTGTACCCACAATGTCTTTCCTTCCTGATCATCTTTCATAATAAATTCATTTACTATACTCAGTATGCTATGTTCTTATGGTCTCAATAGAAAACGTGTTTTTGCAGCCATCCAAAGCTACCACTGTAAACCTCTTCCCTTCTTTTCTTAGTTCCCGGGTTCCAGTCTTAACCAAATAGCAATGTGCAAAACCCGAGTCAGTCCCCATGTTAGGACTGGTGATCACAGCATTGACCTTCCAGGAAACCCTCCACCTACCCAGTTGACCAATATAAGGGGCCCACTGCTCAAGTTTCAGTTCACAGACTTTTTTCCTTGAAAAAGAGAGTATTATAGGACATTAACATACCATTTTCAAGAGTAGAAATATTTCAGATATTCTCTAAGGTTTACTTTTTCTATAACAGCAGTAGCTTGAGAGCATCGAACTTGTAATCTTGGCCAAAGTTTAAATCTTTCTTACAACTTGATCATATTTGGTTTGTGTCTTTCAGTTATTTCTCAGTTTCTGGTGCATTGGTGGTACCCTGTGATTTCTGGCACCCCTGAACATTCTGTAAAAATGTTACTTACATCATTCCCATGGCATCTGGGGAGATACTGAAGGAAGGGTTCAAGTAGTCATTGACTTTCCTTCTTATGACTCATGGCATGGTTCAAACATTTCAAAACTATATTTATGTAATATTGACTGTGAACATTCTTATTTCTGATTTTCATGGAATTAAAGCTATATTTTACTATGAAATATTACCTGGATTTTTGTGTTCAAACTTTAACTTGGTTAAAGCAATACTCTTCTCTTCCTATTTAAAAAACAATGTTTACCAAGTGTCAATGTTAATTTACTTTTCCATTCTCCCCTTCAAACACATGTTTCAGTTACTTGACCAAGTGAGTATATTGTCTGTGTCATTCTGTTACAGTAAACAGGAACATAACACCAAATTTTAATCTAAAAATATTGACTTATCATTCTTAGCTAGGAATGGCCTCAATAGAGAAATATAAATATAATTAACAAGATTACACTCAAAATAACTTATTTAATAGACTTCATCTGTTATTAAATGGACTTTGTATTATTTCTTGAGGGGTAAAATATTGACACTATGCAAATTATCAACACATAGGTTAAGTCCAAAGTGAAGCTAATAACTATCTGTTTCCTAACTCTTGCTTTAGATAGTTTTTTTTTTTTTTTTTTTTTTACTAGAAGGCTAGTTTATTTAGCTCTACCATTAGAGAGCTACTTAGTAAATTAAATTTTCTACCATATAAGTTACTGGGAGGAAATAATGGTCTGGACACAATGACCAATTTTCAGCTTTCTAGTACCTTTTACTTTCTTAAGATTTAATTGAAAGGATCATTGAGAATGTCTACAAATTTACTTTTCCTCTGATTGATACACTTCATGATGAAAATTTCCTTGTCCATTGAGTTAGGTAGATCATATCTAATTTGGAAAGAAAAAATAACCTCTACTTCTTTCTGAGAATATTGAAACATGAAGAGATTGAGAGGTTTTCTATTCAGTTCAGCTCAGTTCAGTTACTCAGTTGTTGTGTCCGACTTTTGCGACCCCATGGACTGCAGCATGCCAGGCTTCCCTGTCCATCACCAACTCCTGGAGCTTACTCAAACTCATGTCCATTGAGTTGGTGATGCCATCCAACCATCTCATCTTCTGTCATGCCATTCTCCTCCCACTTTCATTCTTTCCCAGCATCAGGGTCTTTTCAAATGAGTCAGTTCTTCTCATCAGATAACCAAAGTATTGGAGTTTCAGCTTCAACATCAGTCCTTCCAATGAATATTCAGGACTGATCTCCTTTAGAATGGACTGGCTGGATCTTCTTGTTGTCCAAGGGACTCTCAAGAGTCTTCTCCAACACCACTGTTCAAAAGCATCAGTTCTTCGGTGCTCAGCTTTCTTTATAGTCAAACTCTCACATCCATACACAACTGCTGGAAAAACCATAGCTTTGCCTAGACAGACCTTTGTTGGTCAAGTAATGTCTCTGCTTTTTAATAAGCTATCTAGGTTGATCATAACTTTTCTTCCAAGGAGCAAGTGTCTTTTAATTTCATGGATGCAGTCACCATGTGCAGTGATTTTAGAGCCCCCCAAAATAAAGTCTGCCACTGTTTCCCCATCTATTTGCCATGAAGTGACGGGACTGGATGCCATGATCTTAGTTTTCTGAATGTTGAGTTTTAAGCCAACTTTCTCACTCTCCTCTTTCTATTAGTGTAGAATAAGCTGGTACCACAACTAAGTACTCACAGGGTCTTTTTTTCTGAAACTTTCCCTTACCCCTTATCTAAATGGATTGTAGGAAATATGAGGTGAAAATGCCATTTTTAAAGAAGATTGAGCACCGAGAAGCTGACTGAAGGAAGCTGCAATGTTAACTATATGAGTCTAAAAGCTTCCTGTGACCTACAAGCCCCAAATGTCCTGACTCTGTTAAATCAAGGCCACCTTATTTCTTATCAAAGTTATTTTTTTCCCCAATATGCACCATCCACACAGGTCTTTCTGTTCTTCAAATAAACTAAGCAAGGGACCTTGTTCCCTATATGCCTATCATTTCTGCACATGGATATCTGTTTGTCTATCTCATTTTCATCACTCAAATCTCAGTTCAAATGCTATCCTCAGAAAGCCTTTATCAGTCCATTTTTATTAACTCCATCCTCCAGACTATAACTGGCCCATTATTTTATTATTGTGTTCTAACCACTTATCACTTTCTGAAATTATCTTATTCTATTTTTGTATGGTCAGCTTTCCCCCACTGACTGTAGGTGCTATGAGAAATAGAAATATTTCTGCCATTCTCACTGTTCTATTGCTAGTGCAAAAAATGCCTAGTGAATAGAAGACATTTGGGAAATACTGGTTGAAGATCCGTATAAAGGAGTGAAAATAAGGACATTGGTGTATTTAGAACATACATTTTGTCCATCCCTTCATTGTTCAACATTACCAAGGTTACATTTGAAGACAAAACATATAAGGAAAGGAGGGAGCACTTTGTCATTGTTTTGGCTCTTGGGCAAAAAGGAGTCAGTGCATGTGATGAAGCAACTGGATGGACTCTTTGTCCAGTTTCTTTCCTCCATGTAGAAATGCTCATCCTAGAACTCTTTTAATCTCACACCAAAATTTACAGGTTTATGTTCCCTTCATGGACAAATGATCTTACAGATTCTTCTGCAGTAAGAAGTGGTTTATCATCTGCAGTAAACCACTGTCTCAATCTGAATGGTGTTTGCAGAAGAGACACCTGCAAATTGACAGAGGATATACTTGGCACCTGCTGAAGAAGGTGGAAATGCTGTCGTGCATGGTGGATTCTTTTGCCAGTTCCAATGCCCATTGTCTATTCAGATTATCAAGCACCCCGTAAGAAGACTGAGAAATGAAACTTGAAAAATCATCGAAAAGGAAACGTCTTTGTGTCTAAACATTTTAGAATGTATATATTAAACATTATTGTTTTTATTATCAACTTCTATCATCCCTCACCTATATATATATATATATATATATATATATATATATATATATATATATAGTGAGTTTACAACTACCCTGATAACTGCTTTGAGACTCATTTTCAGATCCAGAAAATCTCTTTAAAAGTAAGAAAAGTTGGGGTTGATATATATACACTACAATGTGTAAACTAGCCAGTGAGAAGTTTCTATAAAGCACACGAAGCTCAGCTGGGCAATCTACAATGACCCAGATGGGTAGGATGGGGGTGGGGTGGGAGAGAGGGGTTTACATACATATATATATGTGTGTGTGTATATATATATATATATAGCTGATTTGCTTCATTTTACAACAGAAACTAACACAGCACTGTAAAGCAATTATACTCCAATGAAAAACATAAGAAAAAAAGTAAGAAAGCCCATTTACTTAACAAATATTTAAAAATTTGTCACAGAAAGATAAAAAAAATTAACCAACAAGTTGCAAAGATGACGATATCTTTATATACAGTGCAATTAAATAGACACACAGAGTTCAAAGAAAATGCAAAAACCAAATCTAGAAATGATCCGGGAGTGGAGGAGATATAAATAGGGAAAGGGGAGAAAACTGGAATGAGGCAAGAGGAAATAATTTGAGGTGATTTATAAGTATTATAAGTGCATGGCAGATAACTGCAAAGAGATGAGATCAAAAAGGAGGGAACAGAAGGTTTAAGACCAACAGAAATAAATGTACTAACAAATAAAACCTCAGTTAACAACAAAAATATATCGATGTCCTCCTGCAATGAGGAAACATTGTGATAACTTAGAGATTCTCAATTGTTTTCCTCTACACAAATAATTCTCCTTTTTAGAACCTAAACATTTTTTACTGTAAAAAACATAGTAACCTCTTTCAAGGGTATGCTTTCAATACCCCTTTTAAATAGATTTTCGATGTGTCACAACTTCTGACTACAACTTCACTTTCTTCCCTAGAATCATAAGGTCTCACTTTCCTTGCATGCCCTTAGGACTTGAGTTCAACTACATACCTCAAAGTTGTCCTTAGAAGGGGTCAGTTTTCAGTCACATGTAAAACTTCAATGATTAAGGAAGTGTGGTTCGGTAGTGAAGATTCCCCTTCTTTCAGCATATAATGTAGTATTTATGAAATCAACTAATGTTTGACGAGGGAGCCAAGAACACTCAATGGGGAAATGACAATCTCTCCAACAAATGGTGTTGAAAAAACTGGATAATCACATGGAGAACACTGAAATTGTACCCTTACCTTATACTACTCACAAAAAGTTAACTTGAAATGAATTAAGGACTTAAACATAAGATCCTATACCATAAAACTCCTAAAAGAAAACAGGGGAAAACTTGACATTTGCCTTGGCAACAAGATTTTTTTGGGATGTGATACCAAAAACAACAAGCAAAAATTAACAAGCAGGAATACATCAAACTAAAAAAGCTCTGCACTGCAACAGAAACAATCTTCAGAAATGAAAAGATGGATTTACGGTGGATAAGAATCTGCCTGTCAATGCAGGGGACATGGGTCCCATCCCTGGTCTGGGAAGATCCCACATGCCATGGAGCAACTAAGCCCATGAACCACAACTACTGAGAGTCTGAACCTAGAACCTATACTCCACAAAAAGAGAGGTCACCACAATGGAAAGCCCTCGCGCCATAACTACAGAGTACCCCGCATGCAGCAACGAAGATCCAGTGCAACCAAAAACAAATAAATAAACAAAAATTTTAAAAATGAAAAAGCAATCTACAGAATGTGAGAAAATATTGCAAATGATACATCAGATAAGGGTTAATATGTATAAATATGTGAAGAACTCATACAACTCAAAAACAAAAACTGAATAACCCAATTTTTTAAAAAGAAGGTCAAAGAAATTGAACAGCTTTTTCCAAAGAAACATACAAATGACCAACAGGTACATGAAAAGAATCTCAATATCACTAATTATCAGGAAATGCAAATCAAAACCACAATGAAATATTACTGCACACCTACCATAATGGCTATCATCAAGAAGACGAGATAACAAGTGTTGGTGAGGATGTGGAGAAAAGAGAAACTTGTGCACTGTTAGTGGAATGTAGAATGATTCAGTTGTTACAGAAAACGGCATGAATGTTCTTCAAAAAGTAAAAATAGTCTCCATATGATCCAGCAATCTCACCTTGGGGTATATACACAAAGGAAATAAAATCAGAATCTTGAAGAATTATCTGCACTCCCACATTCCAGCATTCCAGTATTATTCACAATAGCCACGATGTGACAACAACCCAAGTGTCCATCAATGGATGAATGGGTAAAGAAGATATGGTGTGCATATACAATAAAATATTACTCAGTCATGAGAAAAAAAGGAACTCCTGTCATTTCTACCAACATAGATGTGCCTTGAGGGCATTATGTCAAAGTGAGGTGAGTCCAACATAGAAAGACAAATATTGTATGATACCACTTTTATGTGGAATGTAAAAAGGCAAAACTCGTAAAAACAGAGAGCAGAATGGTGGTTACCAGGGACCATGGTGGGGGAATTAGGGGGATGTTATTTAAGAGTGGCTGTGGTGGTTTAGTCGCTAAGTTGTGTCCAACTCTTAGGACCCCATGGACTGTAGCCTTCCAGGCTCCTCTGTCCATGCTATTCTCCAGGCAAGAATAGTGGAGTGGGTTGCCATTTTCTTCTCCCTATTTAAGGGTGCAAACTTACAGCTAGTAGATAAGTAAGTTCTGGAGATTTAAGGCACAAAATAGTGCTTGTAGTCAATAATACTGTATTATAAACTTCAAAGTAATGGGAAACTAAATCTTGTCTTCACCACAAAGAAAAAAGAAAAAGAAAAAGGTGACCTAGGAGAGGTGTTAGCTAACACAGTGGTGGCAATCCTACTATAATACGCAAATGTATCAAATTGACATACTCTACACCTTAAAGTTACACAAAGTTCTGTGTCAGCTGTATCTCAATTTGTAAAAATACATAAAATAAGTAAACACATTAGTTAATAAACATTCCCAGGTGGTGCTAATGGTAAAGAACCCACCTGCCAATGCAGGAGAAGATACGCAGATTTGATCCCTTGGATGGGAAGATACCCTGGAGGAGGGTATGGCAACTCACTCCAGTATTCTTGCCTGGAGAATCCCTAGGACAGAGGAGCCTGGCAGATGACCATCCAAAGTGTAGCAAAGAGTCGGAAACGGCTGAGTAACTAAGCACAGGACAGTCATAAGAGAAGACATAAAAGTATAGAAAAATTTCCTCTCAAAGAAATTACATATGAAAGCTTATAAAGGCAAAAATAAGTGAATTTAGATAAATGTGTTGTAAAGCCATAAATTGGTTTTAGGTCAATTGGTTACTGGCCAAAGGCTTTAGGCATATACTTTGTTTCTATATGGTAGGTGGAAAGACTGTTGTTGCTCAGTTGCTTAGTTGTGCCTGAATCTTTGCAACTCCATGGACTGCAGCACACCAGACTTCCCTGTCCTTCAACAACTCCCAGAGTTTGCTCAAACTCATGTACATTGAGTCGGTGATGCCATCCAACCATCTCATCCTCTGTTGTCCCCTTCTCCTCCTGCCCTCAATCTTTCCCAGCATCAGAGTCTTTTCTAATGAGTTGGTCCTTCGCATCAGGTGGCCAAAGTACTGGAGCTTCAGCTTCAGCATCAGTCCTTCCAATGAATATTCAGGACTGATTTCCTTTAGGATGGACTGGTTGGATCTCCTTGCAGTCCAAGGGACTCTCAAGAGTTTTGTCCAACACCACAGTTCAACAGCATCAGTTCTTTGGTGCTCAGCCTTCTTTACAGTCCAACTCTCACATCTGTACATGACTAATGGAAAAACCATAGCTTTGGCTATATGGAAAGGCTGCATGTCTCCTTAAGTTTTTGGCATTGAGTCTTTAGACAATACATGGTGAATGAGGAAATATTATGCTCTTTGACTCTTCTGTTCTCACCAACCTTGTCATATGGGACAATTATACAAAGGGTTATAACGGATGAGAAAATTTTAGTTTTCAATGTGAACTCAGTGTATTTACCTTTCAGATGCTACTAAGAACATAATACATATGTGATACTGGCCTCTCTTTTAAAGAAATAACTTAAAAGTACAGCTTCTTTTTTCCAGAAATGGACCTTATTCAATTATTTTCTTCCTGGTATGATAAAGAGTCCCCTTGCAACACAGAGGACTTTTTGGTAATCAGGACTTTGCACTCAACGAGCCTTCAAGAGATGCTGGTCAGAGACACTGACCTCTGAAAAATGTGAAAGCCCACAGAAAAAGTACAGGATAAGCCATCTGGTCTCCAGTGGTTAGGGTTAATTTGTCACCAAATTTAGAGAGCCCAGGGTTTGGAAACATTCCAACGGAAGCTGTTTTATTTTCTTCCTTGTTAAGCTTCAGTGACTAAAAGGACTCTTGGTCTGCAGAAGTAGATAAAAGGTGCTGTATCCTGCTGTTCCTGATCACTCACTGCTCTACCAGGCATTCAACCATGAGACTCCATTTATTGCTTTCTGTTCTCCTTCTCTCTTTGGCTATAATACCAAAAGGTAGGTGGCGAATAACTGTAGAGCTGGGTTTCTTAGGAGACCTACTCAGACACTGAGTTATACCATGGCCATCTTGACTCAGACCCTAACGCACAGTCTCAGGGATACAGAGGTCCAACATGAGCGTCCTCCTTAGAACTCATGGGGTCCAAATTGGGAAGAAAGACAAGGATTTACATCAACAGAAAACAAGTTCCAAGAGCTCCATGATTACAAAGGGGGGCTCAGATATAGGGGAAGGGGGGGAAGCCTTGACATCTGACACAAGGATACAAATCAAGTAGCTTTGACAAGGGCCCCCATCTCCAAAAGAGACAGTGGAAATGGCAGCTATTGGGTCAGACTTGGTTAGCGAATGAACGTGACCTGGAGTCTATTGGCAAAGGAATATTTGTGAAGGGTGCAAGTTAGGTGTGTAAGACAACTCAACAACAACAACAAAAAAGAATTCTATCGAGTTATTAAAAACCAACAGGGGGCAGGGGAATTTGGAAAAAGCACAGAAATTTGGGATGGCGCTTCAGTGGCAAAATTTTAAGCATAATGGAAAATAAGCAGGAAGGAATTCTAACAGTTCGAGTTACATCCTTGGTGCTCATGATTGAGAAGCTGGAATATTAAAGTGCAGATGAAGGAGAAAGGGAACGTGTCATTTTCAGGCTGGGTCATTTAGATCCTTGTAAAACTGTTTACGGCAGGGTATTTCCACCCCTCAACATCTGGGTTCATTTGGGTAACTCTCTCTTTTCCTTGAATCATTTATAACATTCTTTCAAACATAATCAAATATATTGACTTGTTTGATCTTTACCTGATCTATGAATATCTTAGGAACTCTGATGTATAGTTGTCCCCTTGATTTGTGAACTCTTGAGGGAGTTCACATAATTTTCATCTGGCCCTCAGTTCTGTCAGAAGACAACACACTTGCAGTGACGGCTAATATAAAATTACACAATGTTAAGGACTTAAAGATAGAAGGCAATTCAATAGTTAATTTCTTAATTTTACAGATAAGAAGATCCATGTCCATATAAAGAATGTTTTCACTAAGATCACATAGGTAGGGGGAACACTGCAGCTGGAACTGAGTATTTCTTTTTAACTTTTATTTTATATTGGACTGTAGCCAATTAACAATGTTGTGATAGTTTCAGGTAGACAGCAAAGGGACTCAGCCGTACATATATATGAATCCATTCTCCACCCAAACTGCCTTCCCATCCAGGCCACCATATGACATTGAGCAGTGTTCCATGTGTTTTCGAGTAGGACCTCATTGTTGAACCAAGTATTTTTAATCTGGGTCAGTGTTGTTTCCATTAATCTATGCCCACAAAGTGGAAACTCTAATTTATTGCAGGCTTTTTAATCTCCTAATTAGACACTGAGGAACCTGAGAAGATTTTTAAGGTTCCTCTTTGGGGAGTCACAGTGTCTTTGAAACATGTTACTTCACTTAACTCTAAACTCTTTTTCTTCAGTGTTTGTGGTAGGCATGACCAATTGGCATGACCAATTGGTCATGACCAATTGGCTTAATACTCTGGCATTATTATTCGGATGACTTACACTAGTCTGTAGCTTTTCCTGATCAGTGTTCCTTAAAATTAGATAAATTCTCAGATTGCTGAAAGCAATTGCCTCAAGACAATTATGTCTGCATGATTAATTAGTGAATATTTTATTTTATTTTTAATTTTTTGCTCATGCTTGCTTTCCACCACTTAAGCTAAATTCAATTAAACATAAATTACTGTCTCCATCCAAAGTCATACATACCCCATGTTAAGGACTTTTTTTTTAATTAAAAAAGAAAAAGTTAAGGGGGATAGTTCTCCTGGAAGTAAAGATCCAGCCAAAAGTCATCACTGGAGTAGGACAAAGGATATGGCAGTGGTTCAGTCGTAGGGTGAAAAACAATTTTTAAAAAGATTATCCTAAAACAAAGACCAGAAATAACTGACAGGAAAATAAGACTCCAAGAAATCTAGGCCTAAGATTTAGAGAAGTTCCTAGGACTGGAGACCCACAAATACGATTGTATATCCAAGAGTGGGGACCAGACAGTCAAAAACAGGCTGGAGCCAGGAAGTTTTAGAAGGAATAAGAGACAAATTGTGTGTGGTGTCAAAGAATACGTAACTGCATTCAGTGGTAAGGAGTGTGTACTGAGTGCCTGCTACTTCCCATGGGCTGTGGGAAACACAAAAGATGCAGTGGGAAGCAAAAGGAAGGGCGTCTTCCCACAGTACAAAAGACAGACACTAGGTAAACGATAACAAATTTATCTATAATTATAAATTTTTCCAAGTACAATAAAGAGGAACAGAGTATTAAAAGTGCCTGAAGCATGTGGTCATGGTTGATTTGCAGCATCTGGGAAGAGTTTCTTGAGGTATGCCTTTTGAGCTGAAAACTAGAAGGTACGTGTTCATGGATAAACCACTTGCAAGGAGCCCTCAATGCTTCTGGCAAAGGAAGAATGCAGAAGAAACCACAGTGTCTGCAAAGGACGGCAAGAAGGCCCCTAGAAGACAGCAGTAGTTTATACCAGAAAATGTGCCACGCGTGTCATGGCATTACGCACCAGTAAAAGCTACAAAAGCCAATGCTAAATCTGCAGGGGTGCTTCAAGAATGAGGGCAAGGACTTCCCTACTGGCCCAGTGGTTAAGAATCCAACTGCCAATGCAGGGAACACAGGTTCAATCCTTGGTCCGGGAAGATCCCACATGCCACAGGGCAAGTAAGCCCATGCGTCACAACCGCTGAGCCTGAGCGCCCTAAAGCCCATGTTCCTCAACAAGACAAGCCACTGCAAGGAGAAGCTCCTGCACCACAACAGAGAGTGGCCCCTACTTGCCACAGCGAGAGAAAACCTGGCCTCAGCAACAAAGACACAGTGTAGCCAAAAACAAACAAATTAATAAAAAAGAACAAGAAGGGCAAGTCTGCCAGACTTTATACTGGAAAGTGGTAGATCACTAGTATCTCTATCACCCAGGAGTTTCAGTTTACCCTTAAAGTAGGATCATCTACAGGTTTTAGGCAGCCTATGAGCCTGAGATGTCTTTCCTTTTTTTAACACTACTTCCACTATTCTTTCTTTATAGTTTCTCTTCCTGGTTCTGCCACAGAAGGAGTTTCAAGTGTAGGGTAGCTTCCTTCTTTTCTAATCCTGAGATAATTATCTTTTGAGGTACCCAAACAGAATGGAGCCTCAGAAACCACCAGCAACTGTGTAGAAATAGATAAAGGGTATCAGTAATAATAGGTAATATCATTTATTCTATCTCAAAGCTGTTCTTCTGTAAATGTATTGCTTTATGTACACTATCAATACATGGATGGTGAATTAATGATGTTGTTAAATCTCTTTCTGTGCAGCAAGGACTGGCCTTATTCCAGGACAGAAACAGTGTAATCTGCTGAAAGGGGTGTGCAAAGACGGAGGCTGCACCACTATAGAACAGCCCATTGGCGTATGTAATGAAGACAAAAGATGTTGTAGAAAGTGGTGGATATTTTTTCCCTATCCAACGCCAGCTCCCAAGTCAAAATCTCCTTGATAAGAGCCAACTGTAGGCTCTTCAAACTCTAGAACACATGCATGAACTTCACAGGCTCCAGCTTGGCCCAGAATTCCAGAACTTGAGGATAAATTATACAGACTCCTCTTAAACTTGTTTTTTCTCCATTGACTGGAAATAAATGTCCTAATTCTACTTGTATTCATCCCTGGGGAACTTCTTCTCAATGCACTGCCAGCATCTTAAGAACTACAAGACTGAACTAAACGACAGGCCATCTCATACCCTAAAAATGATTCTCTTAAAAAAGATGAAGTTTTAAAATAAGAAAAAAAAATCATAAGGGTAAGAAATAACAATAGGTAGCTTTGCTTATCTAAAGGGGAATATCATCCTTCTTCTTCATCTGACTCTGAACAAAAATCATTTTCATTGTTAAGATAGACCTACTTGGGTGGCCTGACTCAAGGTCTGTTCATCACGTGATCCTGCTAACCGGGGCACCTGAGCTGAAGGCTTTTGTCCCACTCAGTCCTGCCAACACTAGCTGAGGCTGGTCTTGCCCCCTTTCCCCAGGCCCTGGGGGAGTTAAACACAAGAACTCTTCCCTGTGAGGAGGTTCATGGGTAGACGACAGAGAGCTAAGAACTCAGTGGGCCCTGCTCGTTCTTTCCAAATGTGCCACGAGATCATTCCACATTCTGGCTGGAATCATTTCCACATAGTAATTCTGGATCAATCATACTTTGTGCTGCGTGTGTACTCAGTCCCTTCAGTCATGTCCAACTCTTTGCAACCCTATGGACTGTAGGGCAGAGGAGCCTGCCCATGGGATTCTCCAGGCAAGAATACTGGGGTGGGTTGCCACACCCTGCTCCAGGGAATCTTCCCAAACCGAGGATCAAACCCATGTTTTCTGCACCACCTGCATTGCACGTGGATTTGTACTTTATAGCTAAGAAAATGAAAGGGGGAGAGAGAGGACAAGAATGTTACAGGGCACAGGTTTCACAGGATGGAAAAAACTCTATTGAATGAGGCCAAATGACTCCACAATCACCTCTGCTTAGCCTTTCTCCAGATGCTCTCCACACCCATCTCACAAAGCAAGGCAATCTCTCCCTCCTTTGTGTTTCTACACACACAGACATACCTCAATGGGAGTTCTTCACTCATTTTAGTGAGTTTGATTTAATTCAGTTGCACTGAATTAAAGTTTGATTTAATTTGGTTACACCGAAATTTCCTGAGATAACAAAACTGTCAGATGTGGATATGTTAATAATAAATTATCTAGAACATCCTGGGTTTTTATATGAATATAAATGTTTTGATAAAACTTTGATTATCCATAACTGTTAAGATATCCTTTGTAACTGAAGAACCTCAAAACTGAGATAATGAAGACTAGTTATATTTTAGGAGGACTAGAGATAAATGTCAAAGGTTGAAAAGACAAGTTGGTTGCCCCACAAATTTCTAGAATGGCATTTTGAAATAAATTCTTCACCTTTGTCTAGTTTTGTCTAATCCACTCAAAATAAGGATTCAATAAAGAAACAATTTTGTTAATGAAGTTCATGTTAGATTTGAGTAATACAAACCAATAAGTTCCTTTTAACTTATATTTAATGAACACTTTATCATTTTATTACATTTTTGAAAACTTAAAAGTTAAAAAAAGCTTTTAAATATGACATAGTTTGCCACAGAAGATACTGTATTATCTTAGATTCATATGCTCAATAAAACCAGAATTGGCATATACCATGGGAAATCGTGTCAGCTATAGAATAGGAGGTGATAAGGCTGAAGGAGGAAAGCATCTGGGCTCAGCAAAGCAGACTCTGCCTCCTAATCCTATGTTATTGTACCTTAACAAAATGGAAGTTAGCCATCACTCTTCCACTCAAGAAAAGACAAACCATGACCCCTCATGGCTAAAAGCCTCTTTCCATTTTTGACAGTTTTCAGTTTCCCCAACAGCTAAGAAGTTGTAGCTTTTCTAGCAGAGAACACAGCATTAGATAAAAGAATTGGAAAAATATAATAAGTATATACTATTAATAAATATATGGTAAATTGGAATATACAATAATCATTGAAAATACAGGTTTAGTTTGCATACTAATGGAAGTTATTTTCAAATAAAACTCATTAAGATGGTTCTGGTTTCCCTTTTCTATAGAACTAATACTTAATGATGCAGAGCTGACTAAAGTTAAATAAAGAAAATAAATTGGAAACGGGTATTTTAAATTCTAGTAATGCATATAAATATAATGCATATAATAAATATGCATATGTAAACTGACAGCCTCAGGTGTCTCATACATCTTCATGACTCAACTAATAGAAATCATCAGCACAATGCCCATAAGTGAAGTAGTCATCCTCCCCAATCATTTCTAAGCAATAGGTCCTTGGCTATAATTCAAAACAACAAAAGAAGAGGAGTAATTGTAATTGTTAACTCAACCCAAAACATGCGTGCAATTGTGTCATAAATACATATGAACTCATCAATTTTACTCAGAATACTAGAGAAATAGAAAAACTAACATTTGCTCCAAGCCCTCATGAGTTCCTCAGCTGGAATTAAGGCACTTTTGTATTTATTATTTCACCTAAATCATTATTTAGGTGAAATACTAAAGACGATCATTTTCTTATAGGAAGAAGGAAAAGAATAGCAAGTTCCAAGAGAGGGAAGGATAAATTGGGAGATTAGGACTGACACATACATACAACAAATAGATAGAAGGGATTAGATATGGTAGACAGAGTGCCTGAAGAACTATGGAGAGAGATTCATAACATTGTACAGGAGTCAGTGACCAAAAACATCCAAAAGAAAAGGAAATGCAAGAAGGCAAAATGGTTGTCTGAGGAGGTTTTACAAATAGATGAGGAAAGAAGAGACTTGAAAAGCAAGGGAGAAAGTAAAAGATATATCCAACTGAATGCAGAGTTCCAGAGAACAGCAAGGAGAGGTAAGAAGGACTTCTTAAATGAACAATGCAAAGAAGTAGAGAAAAACAATAGAATGGGAAAAACTAGAGATCTCTTCAAGAAAACTGGACAGATCAAGGAAACATTTCATGTAAGGATGGGCACAGTAAAGGACAGAAATGATAAGGACCTAACAGAAGCAAAAGAGATTAAGAAGAGGTAGCAAGAATATACAGAACTATACAAAAAAGGTCTTAATGACGTAGATAACCATGATGGTGTGGTCACTCACCTAGAGCCACAGATTCTGGAGTGTGAAGTCAAGTGGGCCTTAGGGAGCATTACTACCAACAAAGCTTGTGGAGATGATGGAATTCCAGCTGAGCTATTTCAAATCCTAAAAGATGATGCTGTTAAGGTGCTGCACTCAATATGTCAGCAAATTTGGAAAACTCAGCAGTGGTCACAGGACTGAAAAAGGTCAGTTTTTATTCCAATCCCAAAGAAGGGCAATGCCAAACAATATTCAAACTACCATACAATTAGACTTATTTCCCATGCTAGTAAGATTACGCTCAAAATCCTTCAAGCTAGGAATCAACAGTATGTGAATTGAGAACTTTCAGATGTACAAGCTGGATTTAGAAAGGGCAGATAAACCAGAGATAAAATTGCCAGTGTTTGTAAGATTATAGACAAAGCAAGGGAATTCCAAAAAAACATCTACTTCTGCTTCATTGACTATGCTTAAGGCTTTGACCGTGTGGATCTACAAACTGTGGGAAATTCTTAAAGAGATGGGAAGATCAGACAACCACCTGTCCCTGAGAAAACTGTATGCAGGACAAAAAAACAACAGTTAGAACCCTACATGGAACAACTAACTGGTACAAAATTGGGAAAGGAGTAAGACAAGGCTTTAGATTTGAGAGAGCTAAGGCTTAGGAAGGTTGATAAGGAGTCTAGGGCCCTCAAGGAGGAAGAGGTCTTGGAGCCCTCGAGGAGGAGAAAAGGCACAAATGGTTTTTCTCTATATTGCTTTGTCTTAGTCACATAAGACATTTTTTCTTAAGGCACAAATGGTTTTTCTCTATATTGCTTTGTCTTAGTCACATAAGACATTTTTTCTTAAACTCTGAGTTGTTATGACAACAATCTTTAAGACTAAATTTCTTTAAGCCTAGAGCTAATGATTACACAACAAAATAACTCATCTTGCTCAAGGATATGTTTGTCCTTAAGCTCTGCACTAATGATTATATAATAGCAACGTATCTTGCTGGACATGAACCTTCTGACTAATCTTGTATATTGTGGGAGTGGGCCTGGTAAAGTATGCTGCTGCTGCTGCTAAGTCGCTTCAGTCGTGTCTGACTCTGTGCGACCCCATAGATGGCAGCCCACCAGGCTCCCCTATCCCTGGGATTCTCCAGGCAAGAACACTGGAGTGGGTCACCATTTCCTTCTGGGGCACTCCCTCTTCTGATGTCTATGCTGAAACTTTCTCTGTCCTTTTTCACTTTAATAAAACTCTGCTACACAAAAGCTCTTGAGTGATCAAGCCTGGTCCCTGGTCCCAAAGCTAAATCTTCTTCTTCAGAGATCACAAATTCGACATTGTTCAGTGTATAGCTATCATATTGTCATCCTGTTTATTTAACTTATATGGAGAACGCATTATGTGAAATGCTGGGCTGGATGAATCACAGTCTGGAATCAAGATTGCTGGGAGAAATATCAACAGCTTCAGATATGTACATGATACTGCTCTAATGGCAGAAAGTGAAGAGGAACTGAAGAGCCTGTAGATAAGGCTGAAAGAGGAGAGTGAAAAAGCTGGTTTAAAACTCAACATTCAAAAAACTAAGATGATGACATGCAGTCCCATCACTTCATGGCAAATAAAAGGGGGAAAAGTGGAAGCAGTGGCAGACTTTATTTTCTTGGGCTCCAAAATCACTGCAGATGGTGACTACAGCCATGAAATTAAAAGACATTTGGTCCTTGGAAGAAAAATTATGATCAACCTAGACAGCATATTAAAAAGCAGAGACATCACTCTGCCAACAAAGGTCCATCTAGTCAAGCTATGGTTTTTTCCAATAGTCATTTACTGATGTGAAAGTTGGACCATAAAGAATGCTGAGTGCCAAAGAATTAATGCTTTCAAACTGTTGTGTTGGAGAAGACTCTTGAGAGTTCCTTGGACTGAAAGAAGATCAAACCAGTCAATTCTAAAGGAAATTAACTCTGAATATTCTTTTAAAGGACTGTTGCTGGACTCCAATACTTTGGCCACCTGATGTGAAGAGCCAACTCATTGGAAAAGACCCTGATGCTGGGAAAGAGTAAAGGCAAAAGGAGAAGTGGTGACAGAGGATGAGATGGTTAGATAACACCATCAACTAAATGGACATGAATTTGAGCAAATTCCAAAAGATAGTGAAGGACAGGAAAGTGTGGCATATTGCAGTCCATTGGGTCACAAAGAGTCAGACACAACTTACTGACTGAAGAACAACAATGTACACACAACTACATATAAAACAGATAATCCATAAGGACCTACTGTATACCACAGGAAACTCTACTCAATATTCTATAAAACCTATAGATGAAAACAATCTTTTAAAAAAATCACTCTTTCAGTCAGAATTACCTCAGAAATCTCCTACTTTTCATCATTTCCCACAGAAACCTTTTTCTGTCAGAATTCCATCAGAAACCTCCTTCTGTTTGTGACAATTCCTTCAGAATCATCCTTCATTCTATGAGAATTCTCTCAAAAACATACATCTTTCTATCTATATTCCCTCAGAAACTGCTTTCTCTTTCTGAAAATATCCTCAGAAACATCCATCTTTCTTTCAGATTCCCCTCAGAAAACTCCTGTCAAAATTCCCTCAGAAACCTTCTTTCTCTCAAAATATCTTCAGAATCTAATTTTTTGTCAGATTCCCCTCAGAAAACTTTTTCTGTCAGAATTTCCTCAGAAACTTACTTTGTACTCTGAGGATTCTTCAGAAACATTCTTTTTTATGTCAGGATTCTCCCACAAAGCACATTCTTTCTCTCAGAACTTTCTCAGAAACCTTGTTCTTTCTGTTAAAATTGCACAGAAACCTCCTTCTTTTTCTCAGGAGGAGGAGGTCATAAATACATCTTCCAAAGCCCCTCATTTGTAGAGGGAGTGACACCATCAGTAAGGAGACACCAGCACATTAAATACATCATCCATCTGTCTCTGATAAAGGAAAATGAGACACCTTCCTGAGTCATGAATTTGGTGGTTTTCAGACCGCAGTAAAGTATAAGCTGTGTTTGACCTGAGATGTCACACTCCATCACAGGCCAAGGACACAAGGGCAATGTCTCCAGAATGCAGCCCACTTTTCCTCCCTTTCCACACTACTTAAAAGCTTATCTTGGTTCATAACCATTTCTGGTATCTCTGCAGGCTTAGGGCGAGACCCAGCCCCAGTTTACACCTAGATTCTGAATATACCAGCTTTGGACTGGACTGATGTGGCTCCTAGCAGCCCTCAGACTCTCCCAGGACTTTAGGAAGAAGGTAAAAGCATAGAAGGACCACAGTGGGCACAGGTGAGCTTCCAGCTACATGCCCCAGGAATGCATCCAGGAGTGGGCAGGTCTTTCCCGTTGCAGACAGCCAGACATAAGGTAGCCCTACAGGAGCACCCAGAGCTCAGAGGCATCAAAACAGCCCTGTGCTCACTCACCTCAAGCTCTGAGATTTGTAATTAACTCCTGGGGGGAATGGGTGTGGTCTGCTTTGTAAGGAACCTTGGCATGAAGCATCAGGAAATACGTCATATTGTCATCACTGTAATATTATAGGAATTGCAGCTGCTGAATGCTTCTCCCTATGGCTGCGGACCTGGAGCTTTTATAAAGTGAGTGAGCACACCATCCTGTCCAGTCTCAGCTGGGAAGCCAGCAGCCATGAGGCTCTTCTGCCTTCTCTTTGCGTTGCTCTTCTTGTTCTTGCTGCCTGTTCCAGGTAAGATGCACTGGGAAATGAGAGGGCTGAACAGATAGAGAATTTATCATTCAGAGTCAGCCCTCTCCATTCTTCTGGGGCTTTTAGACAAAGTAGATTTATTGTCTAGGAACTAGACATCACCAATTTGTTTTTTTTTCTGACAAGCCCATTAAAAATCTGAAAGTAGTTGTCTCCATCTCTTCCGATCAGTCAATCAGCTCACAAACCACCCCTTCATGGGAGGATTGTTATACCTGTTGATGAGACAGGAAGAAAGTGATGTAAAACTTTAATGCCAACAGGAAAAATGGGCTTAATCTGAGGACAGACTCACAGATTCCCTTTTTTTAGTTTAGTGGTTGGAGGTAGAGTCTTTTGGCCTCTTAAGGGCCCAAAGGACTGTTGCAGCCCCTGCCTCCTAGGTGTCACTTGTAGTGCCGTGGTTAAAATTTAATGTTATTTAATAATTTATGTTACTTAATGTTATTTAATAATAAAAATGTTATTGAATAATAATAGTACATAATATTTAATAATATTAAATAATAAAACATTATTTAATAATAATATCTAATAACAAAATTTTATTTAATAATAATAAAAATGTTATTTAATAATTTAAAGTTATGCCATTAGGTCACCGTTTTGATGAAGCATGTACCAGATGGTGACCTGATGTACTGTGTTCATTGCTTGTACCCAAACAACATGTGTACTTAGACATTACTTGTACTTAAACAGCTTATGTATTTAAACATCATGAAGAATGGGAGCATCATGAAAACATCCACCAAGAAAGGGGAAAAGCATCAACAGTAGATAAAGATCGGGAACAGTAGGGTTTGGGGAATACCATTTTTCTCCTTTGATCTAGCCAATCAAAGGGCCAATCAGGTTTTTTTCCATTTCCCTCATGTACAAACTCTTTGAATTCCTTTGAGAACAAAGAACTTTGTAAGTTATAAAATGGCACACACCTAGACTCACGGCGAGGTCCCCTCCATGCATGGACGCATGTAGTGGATGATGCTCCCACTGGGACTCTGGTGCACTGACCACGGCGACTGCGCAGCTGCTGCGAGCCAGAGGAAGGTGCTTTCCCCTGGACGGGTGAGATTCATTTGCTAAGTGCTATTGTAAATTCACTTCTTTCCTTTCACTTTGATCCTTGATTTTTACTAGCCTATGCTAGCCTAATACTTTAATAAATTGGTTTCTGTTACCAACCTGTGGACTACATCTTGAATTCTTTAAAAGAAACACTGAAGCAAAGCAAAATGTTTTTGGCATAGTCAGCATGTTTCGAGATGTGATTGCTTTTTCATGGTAAAGTTGATCCTATTCCAGAATGGGAAGATCCTTCTTTCAGCAGTTTAGCTCGGGAATGAGAAAGGGAGCTGGACTATGTGAAAACTGGGACACTGTAATGTGGTGTGCTGAGCCGCTGGACATGTTGGGGCAGCTTCCCATGGTTAACTTGGAGAAAGCTAAGGAACAGATTCTTTTTTGGAAGACAAGGTTGGTGTTTGTTCATGGCTTGTAGGAAAATACATGCTAGGAAGGCAGAATTGGAAACTGAAAAGGTACAAATAGAAAAAGAAATGCTGGATTTACAAAGCCACACGGCTATGTTGCAATGTCAAAATTGAGTCTTACCTGATCAAGTTTCTAGATACCAGACAGTGTCAGAGAAAGCAGCAGTGCATGGGGCTAAATACAAATTATCTTTACAGCAAGGGGCGAATCAATCAACACAAGGTACAGGTTGTCTTGGCCCATGCCTGCCTGATTGGGACCCTGCTACCTGGGACAGTGATATCTGGGATAATGAGGAAGATGATGAATACATGGATGATGATGATAGTGTAGAAAAGTCAAAGGAAGGAGAACTTTGTCAGGCAGAACTGGCTTTACGTGGAAAGATGGAGCAAAGAGGGGGCCATGCTCCCACAACTAAAATGATATACAAGGATTATACAGAAGAGATAAATGATATACCGTCCCACAGCATGCAACAGGCCGGAGAGCCGCTTGTAGCCTGGCTGGTCCAACTATCTGAAACAGGGGGTCATGGAATAGTTCCAGATGACCAAGACTGTATTAAATTTATCCCTATATTCCATGACCCACAAGTTCAACAAGCCTTTGGTGATTGGAATATTAATTATGGGCAGGGACCTGTAGCTTTGCTATAATTATGTGCTGCGGGACATGGAATTAAATGCCCTACTCTTGGCTCTTGGCCAGCCTGCACCAAATCTTGGTATATGCTATGGGAGTGTATACAAAGATTGAAGGAAGAGGGTATGAAAATTTCTCTATATAATAGACAGGGACCAGCTACTATACATGATACTGCTTTGGATGCAAGTAGCTGTAACCAAATTATTAAAACTGCTCCAGCGGCATATAAGAACATTATTGTGATTTTCTTGTTCTCTGACAGAGAAGGCAATGGCACCCCACTCCAGTACTCTTGCCTGGAACATCCCATGGACGGAGGAGCCTAGTGGGCTTTAGTCCATGGGGTTGCGAAGAGTTGGACATGACTGAGCAACTTCACTTTCACTTTTCACTTTCATGCATTGGAGAAGGAAATGGCAACCCACTCCAGTGTTCTTGCATGGAGAATCCCAGGGATGGAGGGCCTGGTGGGTGGCTGTCTATGGGGGTCTCACAGAGTCGGACATGACTGAACCGACTTAGCAGCAGCAGCAGCAGCATTGTTCTCTGAAACTGGAAGCCCAATTCAGGAAGTTATTGAGAAAGTGCAGCAATTAGGAGATCTGGGAGAATGGGAAACTCCCAAGGCAAAAGGTAATGGTGGAAATAATGGCAATGGCAAGCACCAAATGTCAGGAAAGATATGTTTGCTGCACTGTTGAAAACTGGAGGGTCTTTTGCAGAAATTGATGGAAAAACAATTGTGGCATTATGGCAGAAGTATAAAGCTCTGCACTTAGTTGCTCTGTCGTGTCCGACTCTTTGCAACCCCATGGACTGTAGCCCACCAAGCTCCTCTATCCATGGAGATTCTCCAGGCAAGAATACTGGAGTGCCATGCCCTCCTCCAGATGATCTTCCTAACCCAGGGATCAAACCCAGGTCTCTTGCATTACAGGTGGATTCTTTACTGTCTGAACTACCAGGAAGCATAAAGAGAAAGGCCTTCATATTCAAAAGTCTGAAGTAGAAACTAAAGATCTTGGAAACAATAATCCATTTTCCCAGGTCATTTCTCCTCCTCCTTCTTCTGTTATATTCAGATTTGTTGCCCAAATGAAGGGAAGGCCAAGCCCTGGAGCTTTCCAAGTCAGATTGGTTACTAAAGACATCTACCTACATGTGCAAATTCAGATATTTTGAGAAAATGGATCTAAAACAATTATTAAAGTATTAGTTGATACTGGGCTGGAGGCCAATTTAATTTATGGAAATCCAAAGATCTTTAAGGAGCAGTTATTATTTCAGGATTAGAAGGCAAAGACTCTAAAGCTGTACAAACCTCATTATACATGAAAATTAGCTATTTACCTAAAAGAGAATATCAAGTTATGATAGTTCTCATTCCGTAATACATAATTGGAATAGATATTTTAAAGGGGCTCACTTTAAACCTAGAGGAAGGAAAATACCAATTTGGTGTGCACATGATTAAATTAGTAGCTCCAGTGGTAGTGGGAAGATTGTTGGAGCCTCCAGTGACCCTCCCAGAAACTACTGAGATGGTCACACAAAAGCAGTACTGTATTCCAGGGAGGGCAAGAAGAAATTACTAACACTATTAAAGAACATGTTGATGCAGGAGTCTTAATTCCTGCTCGAATGGAATGAAATAATCCTGTATGGCCTGTAAGGAAACCGGATGGATCTTGGAGGGTGACAGTAGACTACAGAGAACTTAACAAACACACTAGGCTTTTAACTTCAGCCATCCCTGATGTTGTTAACTTTAATTGAATAAGTGCAGAAACATGCTGGTACTTGGTATGCTGTCATAGATTTAGCTAATGCTTTCTTTATTGATCCCGAACAGTGGGATCAGTTTGTCTTCACACAGCAGGGGCAACAGTATACCTTTACTACACTACTCCAAGGATATATTCATAGCCCTACAATTTATCATGGTATTGCTGCTAAGCATTTGGATGAGGTGGCTCTACCTACAGGAATGCAGATTACTCATTATATTGATGATAATCTCTTAGAAGGATCTGATGAAGAACAAGTGAGGACTCAGCTGGATGTAATTATCCAGCCCATAAAATTGAAAGGATGGGAAATAAATCCTGAAAAAATTCAAGGGCCAAGACAATCAGTAAAAATTTTAGGAATAATTTGGAACAAAGGAAAACAAGAAATACTCCCTAAAGGCAAGCAGAAAATTTTGGAGCTTGTTCCTCCCCAACCTAAGAAACAGTCCCAAAAGTTTATAGGATCATTTGGCTTTTGGAGGCAGCATATTCTTCATCTCAGGCAGATATTACAATCTCTTTATAAAGTAGTCAGGAAGAAATATAATTTTGAATGCGGAGAGGCACAGAAGTTGGCTTTTGAACAAGCTAAAATAGCCATTCAAACTGCTTTGGATTTATGGCCCATTAGAGAAGGCCCTATGAAATTACAGGTGTCTATGGATGAGAATTATGCAAACTGGAGTCTATGGCAAAAACAAGAAGGGGGAAGAATGCTTCTAGGATGTTGGTTACAAAAAATTCCTAATGCCAGCACTCCTTCTGAAAAACAATTGGTAGCCTGCTATTGGGCATTAATTGACACAGAGGCTATGACTTTATATCATGAAGTACAATTAAGGTCAAATATTCCTATTATAACTTGGGTTATGAGTACCCCCCAAACTCTCTGAATTGATTATGCTCAAGAGTCTAGTATAATTAAATGAAAATGGTATACTCAAGACCAGGCAAAACCTGGGCGGGCCATCTGGCCTTCTGTTATTACATGAATGAGTGTTTGACTGTTCTGATGAAGAAGCTTCCCAATTACAATATCAAAAACCAACAGAAGAATCACCCATAAAACAGGAAATAGAATATTAACAGTTAACTAAGGAACAAAAGCACCATGCATCTACTACATATGCGGAGGCAACCTGACATTGGAAAGCTGTGCCTTATAATCCCGCAACTCAAAGAGTAATGACCACTGAAGGGGAAGGGGAAAGTAGTCAATTTGCTGAGTTACTTGCAGTTTTCCAAGTGTTGTGGGCAGAGGATTTTAAAGAATGTCATATCTATGCAGATTCATGGTCAGTAACTAATGGTCTTACTACCTGGATTCCTCAATAGAGAAAACATAACTGGGAACTTGGATCTAAACACATATAGGGAAAGGAATTGTGGCAAGATATTTGGGAAATACATTCACAGACTAATGTTTCAGTTTTTCCTGTAGATGCAGATGTACCTGAGATAACAGAAGAAAGAAAATATAACAGGGAACCTGATCACTTGGCTGAAATCAACAGTGCATCCATTGTCCCTGATTCTGAACTGGAAGGATTAGCATTATGGGCTCATCAGAAAGCCAGACATCTCCATTGTATATTCTTGCCTCCTTTGTCAAAGATAAAGTGTTCATAGGTGCATGGATTTTTCTCTGGGCTTTCTATTTTGTTTCATTGATCTATATATCTGTCTTTGTGCCAGTACTATACTGCCTTGATGACTGCAGCTTTGTAGTAGAGACTGAAGTCAGGCAGGTTGATTCCTCCAGTTCCATTCTTCTTTCTCAATATTGCTTTGGCTTTTCAAGGTTTTTTGTATTTCCATACAGATTGTGAAATTATTTGTTCTAGTTCTCTGAAAAATACCATTGATAGCTTGATAGAGATTGCATTGAATCTACAGATTGCTTTGGGTAGTATACTCATTTTCACTATATTGATTCTTCCAATCCATGAACACAGTATATTTCTATATCTGTTTGTGTCCTCTTTGATTTCTTTCACCAGTGTTTTATAGTTCTCTCTATATAGGTTTTTTGTTTCTTTAGGTAGATATATTCCTAAGTATTTTATTCTTTTCATTGCAATGGTGAATGGAATTGTTACCTTAATTTCTCTTTCTGTTTTCTCATTGTTAGTGTATAGGATTTCAAGGGATTTCTGTGTGTTGATTTTATATCCTGAAACTTTACTATATTCATTGATTAGCTCTAATAATTTTCTGGTAGAGTCTTTAGGGTTTTCTATGTAGAGGATCATGTCATCTGCAAACAGTGAGAGTTTTACTTCTTCTTTTCCATCTGGATTCCTTTTATTTCTTTTTCTGCTCTGATTGCTGTGGCCAAAACTTCCAAAACTATGTTGAATAGTAGTGGTGAGAGTGGGCACCCTTGTCTTGTTCCTGACTTTAGGGAAAATGCTTTCAATTTTTCACCATTGAGGATAATGTTTGCTGTGGGTTTGTCATATATAGCTTTTATTATGTTGAGGTATGTTCCTTCTATTCCTGCTTTCTGTAGGGTTTTTATGATAAATGGATGTTGAATTTTGTCAAAGGCTTTCTCTGCATCTATTGAGATAATCATATGGTTTTTATTTTTCAATTTGTTAATGTGGTGTATTACATTGATTGATTTGTGGATATTGAAGAATCCTTGCATCCCTGGGATAAAGCCCACTTGGTCATAATGTATGATCTTTTAAATATGTTGTTGGATTCTGTTTGCTAGAATTTTGTTAAGGATTTTTTTCATCTATGTTCATCAGTGATATTGGCCTGTTCAGTTCAGTTCAGTCGATCAGTCATGTCCAACTCTTTGTGACCCCATGAATTGCAGCATGCCAGGCCTCCCTGTCTATCACCAACTCCCAGAGTTCACCTAAACTCATGTGCATTGAGTCAATGATGCCATCCAGCCATCTTATCGTCTGTCATCCCCTTCTCCTCCTGCCCACAATCCCTCCAGCATCAGGGTCTTTTCCAATGAGTCAACACTTCACATCAGGTGGCCAAAGTATCGGAGTTTCAGCCTCAACATCAATCCTTCCAATGAACACTCAGGACTGGTCTCTTTTAGGATGGATTGCCCTGTAGTTTTCTTTTTTTGTGGCATCTTTGTCAGGGTTTGGTATTAGGGTGATGGTGATCTCATAGAATGAGTTTACCTTCTTCTGCAATTTTCTGGAAGAGTTTGAGTAGGATAGGTGTTAGCTCTTCTCTAAATTTTTGGTAGAATTCAGCTGTGAAGCCATCTGGTCCTGGGCTTTTGTTTGTTGGAAGATTTCTGATTATAGTTTCAATTTCCATGCTTGTGATGGGTCTGTTAAGATTTTCTATTTCTTCCTGGTTCAATCTCTTTAGCAAGTGGTGCTGGGAAAACTGGTCAACCATTTGTAAAAGAATGAAACTAGAACACTTTCTAACACTATATACAAAAATAAACTCAAAATGGATTAAAGATCGAAATGTAAGACCAGAAACTATAAAACTCCTAGAGGAAAACTCTCTGACATAAACCACAGCAGGATCCTCTATGACTCACCTCCCAGAATATTGGAAATAAAAGCAAAAATAAACAAATGGGATCTAATTAAAATGAAAAGCTTCTGCACAACAAAGGAAACTATAAGCAAGGTGAAAAGACAGCCTTCAGAATAGGAGAAAATAATAGCAGACAAAGCAATGGACAAAGCATTAATCTAAAAAATATACAAGCAACTCCTGCAGCTCAATTCCAGAAAAATAAACGACCCAATCAAAAAGTGGGCCAGAGAACTAAACAGACATTTCTCCAAAGAAGACATACAGATGGCTAACAAACATATGAAAAGATGCTCAACATCATTTATTATCAGAGAAGTGCAAATCAAAACCACTATGAGGTACCATTTCATACCAGTCAGAATGGCTGCGATCCAAAAGTCTACATACAATAAATGTTGGAGAGGGTGTGGAGAAAAGGGAACCCCCTCTTACACTGTTGGTGGGAATGCAAACTAGTGAAGCCACTATGGAGAACAGTGTGGAGATTCCTTAAAAAACTGGAAATAGAACTACCTTATGACCCAGCAATCCCACTGCTGGGCATACACACCAAGGAAACCAGAATTGAAAGAGACGTGTGTACCCCAATGTTCATCGCAGCACTGTTTATAATAGCCAGGACATGGCAGCAACCTAGATATCCATCAGCAGATGAATGGATGAGAAAGCTGTGGTACATATATGCAATGGAGTATTACTCAGCCATTAAAAAGAATACATATGAATCAGTTCAATGAGGTGGATGAAACTGGAGCCTATTATACAGAGTGAAATAAGCCAGAAAGCAAAACACCAATATAGTATACTAATGCATATATATGGAATTTAGAAAGATGGTAAAAATAACCCTGTATGCAAGACAGCAAAAGAGACACAGATGTATAGAACAGTCTTTTGGACTCTATGGGAGAGGGTGAGGGTGGGATGGTTTGGGATAATGGCATTTAAACATGTATATTATCATATGTGAAATGAATTGCCAGTCCAGGTTCGATGCATGATATGATACAGGGTGCTTGGGGCTGGTGCACTGAGATGACCCAGAGGGATGGGATGGGGAGGGAGGTGGGAGGGGAGTTCAGGATGGGGAACACGTGTACACCCATGGCAGATTCATGTCAATGTATGGCAAAACCAATACAATATTGTAAAGTAAAAAATAAATAAATAAATACAACTGAGAAGAAAAAAAAGAAGTTAGACCAAAAAAAAAAAAAAAAAAAATGAAAGCCAGACATCTTGGTGAAAAGACTACATATAGAGGCGGGGGCAAAATCATGGTATTCCTACAACACAAGATGTAATAAAAATGGTAATAGCTCACGGTCCAATACATCAGCATCTAACCAAGTGCCCCCTTCCTCAAAGATTAACTGGACAATTACAGTGAGGAACATTACTTGGCCAGATATTGCAGACTGACTATATTGGACCTCTACCAGTTAGTCAGAAATGCCAATAGGTATGTACAATAGTAGACACTTATTCTGGATATCTAGTTGGTTGTGCTTACAAACATGCAAATCAGCAAAATATAATTAAAACTCTAGAAATTATTACTCCATACTATGGTACCCCAGTTCAGATTCAAAGTGAAAATGGATCATACTTTAAAGTTAAGTTAATTAAAACCTATGCCCAAACAAGCAATATAGAATGGATTTATCATATCCCTTATTATCCCCAAACAGCCGGTTTAATTGAACGGATGAATGGACTTTTAAAACAACACTTATTAAAGTTAGGAGTGGGAGAATATAAACAATGGAAAGATAATTTATTTGAAGCCTTGCAACAATTAAATAATAGACCTATTGGACAAAGTGAAACCGCTTTGATGAGAATGGCGAGTCCTAATCTTAGTTTATCTGTGGCCCTCATTTCAAGATGGGATGCAACCTTAGAGTATTAGGAAATGCAACCAGGAGCTATGAAATCTTTTAAAGCTACTCCTGAAGCAGCTGGATTGGATCTATATTCTATTGAACAGACTCATTTAAATCCCTCAGATACTAAAGTGCTTCCTATAGGAATTGAAATTAAATTAACTCTGAAACATCTTAGCTTGATTAAAAGCCATTCTAGCCTGGCCATTAAAGGTATACAAGTCTTTGGAGGAGTAATAGACAATGATTACCAAGGGGAAATTAAGGTTCTTTTACAAAATGGTGGGGACTACCTGGTGTTAATTGCTGCTCCAGATCAGATTGCACAATTATTCATCTGTTGGAATGCCCCCTGCCTTGCAAACCCTCCGGGGAGACAAAACGTTTGGATCCTCTAATCTAACATGTCCTGGGGCTAAAATATGGTTTAAGTTACCCAATATGAATAAACCAAACCAGCTGAAGCTATAGCCCAAGGCCCAAAAATGTAATTGTTGCTAAGACTACGGGAACGGAAACACCTAACCATATCCCTTTACAATATTGCTACACTCAAGAAACTTAAAATATATATAATGTTTATCACACAAACTGACCTAATAGATCTTTTCCTGAGAACCTTTGTTGCTTGGACACAGGCCGACCCACAGGACAATGTCTTCCTCTCTTGGGCCTGCTTCTATGCAACCTTCCAGAGCCAGTCATACTGTTGGGCCTATGGAGCTCTATCACTGTCTTCCACTCATGGGCCTTGGTGGGTGTCACCCTTAAATGGACCTGACTTTTAAGAATATGTCATTTTATTCAAGAAAATCAAGATCAAACCAGAAGTTTAAATGTCCTTAATATGACTTATTAACTTGGTGTAACAATACTGATGGATTAGGACACAATTTGCATTTTGTTTATGATCAAGGAAAAAGAGTTGCCTGTGACTATTATATGAAAGAAAGAACCAATGCTAGCCATGCCCATAGAGAAACCAAAGCTACACGATATGGTACCCTACAAATATGCCAAATTTGGGACCAATATAAGTGGGTAACTTCAGAAGAGGGATGATTGATAAAGGCAGCCCAAATTTGCTGGGAATAAAATAATCATACCAAATTGTATCCTAATAGTACTAAATCTCTAGCATTCCTACCAACATCTTGTGTAACATCTTGATTAAATTTGTGTAATCAAACAGAAGCAGTGAATCATATGAATTCACCAGATTCAGTCATATGGCCAGGGACTGATTGGATAAACAACCCAGGCATATGATTTTAGCCCCAAATGGAACTCACTGGATATATGGGGTTAATCTTTGGCCCTGGTTACCCACAGGATGGACTGGAAGATGTACCTTGGGACCGTCATTTGCACGTGGTCAAATTTTAAATGAATTACCACACACCCCAGCCAATTTCCCTATAGCACAGGCAAGATAGACACGATCTGTGTTCCAGTGGTATGGCTACTCAGCTGCAATATTTGTGCCATCACTTGGCACCATTGACATAATGCTCATAGTAGAAGCCTTGACTAATTTTACAAAATAAGCTTTAATATGCAAAGCCATAGTTCAGAATAGAATGGCATTAGATATATTAACAGCAGCACAGTAAACCTGTGCCATAATTCACACAGAATGTTGTGTGTTTATCCCTGATCATAGTGCTAACATGTCAAATTATCTTCAACATGTGAAGGGAATAATCAATAAGTTAAACAACCCTAATGTATCTATATGGGACTCTTTGCTGTCTTGGTTTTCTGCACCTTCACATTGGATAATGCATGCTTTGGTTTTTCTAATCATACTTCAGTTCAGTTCAGTTCAGTCGCTCAGTCATATCCGACTCTTTGTGACCCCATGAATCACAGTACGCCAGGCCTCCCTGTCCATCACCAACTCCTGGAGTTCTCTCAGACTCACGTTCATCGAGTCAGTGACGCCATCCAGCCATCTCATCCTCTGTAGTCCTCTTCTCCTCCTGCCCCCAATCCCTCCCAGCATCAGAGTCTTTTCCAATGAGTCAACTCTTCGCATGACGTGGCCAAAGTACTGGAGTTTCAGCTTTAGTATCATTCCCTCCAAAGAAATCCCAGGGCTGATCTTCCGAATGGACTGGTTGGATCTCCTTGCAGTCCAAGGGACTCTCAAGAGTCTTCTCCAACACCACAGTTCAAAAGCATCAATTCTTCGGCACTCAGCTTTCTTCACAGTCCAACTCTCACATCCATACATGACCACTGGAAAAACCATAGCCTTGACTAGACGGACCTTTGTTGGCAAAGTAATGTCTCTGCTTTTCAATATGCTATCTAGGTTGGTCATAACTTTCCTTCAAAGGAGTAAGCATCTTTTAATTTCATGGCTGTAATCACCATCTGCAGTGATTTTGGATCCCCCAAAAATAAAGTCTGCCACTGTTTCCACTGTTTTCCCATCTATTTCCCATGAAGTGATGGGACCAAATCATACTTACTGTCTTGTTAATTGTATGTTATTGTGCTATACAATGTTTATCAAGTCACATGCACAGTTAATGTTAATGTTTATAGTTATTATAATACTTGACTCCCTTGTGACTTGTAACGTGAGGGTCAAAATGCAGTGCAATGGCT